>NW_003314388.1:0-405971 GCF_000143415.4 Selaginella moellendorffii
GGAACCCGCTCTAAGCCCATGGCTAGAGCACCCAAGGGCAGAAGGCGAGGAGAGTACCCAGGTGGCTCGCGTAAGGCCACGGTGTTCCAAAATGTTGTCCCCAAGGCCCAGACTGTGGAAAGGAAGAGGAGCAGTCCTCTGGGGTAGTGACCAAGGACACAGTCGTGTGGTGAGGAAGTCCCAGAGGACCGTGGGACTTAGTGGTCGGGCCTGTGGGTCTCGATCCAGTGGCAGTGTTGGCAAACACGGCCAGGGGCAGAAAGGGACTTAGTGGGGACTGACAGAGGGATATTGGGGAAGGAAATTCCCCAGGTCTGTGGGCATCCTAAGGATGCTAAGGAGTGGATCTAGGATGACCACTCGTGGACAGATGGCCCAGTCTTGGAGAGACGGGATTGTGATGCAAGTGGTATTGGACCACTAGTGCAGCAAAGGTGAATGGGCATGGCCTTAGCGTAACGGGCCGAGATGTCAGTGGTACCTTTGGGTGTCGGTCTTGGGACCGGACACGTGGAGCACTTGGACCAGGTGCAAGTGTTGAGTGGCATGGATGCCATTCTTGGGGCTAGCAAGCCCCAAGTCCTGAATTGGACTGATGGAAGTTGTGAATGAGACTCCTCCAAGTGGTCGGAGGTGTGGTTAAGTGACTAAAGTAGAATGGAAAATTTAGTCGCTTACACATACTTGGCCCGGCTTTTTAGTTCTCTTTTGCTCTGTCTTGCACTGGCTTGACAAGAACCCTCGTGTATTGAGATTGGTCCCTCAATATCGCTGGATGATAGCTTACCGTGTCTGCCAAACACCCTCGCTATCATGCCCTTTGTGTTAGTCTCATTTTGGTCCCAAATGCTATTTATGGAAAGTGTCTAGATTTGCTCATTTGGCATATCTACGGAATGTAGAGATCGGCCTGAACACAATGGTGTTCGTCCCGTGTCCAAATTCGCAATCTAAGGACATTCCATATTTAGTAAGTTTCGAGCTTGTCCCAGAGACTAACTCCTGATACTAAGGGAGGCTTGGGGTGAAAGCCCAAAGCGTGTGTTCCTCAAGGGGGGGGGGGGGGGGGGGGGGGGGTTCCGGTTCCAAATGTATAGTAGGGATAGTGGGTAGGTCGGGCATGGCCGACCAACCTGAGGCATAGTCTAGCTCCCGCTTGCGTGCCTGTCCTTGTTCTGCGTCCGGCTTGGGTCTAAGCCCAAGTTCCATTCCATGCTAGCTGGTGGAGTACCCATACTCTCATGTTAGGCCACCGGTATGCCGAAATAGCGCCAGACTCCGTTTGGCTCCGTTTTGCGTGCTGGTCCTGGCATTGGGATGCTGGTTGCTTCAGGACTGTTCCAAGTCGCTCCAGGCCCCTGCCCCTTCGCTCCTTGGGCTTTATGCTCGGGAGTTGCTCCATGGTCCGGTTCCATCACTCCTTGGCTCCATACTTGGGAGTTTGGCACCGTTCCTTCGTTCAGTGGCCCAAGGCCCTGAACCTCGGGTTCCTATGGACACGTGGCATGGACACGTGGCATGTGACACGTGGCATCTGTCACGTGGCACAAAGAGGGTTTAAGTTCCGCTTCATGGTGTTATCCTATGGTAAATCACCATAGGATAAAGGGTCAAAACCACGTGTGCTACATTTGGTATTAGAGGGTGAGTCTCAGCGAGTACTATTCAATGAGATTGGGCAACTAGTCTCGTTGCATATGCAGAGATGAAAACGATGATCCGAGTGGGTACACGTTTTGGGTGCAAAAGACTTCGCAATTGTTCCTTGGGTATGGATTTGGTTACCTTTCGTTCTAGATTATATGAGCTTGCTCTTGGGCTCATAGGATGGATTTGAGGTGTACCATTTTGCACGAGTTTTCGCTTGGGCTCGTGAGTGAGGCACATTAGCAACTCGAGGTTACACTTTGAGTTGGCAGGATTAATGTTAGCCTATCGGTGGTTCCATGAGTTGTTCCATGTACCGTGGGTGAAAGCAAACCTCCCTGGGTTTGCTATGAGTGGCATATAGGCTGGTCCGTAGCTGTTTAGCACGGCACTAGTGGATCCTTCCTAGGCATGATTATAAGTGGATCAATTAAGACTATAAGGGATTAGTCTATTGGTTCAAATAGTCATGGCCGTGCTCTCTTATAAACTTTTCTTCGATTGAACTGAAGGCAGTGCGAAAGCAAGTTTGAGGTTTGGTCAAAGATGAGACCGAAAAGAGAGTCATCGGGGATGGAGGATCAAATACGTAAATCATTTTCTCTTCTCGGAGAGATGATTTGCAACGAGGTGTTAACTCATTACTTGTGTTCACATCATGCAATCAAGAGTCCCTATCTTGATGCATGTTGGAGATGGTGGTTTTACAATGGTGAGTTGTGGGATGGATAGCGGTGAAGCGCTAAACCATTTTGTCTAAGCTTGCTATTGGAAGACTTAGGTTGCAATGCTCTATTCTTTTTCGAGAAACCTTGCTATTGCTCCTTGAGTAGCTTGGTGTTGGATTAGTTTTGAGTTTGGTCGGAAAGAGAGTGGCATAAGCTTGTCCATGTTGTGAACAAAAGTTAGTGGTGTTGGGTGTTGTAAATCTCTATTGATAGAGTGTGGCATTTATGTTGCATTTTGTCGAATTGAGTTAGCACTTGATATTCACATAAACCTTTGTAGTAGTGACATGGGCATTTTTCATAGTGTTGCTTGATTGATGATCAAGTCATTGTGATTTATATCATATCCATGTGATAATAAGCACTGTGTTTACGAAGTTGCTTGGGTAAATGATGATCAACCCCAAAGTGGTTGATGGAGAAGCTAGTCTACTTGCATGAAGTAGCATTGTGGTAGCTTTAACTGGATTCTCGGAGATGGTCCATTATGCTAAGCTTAAGTTGGTACCTTGTTTCCTTGAGTTTGCCTGTTAGGTGATGGAAAGGGTTGTAGCATTCATTTGCTATAGCTTGTCGGTTGATCCGTTAGCACTTGGAGTAGATTGTTGGATGGAGAAGATGTGTAGTTGGGGCATTGACATCACTAGCACTTGTGTTAGTGGAAGTGGCATTGTTATTTCAAGTGATGAGGAATTTTCTTTGGACCTTGATTTTTCCATGTCATTTTTCTTGTTAGTGTTTTGGCTTCACATTGGATCTTGAAGGTGATTGAAGAAGAGTGTTAGTGCAATATGGATATCCGAAGATGTGGTCTTCGTGATCAAGCCTTGGATGTTCATTTTGCATTTTGCGGATGTCGGAATTGGATATCGAAAATATGGGCAAAAAGATGTTCGATGCTTAAGCATATTATGGATCATAAGAATCTGTGTTGAGGTGAACCTATGTGAAGTTGTTTGTAGGAGGAAGTTGGTTGAGTCTTGAAAGTTTGCAATCCTGGACTAAGAGTCATTCTTTCTCTAGGATGGAAATTTTCCACAAATTTTCTTAGACTTCCCCAATGGCTGATCTGTTGATCACTTTGCTGAAAACCATTCTATTTTTCGTAAGCCAGTACAAACTAGTGAAGGGGTTCGAGTTAACCTTGGTTAACTTAGACCTTAGTATATAGTTTGTATGATGCGACCCGAAAGGGATGCTGACTTTTGGGGCTAAAGCAATTGAGTTGGATAGAGTCTGGAGTTAGTGTAGAAAAGTGGCCGTTGCACTTTTCTCAGAAAGGTGACCCTTGTACCTTTCTTTTGTAGCGTTGTGCTTGGTGGCAGGTTGCACCTTGCATTACGTTAGACTCTATGAGAGTAGTGAGCTCTCACTGATCTTGACTTGGTCTTGGTGGCCCTGCGCCTTGGCTGAGGATGGTGATGTCCAATTTAGTTGTTTGAGGTTGCGATGTTGGTACCCATACTATAGCTTTGTCTATGAGGAGGTTGTGTACCAATATGAGTCCATCTCATGGTCTTCACTTTAGTTTCGACTGAGTGTTGATCATGCATAGCTAGCCTCTTCAAGGCATGCTCAAAGCTAAGTGGCTAAATGTTTTAGTGAGTTTATTGCGGTTGAGTTGGATTCGAGTGGTCATTTAGTTTGTGCTTGTCTATGAACTCTTATCTCATACCTGGGGTATTATGTTCATGTTGGACAAGTATATAACTTGATGACAAGAGTTGGTGTTTAGGTCTTGTGAAGGCAAGTTGAGGAGTGAGTGTTAGTTGCTTTGCGACTAGTGATTGCTTGTTGACTTCGTCAAGGACTGTTGACACTTGCTTTGCTCAATGATGATTCAGCAGTGATGGGCTTGCTTTATCGAATGGTGTTGCGGAGGATCGTGTCGTTAGACTTACATGAGTTTTTCATGTTGATATATCGACTCTACCTCTGTCGATATCATTGGGTTACATCTAGTCCGTAGTGTTGGATTTCATTGAGTCTTGGACGTGGTGATTCACTCCTTGATGATGTGTTATCTGAAACTGAGTTTTGCTGAAGGATTGGTCTCGGATACTAGGTATAGTATCTTCGAATTTGGTTAGCTTGGTTGCTGGAAAGCTCCGAGTGGTGATTCACTCGTGCTTTCTTCTAGCTTTGTTTTGGTGTTGATAGCATTGAAGTGATGCCCTATCGTTGACATTGTTGGTATTGAGATTCAAGTGAAATGAGATGTCTCTCTGTAGGATTGATATTGAGTTTTATTAGTTCTGATAAAAATAGTGTTGATGATTTAGCTTTAGCTTTGTGTTGTTGGCATTCATGCATTTGCTAGTTAGCAACTATATTGACGTTCAAATGAATTAAGTGGCAAGTTGAGTTAGTTGTGTTTTAGATGAGATTGTTTAGTAAGGGTTGAGCTTTAGCTTTTCCTTGAAAAGTGATTCAGTCGTGGACTATGCTAACTCTACAAGTGAAAGAGTTAGTGATCAATATTGGAAAGTTTGAATCCTTATTGGGTTTGAATTGGAATATATTGATCATTGATGATTCCCCTTGTGCTTGTTACGATGTGAGCTATGTCTTGCTATAAATGGATTTATGGAGGATCGATTAGATGATCACTTGTTGAGCATAACTTCGTTATGCTTGGCTTTTGGATTGATGCAGATATGCTCTTCATTAGCTTTTGCATTATGAAGTTTAGCTTATGGATGTATTGAAGGGGATATTGTGGTTCTACCATGATTTCTTCTTTAGTATTGAAGTTAGTTCGTGCGAGACTTGTGATCATTGTTAGACAAGACTTGGCTATAAACTTTTTCAAACTTTTGGTCCTTTGAGTTTATTATGCTCATTGTTCCATTTGTTAGAAGTTGTTGGGGGGAAGGCATTTTTGGCTCTTTAGCTTCAATGTACAAATTAGTATTTGCATCTAGCAATCATTGGTGATGATTGACTATCATCTAGGATAATTGATTATCCTTATCAAAGGTTTTGCTTGATTATCGTTGATCTAGAATGATTTGCTATACTTCGGGATGGTGGATTCCTTCTTAGACGATGATTCTGCATATCTCTTTTTGATAAGATGATCGATGATCTTTCATGATGGTTAGTTATTCTTTTTTATGGCTTATGGCTTTTCGCAATACCACATGTTCTTTGTGGTTTGCTCTGGATTGGTCTCTTGGGTTTGAGACATCAGTAGGATGTTGCTGACACTTGCTTAGGCAACTTGAGTTCCTTGGTGTTATTGGCTGGGATCTATCCGGATTGGCTAGTGCAATGGTTGATATGAATAAACGTTTGTTTGCTTTGCAACATTCATTTTGTTCTGTTGATTATTGCTCGAGTTAGTTCTCATAGATTAGGATGTTATTTCCTTCGGGTGATACATTCGCGAGCATTGTGCTTGTTAGTCAATGATACTTTGTGTTCTTTGAATTGTGTTTTGTGAGTTGTTTGGCATGCTATCTGCCATTTTTGGTAGTTAAGTTTTATCATTGAGTTTCCTTGATGATCTACTTGCTATTGAATTTTGTTGGATGGTGATTCCTATGTTTATCAATTATGATGATCTTGGTGGTTCCTATACTGTAATACTAGTTTATCAGATAATACCTTACTTGGAATACTTTTGTGTTCTAATATAAGATTTATTCACTGATAATTCCGACTCTAAGATATCATTGTCTATGACTTTGATATTGTCCATCTATTGATCTTTGAGTTTGGGCCAGTAATAAGCAGACTGGCTTCGGCACTTCGTGTGCATGTTGAAATCTCTAGTCATGGGGTAGCTACTGTCGACTGGTCACATAACCCGCCTCTCTGTCGATGTTCCTTATTCCGTTGAAAGGGCGTGACCGTGTAAACAACTCTAACTGCCTATTTACAGTAGTCTATCTAAACCTTACCGACGGGTTTGGTTTCTTTGCTTAGGAGGGTTAGGGCCTCTGGCTTCTCTCTCTATGTTCCTGCAGGCAAGGGCATATCACACTTTTGTAGCTGGGTGACCCCCAAAGCAGCAAGGGTGGCTGACTTCGTTGGTCATTTCCTTGTCGGCGACGGCTGGAAGGTGTCTGAGCTGGTAGCGCATCCGCGTTAGACAAAGAGGTTGCTCCCTAACTCATTTAAGTTGGTGCATTTCTCATATAGTGTGAGTACCGTGTACTTTTTCTGGAGTTGTTTCCTTGGCGGTATTCTAGACTGGAGTATGCATCGACGAGGACGTCGATCTTCCCCAAGGGGGGGAGAGTGTCGCGAATGTGACTTCGGGTATCGAAAGATACTTGTCGACCAGTCCTTATGGACACTCTTTCCTTACTGCCATGACGGCAGGAGGTCGGTACTGCTGGTTCCCTTTATTGGCCCCTCTTGTTCAAGTGTTAGTAAACTGGACTTAGCATCTGTACTTGGCCGGATGAGCATAAGGACGGAATTCCTAAGTGTCTATTTGGCCAAGCATACTTGGCCTGGCTTTTTAGTTCTCTTTTGCTCTGTCTTGCACTGGCTTGACAAGAACCCTTGCGTATTGAGATTGGTCCCTCAATATCGCTGGATGATAGCTTACCGTGTCTGCCAAACACCCTCGCTATCATGCCCTTTGTGTTAGTCTCATTTCGGTCCCAAATGCTATTTATGGAAAGTGTCCAGATTTGCTCATTTGGCATATCTACGGAATGTAGAGATCGGCCTGAACACAATGGTGTTCGTCCCGTGTCCAAATTCACAATCTAAGGACATTCCATATTTAGTAAGTTTTGAGCCTTTCCCAGAGACTAACTCCTGATACTAAGGGAGGCTTGGGGTGAAAGCCCAAAGCGTGTGTTCCTCAAGGGGGGGGGGGCTGTGGGGGGTTCCAAATGTATAGTAGGGATAGTGGGTAGGTCGGGCATGGCCGACCAATCTGAGGCATAGTCTAGCTCCCGCTTGCGTGCCTGTCCTTGTTCTGCGTCCGGCTTGGGTCTAAGCCCAAGTTCCATTCCATGCTAGCTGGTGGAGTACCCATACTCTCACGTTAGGCCACCGGTATGCCGAAATAGCGCCAGACTCTGTTTGGCTCCGTTTTGCGTGCTGGTCCTGGCATTGGGATGCTGGTTGCTTCAGGACTGTTCCAAGTCGCTCCAGGCCCCTGCCCCTTCGCTCCTTGGGCTTTATGCTCGGGAGTTGCTCCATGGTCCGGTTCCATCACTCCTTGGCTCCACGCTTGGGAGTTTGGCACCGTTCCTTCGTTCAATGGCCCAAGGCCCTGAACCTCGGGTTCCTATGGACACGTGGCATGGACATGTGGCATCTGTCACGTGGCACAAAGAGGGTTTAGATTCCGCTTCGTGGTGTTATCCTATGGTAAATCACCATAAGATAAAGGGTCAAAACCACGTGCGCTACACACTCTCTCCGTGTTCATCGTCGGAGTCGTCGTCAGAACTGCTATCAGAATCTGAGTTATCCATGTCGAGCTTGAACATCTTGAAGGGCTCTTGCTAGTTCGAGTTAAGTGGTGACATTGATGTGTGTTGCCGCTTCTCAGAGGGATCGTCGGAGGCCTTGCATGTACCATTGGTAAAGTAAAGTTTCAGTGGCACTTTTGCCGCATTTGCTGGCATGTCGAGTGAAGGTTTGAGTGTAGTCATTGATGGATTGTCCGGACTTCTGCTTGAGTTTTTGGATCTTATGAAGTCATTGGCTTTGAGTGAGGGAAGACTTTAATCGGCCTACGAGCTTGAGTGCAAGGTTGTCAAAACTTGTATTTTGAGGAAGCGTTTGAGCCCATTCGTTGGCTCCCTTCCGAAGGGTACATTGGAAGTAGTATGGGAGTTTAGTCGTCTGGCTGTTGATGTGGATTGCTTCTTGGAACTGTTTGACATGTTTCTCAATGTCTTCTGACTTCAGACCATGAAATAGTGGATAGGAGACGTGTCTTCCAACGAGTATGTTGGGGACGGCGGTAGCGACTACCATTTGCTGTTGGTAGTAATGTCGGTATTGTCAAGGTTTTTTTGTCAAGTTCTCACCCTGGAGTCCGAAGATGATTTGTAGCAAAGGGTTGTCGGGGTGGACAGCAAAGTCGGTGTAGGAGGAAGTTGGGGAATTGTTGTTGTTATTTAGTGGACTCTCCTCTGTTTTTTCTTCTGTGTTGGGACTGTTTTTGGGTGTGTCGTCGACATCGTCGTCGGCATTGGGTTGCTTGCCAATGTTGATTTCTGGAAGATGCTGCTCGAACTTGTTGTTGACGTACTTGGCAGAGTTATGTTGTGTTGGTTGTGGTTGTTCTTCAAAATTGTCAAAGAGTTCTTCAAGCGTATAGTTGTGTGATGATTGTGGTTGCTGTTGAAGATTGTTGTCGTTGATGATTGGTTCGTCGACCTCGTTGTTGTTGGATGATTGTAGCTGTTCGGCAGCTCGGTGTGAGTTGTTGACCTATTCATCGAGTGCTTGACTATTGGACAATTCGGGTTGTTTGTCTTTACCACTGTTGACTAGGTATATTGGAGTGCGACTGTAGTGGGTGAAGTCGAGGAGTTGTCTTGTCGGTGCGTTGAAGTCAAAAGCGTGTTCGAAAGGTCTTGCTGATAGTGGGCTTCGGTAGATCTTAGACACAAATGTGGGATATATTGGTGTTGTGAAGATCGGTCAGTATGGCGAAAATGGTGCTAGTCTAGTGAAGTCTGTGAAGCCGGGTGGGAAACTTGGTCATTTGTCGTCACCGTAGATGGGGTTGGTGAATGTACCTTTGAAGTGGTTGTATGCTGCTTGAAAAATGTTTTGTTGCTCGGGTGTAGTTTGTGTCAACTGCTCGAATGTTTGGTCAAGCTCAGGCACTTCGGTGGGTGCCATCGAGGGTGTTGGTTCAGGCTCGGGCACTTCGGTGGGTGCCGTCAAGGGTGCTGCCAGTGGTGTGTCTAGTGGTGTTGTGTAGTTGTTGTATTTTTCGCAGATGTTCGAGATTGGTTCATTGGAGTTAGCTCGTGGTAACAATTCGTGTCGGATGTAATTCTCTCTCTTGGAGGGTTTGATAACTTGATTCAACTTCTCTTGGTCTTTCTTTCTCTTTGTTTCTAAATTCTTCAAATCTTTATCTAAACATTGGATAAGCCATTGTCAATCTTCTTCCGACTTGCTGGATGTTCTTCTTGGTTTTGGATATATGCATTCTTCTACTTGTTGTCAGTGTCAGATTTGCATCCGCAGTCGGTCATGCAGTTCTGGCAGAACTTCGGGAAAACTGGCAGCAAGTCAATTGTTGATAAAGTTGTTGTGAGTTTGTTCTTTCTTTTTGGTGCAAATGTCAACAGTGGTGCATGTTGGGTTGGGTTGTGTTCAGTCGAGGTATGTGGGGTTGAGTTTGTTGGTGCAGTATGCAGACTGGTCTTCCACTTGCTAGTGCCAAGATGGAGTTTAATGAAAAGTTTCGGATACTCAGGTTTTTCAGGAATGATTTCTTCGATAATGTCATCGAGTTGTTCAAGTCCGGATTGGGCAATGGCGTGATTGGCGAGAGTTGTCGCGGCGAACGTGTTGACTTTGAACCGAGTTCAGACTGTCATTTCGGTGTTGAGCTGCTGACTCTGTCGGAGGGGTTGTCAAAAAATCAGTGGTGTGTGCTCAAGTTGTCCCTTGACGAGTTGTCCAATAGCGGGTAACAGAGTGATGGGTTCGTCGTTGGTGTAGGTTCTGAGGATGTGCTTCAGGATTGGGAGTGGGTGCAAGAACTGGAATCACATCAGAGCGCTAGGATTACTGGGTTGATGCCTGTATGGAAGAGGGGTTCATTTCAGCAGCGGTGTCGATTTGTGTCGAGCGCGTTGGTTGAGTTCTCGAGCTTGGAGTGTGTGTTCTTGTGCTTGGAGTTGGAGTTGGCCAATGAAGTTGCCGAGGGTGTTTGCCGATGAAAGTGCTGGTGTAAGCTCCTGAGTTTTGGACTTCCCGGGAGGTCACCCAACCCAATACTATTCAAACCCAAGGACGCTTAACCCCAAATATCCCAAGACCCTTAACCGATTGGAAAAGGGGGTGCACTCTTCTTCATGGGCCCTTTCCCTCTATATTTGAACCCCATGGATCGTCTCTCAAGTCGTTCCCTTTGGTTGCTTACAATCCACCATGCTTCCCTGCAAGTTCACGCCCTCGTGAACGGAAGCTGAGAGCCGCAGCTCTCCCGAGAGCTCTGCTCTCTTGACACCCTACCGCTCGGGTCTCTCAGCTCTCCCGAGAGCTCTGCTCTCTTGACACCCTACCGCTCGGGTCGAGCCTAGCGGGAGCAAACTGGACCAGCCAGATGTCAATCAACATGTGGTGTGAGTCCCCTAGCTAACCAACAGAGTCGGACCCGAGACCTCTCTGATACCAAATGTAAACTCTTGAGTTTTGGACTTCCCGGGAGGTCACCCAGCCCAGTACTATTCAAACCCAAGGACGCTTAACCCCAAATATCCCAAGACCCTTAACCGATTGGAAAAGGGGGTGCACTCTTCTTCATGGGCCCTTTCCCTCTATATTTAAACCCCATGGACCGTCTCTCAAGTCGTTCTCTTTGGTTGCTTACAGCTGGGTGATTGGAGTTTCTTGTCGAAAAGGGTTGTTGGTGTCCTTCATCGGTGATTGGACTTGGAAATCTTGAGAGAGAGCTTGGAGATTTTTCAAAAATCTCCTTTGGAAAGCATCTAGCTCTACTGCATTGGGTAGCACTGTTGATCCATGTTGGTGGTGGCATTTTCTTGTTGAATTTGGGCTAATTTTGGCGAGTTGGGTAGATTGCTTGATTGTTCTTACTATCTGTGCACAGAAAATGGAGAAAGAATGGAAGAATTTGTGAACTTGAAGGGGAATTCAGAAGTCGTGGTTGCCAAATGAAGAGGTGTGGATATTCCTCTTCGCTGGAAATCTATTGCTAGTAAGAAAACAAAAGAGAAAAGGGCCCGATCTCCAAGGGCTAAGAAGAAGGATAAGTGAAAGAATGTTGTGTATTGATAAGAAAATGATAAATGGAGATGGGGATCCACAATTCAGATTCCCTCCTTTGAAAGGCTAGTGGTTCTAACTGCTAGCATATGCTAATGAATGGTATATACTTATGACTCTAATGTAACCCTAAGGTTAGAGTCAAGGTACTTAAACTTTTTCTTCTATCGCTAAACCCTAGAAACCTCGAGCAATTTAAAAAAAAAGCCCTTTAATGGATATGGTCTAAAGAATTCCAAAAAGATCTTTTCGTTTCTTAGTACCACACTCGATGATTTCACGTGAAATGAATATACTCGCTTTTCTTTGCTTCTTTGTTTTGCGTATCCTCGTTCTTCGTCGCGGATGTTCTAAACCAAAAAAAAAAGCAAGAAAATCAAGTCAATAACATTGACGTGTTCTCTTCCAAGAAATGTACCTCCCAAGTCGCTGCCATGAAAGCATACCGCAAAAAAACTCTAAACAAATCCCTCCACCAAAAAGCTGTCTAGGCCGCTGTGGATGAGCTGAAATCATCCAAGCCAGCTCTTCCAAGAAATGTACCTCCCACGTCGCTGCCATGAAAGCCAGTCCCCCGTACCGCAAAAGAACTCTAAACAAATCCCTCCACCAAAAAGCTGTCTAGCCCGCTGTGGATGAGCTCGAAACCATCCAAACAAAGCGACCGCGCCTGAATCCGGTGCCGCACGGCGCTGGGCCTCCATCCTCATCCGACTGCATGATCAGGTTTGTCTCTCCGGATCTTGCTTTAATCCTCTTTTCTTTTCTTTTTTTCTTTCTTCCGGCAAGATGGAAGAACCTGTTGGCAACGGCGACCCAACGCCGTGGATGTGATATCCCTGTGGGTCTTCTTTCTTATTCTTTTTCTTCTTTCTTGGAAGATCTTGTTAGTTTTCTAGTTAAATGACATACTCTGTTTCCCCTAAATCATTTTCTCCATGTAAATATATGCATTTTTGCGGGCTAAAATCCATTCAAGATCGAGAATTTGAGAGCATGTAATTAAATCGTTGTTATTGTAAACTTCTAGACTCGGAGACGCTCTGAGTGAGAGAACGAGTGCTGCTTGCCATTCTTCTCTTCGCAAGCTACCTGGCCTGTGCTCAAACATCGGACGACATACGAAACTTGTACAGCTTGTCTAACGCATGTGTTTTGCTAATTGCTTACAAAAACAATTACCTTTACAAAGCAAAAGCAAAAGAAAGAGAAATAGATTTGGCATGATTGATGCCACTTTATACGACGTGCACCGTAGGGTTGCGTTGCAATCAGAGTATCTGATTTCATGTTTAAAGACAAGCAGCATGCCAAGCCACTGACTCATCTTTGCTAGCCACTTCCAAGTTGTCATTTGGATGTTGATTCATCAACGACATTTGTTATAATTTCTGAGGGTATTCCATTTGCATGTGGCTTGTGGTTATGGCGAATAAATGCCCAAGGCAAAAAAAAAAAGAAAGAAAGAATAAAACCTAGATATATTGTGAATGAATAGAATATTCATTCATATACTGTTTAGTCTCGGGGCGCTCACAAATGAAAGTCCGAGACCAAAAGATATAGAAATGCCGTTTTGGATGGATGTTTTCGAATATCATGGATAAATTCATATGAATTCTTGCCAAATTTGATCTCTTTGGACTTTTTGATAGAATAGAAGCGGTCAATGTCTAATTGAATGAAGGTGATGGTACAATCATATGGTATGAGTGATTGGCAAGATCAGCAATATAATGACCCCCTACCTGCTGCTGGCACCCTGCGATGCATCGAGATGCTCCAAGAAATTTACCACCACCCAGACAAAAGGAGCTGTAAAAAGAAGTGGTAAAAAAGGAGATATGGAACCCTCTACCTCGTTGCCATCGTGCTGGATCCATAGGCTTGGCCCAGTTTTATATCTCCTGGCGAGCGAGCTGGACGCCAGGATCGAATAAGAAACGAGGTGAAATTGGATGAAGGAAAGGGTAGAAAAGATTTAAGGGTGTCCGTAGCGCTTTCGTTGAGTTTGTGCTTAACAAATTTTTAATGCTGGCTCGTACGATCGAAGAACATTACGTGCTAATCGCCAAAAGAATGGCAGAGGCCGTGAAAGCCTTGTCTGGAAGTTATGGGGGAGCCAAAGCCGGCCCGGATAGATGATTACGAGAATTGGGAAGCATTTTCACTGAGACGCTTTTTCTATATTCCTGTGCTGTAGATTTAGCTCCTTTAGCGGGATCAACACTTCTTTTTTCGGACTAAAATCCATTCAATATCGAGAATCATGTAAGTAAATCGTTATTGTAAAATTCTAGACTCAGAGACGCTCCGAGTGAGAGAACGAGCTGCTGCTTGCCATTCTTCTCTTCGCAAGCTACCTGGCCTGTGCTCAAGCATCGGACGACATACGAAACTTGTACAGCTTGTCTAACGCATGTGCTTTGCTAATTGCTTACAAAAACAATTACCTTTACAAAGCAAAAGCAAAAGAAAGAGAAATAGATTTGGCATGATTGATGCCACTTTGTACGACGTGCACCGTAGGTCAGAGTTGGCATCTGATTTCATGTTTAAAGCCAAGCAACATCCCAAGCCACTGACTCATCTTTGCTAGCCACTTCCAAGTTGTCATTTGGATGTTGATTCATCGACGACATTTGTTGTAATTTCTGAGGGTATTCCATTGGAAGTTATGGGGGAGCCAAAGCAGGCCCGGATAGATGAGTACGAGCATTTGCCAAGCATTCGCTCTGAGATGTGGAACCATTCGGTGTGGAATGTGAGGGAGCTGAAGGAACAGAGATACAGAGCAGCAAACTTCGATTCAGAAGACTTCGAAGGCTTGCGCGAGCTGCTGCTGCAGGAGGACAACACTCTGGAGCACGTAATGCTGTCCTGCGAGGGCTACCACAAAGTAGAGGGGTTTCTAGAAGCAGCTGTGTCCAAGCTAAGCATCCTTCGCATTAGAAATTACAAATTTGGCGAGGAGGTGATTTGCAGCTTGGATGAAGCTATTGCTGATGCCAAGCACGAGAATATGCCAATCAAGCTCAAGACGCTTCTTCTAAATTCTTGTGTTGTAGATTTAGATGCTTTAGCAGGATCAACACTTCCAAAGTATTTAGAACGTCTGGAGCTTTATAATTGCCGTTGCTCGCGCAACCTGGAGAAGCTGCTGCAAGATCCAGCCTGCAAGATCTGGGAGCTGTCCCTCAATCAGAATGAATACTTGACTCCTGCCCTCTTCCAGGCTGGAACAAGTCTTCGGAAGCTTACGCTGGTCGACATCCCAAATGATCAGGCTCTACTCAGCCAAATCTGCGGAGCAATAGAGGGCCTTGGAATTTCAAATGAGCCCAGCCGTCACGACATCTCCGTGCTGGCAGGTTGCATGAACAACAATGCCAACTCCAAGGTCTGGTTCCTGGAGTTAACACATTTAGATTTATCTTTCGCGCAGCTCGTGGGCCAGCTGCTGAAGAACCCATATTGCAAGCTTCGAAGTTTCTCCTTGTTACCTGGGGTAAAGGTGAGTGGTTTTTTCAACATGTTCGTCTTGATATTGACACTCATTTTCTTAAGCAGAAAGAAAGCCCCTCCTCACGTGACCTTCATCTTCTCAAGGAGTATCAAGATGCGATTCTCAGCAATTTGGAGGCCAACTACAGCAGCCGGATCCAGAGACTGCGCATTCGCGGGGAATGGGCTTCCAAACTGTTGGAGGACAGATGGTTGAGGGTGAAGTACCGGAATGCTCTATTTCAGAAGAGCCCCGTTCTTGCACAAAGCGCTCCAGTCACACCATCAACTGCCAAGCTGTTCATGTGCGGCCACACTGCCTCGGGCAAGACCACCATCTCCACCAATCTGGTCCGCCCCTATGCAGCCCTCTGGCAGTGTGTGAAACCGCCATGTCAGGATCATGCATCAACGGTGGGAATTGAGAGGAGGACTCTCAGATTGGGAGAGGGGAAGAAACTCCTGATTTACGATCTGGGAGGCCAGGAGGTCTACCACGCTTTTCATCACTATTTCCTCAGGGGCAGCGACAAAGATCTCTTCATGGTGGTGTGCAAGGTTGGAGGTCCTGGAGGTGAGATGAAAGCTGAGCTCCAATACTGGCTTCGCTTCATAGCGGCCCACCAAACTGCAACACCAGCTAGGAAACCCACCATTTTCTTAGTACTCAACATCTTTGTTCGTGATTACCGTCTTTTCGAAGAAGCTCAAACAGCTGCGACGTCACTGTTCCTCGAGTATAAGGACAGGCTAGACTTTGTTCAGGGCCAACGTGATCATCACTATTTCGAGGTGAATGGGTTGAATGCTCGTCAGGTACAGAAGGAACTGAAGCCCAAGCTGGCAATAGCAGTGGGCGAAATGATCAATGAAGTTCCTGTGATTCCCTGGACTTGTGATGAGGTTATCAGAAGGCGGGCTTCATCCACACCATGGTATCATATCCACACACGGGCACAAACAATTGTCCAGCAGAGGGTGGTCGACCTACATGAGATGTCCAAGGCTTGGTTCCAGGGGGAGAACGAAGTTCAGGCATTTGCTGCACAATACACATTCATCTGCCTACATGACATGGGAGAAGCTGTCTACTTTGGGGCAGATGACACATATCAAAACACGGATCCAAACGACAAGGAAGCTGCATTGATTGTCAACAATGCAGTTCTAGACATGCCATGGTTTCTCCACACTGTGTTAGGAATTTTCATTCCTAAGCAAGACAGAAACGATACGATGAAGTGGGGGGAACCCAAGTGGTCTGCTGCGAAAGCAGTACAAGAGCTCAAAACACTGGGGAGACTGCAGAGGGCAACATCTATTTCCTGCTCAAGCTGCTCTGTGAGATGGGGGTTCTCATTCCTGATGGCATGAGGAGCTGGGACATAAGGTGGTCAGAGCCACGAAATCGGCCAGAACACCTCATTGTGCCTGCATTATTGAGTGATGAGTTCACAGGATGGATTGAAAGCGAGCAAACATATGATTGTTGGGGTCGGAGATTGCAAGCAGACGACACTATGAAGGGCTTCGTTCTTCTCCCATCAGGTAATTATGCTTTGACTTGTTGGATTGGACTAATACTGATTGAAAGCAGGACTATTTGCGGTTATTCAAGCCAAGGTGAAGGAAATGTGTGACAGATGGGGCCATGGAAGTAAGATTGGTGCTGGTTGGGTTTCCTTCCAAGAGGATCTCATTCAAGTTCTGGTGACTATTGGTGGGGATTATAAGCATTGGACAGATCGGCAATGGGTGGATATTATGTTGATGGTGCCCAAGGAGGAAAAGAGGGGACTCAAAGGGGAGCAGTTCATGAAGGAGATACGAGAT
Organism: Selaginella moellendorffii; assembly: GCF_000143415.4. Taxonomy (NCBI): domain Eukaryota; kingdom Viridiplantae; phylum Streptophyta; class Lycopodiopsida; order Selaginellales; family Selaginellaceae; genus Selaginella; species Selaginella moellendorffii. The sequence goes on from NW_003314388.1 coordinate 16,665, forward strand.
TGTGTAATAAAGGAAACTAATAGGGCCTGTCCTTTCATCAAGCTTGAAGAACATGTTTTGAATCCAGGGAAGGTAAGACAGTTTGGAAAAGCATCAGGACAACAGGGGTCATGCAGCAAGAGCTCTCGGGCACTGCAAGAAGTTAAAAAGATGGTAGCTAGGGAGGGGTTTGATTATCATTTTACTTGGGATTTTGGTGACTCCACTAGTGCCATGGAACTCTTGATGCAAAGTGAAGTCAACGAGATTATTCAGCGATGTAAGGGTGTTATTGAAGAGGTTGTCACAGAATACAACCAGCACATAGTGCCAGTGTATCAAAACCAGCAGCAACAGCTTGTGCAGGTCGAGATCCCAAAGTTTGAAAGTGAAGACATGAACAAGCTTGCCAACTTTTGCTATCAATTACACAAGCATCAAGAGAAATCTATGCAGGGGATTCATTTATATATGGAGGACTTTAAGGTCTCCATAACAGATATCAAAGAATCTTTACAGAAGCTGCAAAAGGGCCTGAAGGACACAGAAAACGCATTGATCAAGAGCTGCTCATCACTGTTGGAATCCATTAAGCTGGAGTGTCCTAAACTCCCGCACCTTACAATGGAGTCAAATCTGTTGCTCAAATATTCACCACTGATTGGGAAACGAGCAAATATTAGCTACTTATGTGAGCATCCAAGCGGCTGTCACCCAGTTGATTTGAAGAAGTACCCAGGAGTACCAATCACTATCCCAAATCAATGGTTCAAAAAGTATCGCAACGTCTTCGTCCCAGGCATCACAATGTGTTTCACCCTTGCAAAGCTCGGTAAAGTGGCATTGCCTGTGGGAGGGGAGCTGGTCGGCACCTTGATTGAGCTTGGTGCAAATGGCTTGAAGGCTACAATCGACTCCTGCTTTGAAGGCGATCTCAATAACAGGTTGCAACCAGCATCAAAAGATGACATTATGGAGTTGTTTGAGTACGTGAAAAAGAATTCACCTCAACGATATGGCGAGGACCGAATCTTGATGATGAAGAAGTGCTTTGGACTCGTCAAAAGTCCAAGTGGCTGGGTCTGTGAAGATCACTATTATTGAAGAAGAAGGGCACAGGCTTAGTAAAACTACTAAAATGCAGAAGCAGTGAAGTGAAGGAATTTTTATTCAAAGAAAGAAAACAAAAGAAAGCAGCTAAGTTCTGGGCGAAATGTTTGGAACGATATGCCTGGGTTATCCACAAGGTTATAGTTCATATATTGTATGTCTAGAGCTCATATAATCCATCTGCTGTCCAGGGAAGTTAGAGATCAAACCTTAAGACCTCTCTCCACACCATCGGACACTCCAAAGTTTCCACAAAGCAACGGTGCAAGTCCTACGATTCAGCCCCTGTGCACGCATGAGCGTAGCATGTAAGTAAAAAATTCTCATTGAAAATTCTAGACTAGGGAAAGAGCTTTCTGCTTGGCCATTCTTCTCCTCCAGCCTCCTGGCCTGTGCTCCAGGATCAGACGGGGTGATCCAGGCCGGGAACATGTTCGTGTCGGGTCATGTTTCCTCGGGTCGTCGTTGGGAAGGAGAGCTGTGGGGATCGCCACGTTTAACGGGCAGAATCCGGGGACTTCGAGGTTGCAAAGGCGGTCTTTGCTTCCAGGCCGGACGTGAGCGACGATGTAATTACCAAGGCGTTCCAAGTCTCGGATCCCGAGCTTGTGAGCGAGCTCAGGAAACTCATCAAGTAGACTTGAGTCACCTTAGATATGATTGTCTGGAAAAAAAAAACATTCACAAACAGAAGGACCTGTGTAAAAACGCTCTCAGAACTTCCTTTCCTAATATTTTACTTTTCTGTGGTTTAGGGCTCGTGGCTCTGGAGTGGAGCGAATGGCGCTCGCCGGTAAGCTCCTCCCGCCCGAGCAAGCCAATGGAAGGGCCTACATTGCCACGGATTCCAGGGACGTAGAGGGCGACGATGGGGAAGTACTCTCCCATTGTTTGGGACCTTGACGACGGCAGGAAATCTGTACCTGCGCCGCCCTTGTCTATATTCTCCGAGGCGGCTGCTGCTGGAAAGGATGAAACACAGCCGATTGCCAACCGATGTGCTTTCCAGCGGTGGTGGTGACAAGACAAATCCGGGAGCCGAGATGAGGAGCAGCGGTACGAGCAGGAACTTAACGAGAAAGAGCTTGTGGAACTTAGCGACAACGAGGTATGGAGCTTACCGATACTTTGCTGACGACTGCGAAGCTCAGGCATAAATCGAGTGGAGCTTCATGTGGTGGAATGGAAGGTAAATGCTTAAGCTGCAGAATAACAGGAGCATGATCTGAACCATCCAGTTTTAAGCTTCTCCCACCACTCCATCTCCCATAGAGAAACATCAACACTGGCAACAACTAGTCTGTCTTTTTGGCGCACCTCGGAACGCTTAAAACTTGAGAAGAATGTCACACATATCTGTTCCACACTTTGCAAATCCGTCACAGGTACTATTGTCATGCGATCCATCAGTAGCCCGACAATGTCCAGTGCAGGGACCGGCAATAAGAACATGATCAATGCGACTGCCGTAGTTAAACATGCCTGAGACCAGTAAGCCTCTGCTCTGGACAAGATACTAATAAGCACGTATGATTTGCCCAGACAAAAACCGTGAACAGTTACCTTTCAGGATGAAACACGCGAAACGCGTCTGAAAACGCACCACCCTCACTCACCAGCAATGATGTAAGCCATTGACGGCTCATGTTAAAATGAACATGCTAGAAAGTACTAGAAATCAGTGAGTGATTTACGGATTGGTATCAAATTTTGGGCCAACATGAATCAATAGGATATGAAGAAATGTTCAAGTCCCCCACGATAATAATCCTCCTGCCTTGTTTTATGACGCTTTCCAGCCTACACTGCGAAGGAAGAAAAAGTTTGACAACAAACAGCAACGCATCTGTCAATACCTGTAACACTTTCAGCTTAAAGTCCTGCCGTTCAGCATCTCCACAGCCAACATTAGGACCATAGATATTGAAGAGTACTAGGTAGAAAGAATCCATCAACAAACAGAAGAGAACAATCAGTGCGAATGAAAGCGAGGAAGCTCCATACCAAAATGCCCGTGATCCGTGACGATGCATCGGCCTTCGTTGTCCAAATCGAGAAGTTCCTGCCTCGTAAATCCTTCCACGGTTAGAACTGGATCGTAGCTTCCAAGCCAGAACTCTTTGTCACCTTCACCAGCTCTGGCACTAGTCAAGGGACCCGTAAAGCCTTCCTCGGCAGCCACAGGCAACGCTACATTGTTGCCACACTCCACCTTGCAAAACGTAGCCACACCTGACCAGCAATGCGCTTTATTCCGATTCCAAGGATGAAGAAAAGTTCTAAATCGCAAAGTCTCTACCCAGTCCAACAATGCAAAACAATACCCGAGGCAGCCTTTCTTCACGGTGCGCGTGCAAGAGAAGAAGGATTCGGATATTGCTGTGGCAATATCCGCGGTGAGCTCCTGCCTGCGGATCTTAGTCTCCTAGCTCGAGAGCAAAGAACAAATCAGCAACAACAATCCAAAATCCAATCCAAATCACCTGGAGGCAGATGATGTTTGCGTCGAGCGAGTCCAAGAAGGCGCGCAGCGATCTCGCTGGAGACAATCGCGCTCTCAGTCCATTCACATTGTAGCTCACGATCCTCATTTCCCCGCCCAGCAACGGAGGAGCTCAAACGAAATAGGGCAAAAGCAATCTTATAGTCTATCAAAGAGTTATACTCCAATCTATAGTAGTTAACAAGGAATAGAATACAATGTATTTGTCAAGTAGCTTACACTGGCACTGGCGAGGAGCTCGACTGCTTGGACATGAGATACGCTGTGAGAAGTGGCTCCAACTTCCCGTCCATGATTCCACTGATATCCGACGTCTCCACGTTTGTTCTCAAATCCATGACGAGCTTGTAAGGATGGAAGACGTAGTTTCTTATTTGCTGCCCCCACTCCGCCTTGACGACGTCCCCTCGAATCTCTTTGATCTCGGCAGCCCTTTGGTCCTCGAGAATCACCAGGAGCTTGGATTTGAGCAGCACGATTGCTTTTATCTTGTTCTGGAGTTGGCTTCTTTTCTCTAGAAACATGAAGAATGTTTTAGAGCACTGCGCTGTTACATCGTTTCATGTACCTGAGCAGCGAAGAGCAATCCCGGTTGGAATGTGCGTGACACGAACAGCAGTCTCGACCATGTTTACGTTCTGCCCGCCTTTGCCTCCAGATCTACACAAGGTCGCCTTCGGGTCTCCACCTCGATCTCGCTCTCTGCATTATTGGAAAATGGATCTTGACACGCCGGGGATTGAACCCAGGACCACCACTGAGCTACCTGCCCTGGTTGTGTGCTGTTCAGCTTAGTTCTAACATGCATCACTTCTACTCCTGCAAAGCTCGTCTGTGAAGAGAAGCAAACGTTGAGACAAGAGTTTTGATAAAACGACCGTTTGGCTCACCTGTCGGAGACCTTTAGAGTTGAAAGGCAATTGTCTCACCAGCCTGTGCGTGCCTTTCTCTCCGGAGATATAACCATACGCATATCTCCCGTCGATCTCGAGTGTGGCCGATTTGATCCCAGCTTCCTCGCCAGGAGAACTCTCCCCCACATGTATTAACCATGGAACTATCTCAAGCAACTTACACCAGCACTCGATTGCTTGGACATGAGATATGCTGTGAGAAGTGGCTCCAAATTCCCACCCATGATGACACTGATGTCCGACGTTTCCGTGTTTGTTCTCAAATCCTGTAAGGATGGAAGACGTAGTTTCTTATTTGCTGCCCCCACTCCGCCTTGACAACGTCTCCTTGGCTTCTCTCGAACTCGAAGAAAGTTTTAGAGCGCTAGATCTCTAGAAACATTGTTTCATGTAACTTAGAAGCGAAGAGCAATCTGTTGGAATGTGCGTGACACGAACAGCAGTCTCGACCTTGTTTACGTTCTGCCCGCGTTTGCCTCCAGATAATCTCAAGGTCTTTTTCGGGTATCTCCGCCTCGATCTCGCTCTCTTCCAGCATCATTTCTACTCCTGTAAAGCTCGTCTGTGAAGAGAAGCAACCGTTGAGACAGGAGTTTCGATGAAACTAAAGATTGTGTCGTAGACCTTTAGAGTTGAAGGCGATTGTCTCACGATGAGCCTGTAGATGCGTTGTTTTACATACATTTCAGCACAGGATTGAGCTGAGATGCTTCTAAGGATGTACAAGCGATGGGTTACCAGTCAGGCCTTAAGTGGACTGTGGTGGAGAGTTCTCTAGGTGAGGAAGCTGGGATTAAATGGGCCACACTCGGTATGATTATATCTCTGGAGAGGCATCTCAAACCTTGGAAATAGATATCAGCAGACACTGTTCGGTTCAGTCAGCGCCTGCAATAATAGTGATCCGAGCTTGTTATATATTGGACAGACTAGCAATTTTTTGATCTTTCCCCTAAGCATTTCTTCAAGTTCATCAAGCCAATTGTGTATAATATTGGCTGGCTTACTGTGTGAATTTCTCTTATTTGTAACAAATTGCTGTTGACTAAAAGGAATGACAAAGAGAAGCAGTACATCAGAGGTCTACTAGCAACAATTTGCACCGGAAATCGTTGCTGTTCTTAACCTCCAGAACCTCTGGAGCAATGGATCTGATTTGGTTTGATATACGAAGTTTTCCTTGGCAGTGGTGGATTTTGCTGGGGAGGGTCATAAAACTTGTATCCAACTCTAGATTCTAGAATTATGGAAGAGCCGGGAGGACAAGAAACAGGATCAAAGCGGCTTAGCTGAAGCACTACCTGGATGAAAAGGTACGATTTCACACTCTCGTCACCTTGCAGTCAGCACAGCCTGATATAAGTTCAAGAAGACGGCGGCGTAGCTATACGTAGAAGTTTACCGTCTCTCTCTCCCTTCCGTCCACGTAAAAACTTTCCCTTCCAGGCTCCAGGAAAAGGTTCGTGGACCATGTCTACTAAAGCTCAGAAATCTTGTGTGTCTATTTCTTCCAGGGAAAGGAATCACGCGGGCGTCCAATCACAAACAAACAGCTCGACCAAAAACAGTGGCTAAGAAACTCTCGTATCAATCTAGCACTTTTTGATGTGTTTGATTTTGCGTGAATGCCCAGAACTTCGAAGGCAAAAAATATCATGTCCTGCAAACCCAATCGCGACACATTTTACTTTTAATCGAGACTTTCGAGCCAAAGTGCGGCCCAATGCGGCGCTGTGGTGATTTTTCGATAGCTAGCACACATTTCTCGCGGATTTTCTTCCCGAAAACACGTCCTCCACCTCCTTTTGTTCTTGATTGTTTGTTTCCAGCCAGCCAAGCCAGCGTCTTGTTAGACTTCTCGTCCGTTTAAATGTCAACACAATGGTGGCGACTTTTGTGGAACTTCTCTTTTCCCGTGCTAGATCCTTATCTCCGGGTGAGATTCCTCTTAACACCTGTGTTCTCCAGGCTCGGGATCTTTCGTCGTCAGGGAGGAGCTTCAATCATGAAGTGCTTGGCGCTCTTCAAACATCTCAAGTCTGGCTCCAAGGCGAAGGAACCACTGGACAAGTTCTCATCATCTAGCACGAGCGGTAGTAGCTGCAACAGCGGCAGCAAATTATCGTCGCGATCAAGCAGCCGAGACGATCGCAGCTCGGCCTCCTCGTCTTCCTCCTCGTCTTCCAGGTGCGATCGCAGAGCTAATTTGGAGTGTGTAACAAGCTTTCCCGGCGATCAAGCCGTGGCTATGGCACTCGCCTCCACCGAAGGGGAGCACTGTTTCCTTTACGTGTCATCAAACACTTCCAGCTCCCGGCGGATCGACGTGCTCGACTGTAGCAGCAGGGAATTGTCCACAGTTGGCAGCCTTGCTCCCAAAACCCCACCGGTGAGAGCAATCCTCGCGAGCGGCGCCAGAGTTTTCACCGCCCATCGCGATATGAAGATCAGAGTGTGGACGAGAAGGATCGCCGAGAGCCAGGACGAGCTCATGGTCGTCAAGCACGAGCTCTCCGCAACGCTACCAAGCCTCCAGGATAGAATGTGTTTCCGATCGCTTTCCATGAGTCGCGACCGCGACCACCACCACCACCACCACCATAGCCATCGCCTTCCAAGACGAAGACGACGATCAGACGCCTCGGACTCCACCAAGCTCGTCCAGCACAGGGACGCCATCTCGGGGCTAGCAATCAGTCCTTCTGGGAAGATCCTCTACTCGGGATCCTGGGACAAGACCATCAAGGTGTGGAGGATCGCCGCATCCTCCAGCTCCTCCTCCATCGCCATCAAGTGCGTGGAATCCTTCACGGCTCACGACGACGCAGTGAATGCGCTCGCGGTGGCTTCTTGTGATGGCGATGGATTGACGACACTCTACTCGGCCTCCGCCAGCGGCGAGATCAGAGCCTGGGAGTCATCAGATCACCGCAAGATCAAGCACCGCCTCGCCGCCAGCTTCCACGATCACTCTTCGGCCGTCAACGCATTGCTGCTCAGCCGCGATTCTACTCTCCTCTACTCGGGATCGGGCGACAAGACCGTGAGAGTGTGGGCGCGATCGAACGAGAATCTCCACGATCTGAGGGTGGTGGAGATCCTGAGAGGGCACAGGCGAGCGGTGCTGTGCCTGGCGGCGACCATCGACGGCGAGCTCCTGTGCAGCGGCTCCGCGGACAAGAGCGTGAGGATCTGGCGGGGCCATTGCTGCGTGGCCGCGCTGGATTTGCACTGTGCGCCCGTGAAATCGCTCGCCATGGCCCGCGATCTCGAGAGCTCCTCCTACACTGTCTATAGTAGCGCCCTAGACGGGAATTTTAAAATCTATACCGCTTTGCCCTAAAACGCGCAGAGCTCCCTTTACTACCGTCGGATATAGGGTTAGAGTTTTAGGGTTTGTGGGCGGCTCGCGGCTATGGTAATGCTCCTCTTTCGCGTCCTCCGCTCGTCTTGATTCTTCTCGATTCGTGTTCTTCCAGGGCAAGGGAACCGGGAGCTTCGGCAAGCGCCGGAACAAGTCGCACACGCTCTGCCGTCGCTGCGGCCGGCGCAGCTTCCACATCCAGAAGGCCAGATGCGCGGCGTGTGCCTACCCTGCCAAGCGCATCCGAAAATGTGAGAAGAGTTCTTCTCCCTTGTTCTTGGTGGATCCGCGAGCTCACGAAATCTCGAAATCTCTCGTGTGTAGATAACTGGAGCGAGAAGGCGATCCGGCGCAAGACCACTGGAACCGGGCGGATGAGGTACCTGCGCCATCTCCCCAGGCGATTCAAGAGCAACTTCAGAGAAGGTACTACTGCTAGCGCATCCATTTCAGTGTCATCGGTGTCTAGCCGGGGCTAATGAAAGAGGATTTGCCGCTTGCCACGGATTGATCGATCGATCGACCAATATGTGTTCTAAGCTCGTTCTTCTTGCTTTTTCCCTAGGAGAGCCTCTCCAGAAGAAAGCTCCAGCGTCCGCGGCCACATAGAGAAGCGCTCGAGCACCCATGAATCGATCAAGCAGGCATTTTGGTTACATCTGAGATTTCTTTCTAGGTGCCAAACACTAAGAAAAACTTTTTCTCTACGAGCGTGTCTCTCTCTCACCGATAGTCTAGAACAGAGCAAGGGCTCTCGCCAAAGATCTTGGGCTTGCTCCTCAGCGACACCCACCACGCCTTGAGAAATCCATCCAGCCCGCCGCTGTAGACCATGCATCCGTCCACAATCCCCTCGATCGAGACGATGACGCTCTTGATCGGGCAGCGGCTGTGCAAATCCTGGACCACGCACACGCAGGAATGCCGCTCGTCCTCGCGCCTCCACACCCGGATTGTCCGATCCGCCGATCCGCTGCACACGACGTCGCGCGCCGCCGAGATCGACAGCACTGACATGGAATGCCCGCACAGCGCCGCGAATTCCTCGCGATAAACCCTAATCTCTGGCTCTTCGCGAAGAACCCTAATTCCCTGGTTTTCCTCTTCCCCGGACTCCGACGATGATGGGTCCTCTGCTCCTCGCGGAGGCGATGCTTCGTCCTCCTGCTCGATCGCCACCATCCACACCGAGATCCTCCCATCGCTGCACCCCGCGTAGACCCAGCTCCCCCACAGCGCGATGCAATTCACGGGGCTGGGCTGCGCGAGCTCCACCACGAAGCTCAGCCCATCGCTCGATCCCTTCGTGTTCTTGTGGTTCTTCCTCGATCGATCGCACTTCCCCCACCTCCACACCTTGACTGACGAGTCCGCCGAGGCCGAGAACAGGAACCCGCCTCGCGGCGCCACCGCCAGCGCGTTGATCGCGTCCGTGTGAGCGTCCCCGATGGATTCCAGGCAGCGCAGGTCGCGCAGCCGCCACGCCTTGAGCGATCGGTCCCAGGAGCCCGAGTAGAGGATCCCGGCGGCCTCGTCCACGGCCAGCGACGAGATGGTGTCGAAGTGCTGGTTCCAGGGGCTCTTGCGGTGGCGCCGGATCCTCACCAGGCCCTTGCTGCCGCGGATGGAGGTCGCCACCACGTCCCGGATGGTGGGGAGAGTGGCGATCAAGCGGTGCTGCGATGGTGGCGATGGCGATGCCCGGCTCCAAGCCCGGATCTTGTGATCCTGGTGGGCGCTGTAGATCTCGAGGCCGGCGCGGCGTACGAGGAGGGCCTTGACGGAGCCCGAGGAGGCAGCGGCGAGGCGATCGCTGGGCTGGAGATCGGCGAGGCGATACGAGCAGACGAGGCCATCCTCGGAGCCCGAGTAGAGCGAGTGGTCGGAGATGGCGAGCGCGCAGATGCCAGACGCGTGGGGCTTGAAGGAGAGGAGGCAGCGGAAGCCCGCGGAGGATCTGGAGGAGCTGCTGGGGCGGAGTTGATCGATCGCGGTGGCGAGGAGGAACTGCTGCTGCTGCTGCTCCGATTGATCCTTGTCGGAGGTGGTGGTGTCCGAGATGGAGTCCGAGATGGGGAGATCATCAAATGGGTCACGGAAGGACGAGGAGGCCATTGCGATCGAGGTGGAGCTGGATGGAAAGCACGCGAAGCTCCTCTTCTTCATCAATCCGACCATAGCTAGCTAGCTTCCTTTCTTCACACTCAAGTCTTCTCTATTGGCGAAGAAGATGATCGCTTTGTTCCACACCCCACACACAACAAATGCGTGATCTTCCAGGACAGAAAAAGAGGGAAAACTCCCTTGAAACGACCCACCGGACGCTGACAATGTAAAGATGTTCTCCAGAACCGATCGACACCCAAAGCACAGGGAAAACAAGAAGGAATCTCTTCGATCAAACAGATCGTTCCCAAGGAAAGGAAAAGTCCTTCCAAGTACTGCTCCAAACCGAAAACTGGGGGAAAACAAGAACAGTGAGCATCACCAGCGACGAGAAAACGATTGCAATGCCCGATTGCCGCTCGATTCTCCGTGGCACAGCGCCTTCGATTCCTCGGTTTCTCTCTCCTGGACGCAACGGATCAAGAGGAAAAGCGAGAGAAACAGGAAAAAGAGGAAGAAAAAGCCCACAGCACTCTTTCTCCGCGGCGAGAGAGCAAAGAAAAAACAAAGAGAAGGGAATCCAACGTATTGATCACGGTAGCGTTAGCAGCATTCCACCCAGTCCGTGGGCTCCATTCTGCCCCGCCATCGCCAAAAGCCCTAGAAACAGAGCACCCCACAAACCCTAAAGCATGTTTAGGCGGCAAACGCGCGTGGGGGTTTACGAAATCAACGGGGCTACCGCTGGCCACGTGTCACGCAGGGTGGGGACCATAAACCGCCACGTGTGAAAGTAACCGTTGGGAGGAGAATATCCGCGCATCTGCTCAGTCAAGTAAAGCGCAATTTAAATAAGCGTTAAGCTTACGTCTTGGCGCCAAAGTTTGAAATTTTAAGATATTTTAACATTAGTCCAAGATTACATTTACCCGGAATCACTAAAAAGATTCTAAATCTAACACATGGAAATCGTGTTTGTTTGTTTGTCACTTTTTGTGATTTCCAGATCTCTACATTGATACTCAAGGTGGCATGCTTTGTCACTAAATCATCAGGTATCTCTAGCACTGGAGATGATCTGGTAGTGACATTAACACTAAGATCCAAAAAGAGATCTCTCTTTTGCAAAAATCTTCCGAGGTTATGGGATTTGCAATCTGTGTTTATTTTTTATGATTGATGATGAGTCCCTTCCAGAAGCTTTTGCTCCTCGTCCAGGAGCGTCTGGAGATCGCTACCATTTGCGAGGCTGTTAAACTCCACCGCGCGAGAGGGGAGCGAAGGATACCGTCGCTGGCAAAGCGTCATGAGCCGCTTGATCGACTGGAGGTACTTCCGCGTCGTCTCGTCGTTCATGATGTGAGCCACGCTGTTGGCGTAGATCTTCTCGCGCGCCGACCGCTCGTGGATGCCAACCATGGTGACACCGATCGGCCAGGGAGCGTTTCCAATCGCGAGCTTGATGTACTGGTCCATGGCGGCCAGGTAGTCGCGCCTCCGGCAGCAGTCCACCACGATCACCAAAGCCTGCCGGATATCATCCGGAAGAAGCTGCAAGGGAGAGAAACCATGAGAAAATCCATCTCCGGAGACAAACCAACTAGAAAAGCTTGCGAGAGAGAGAGAGAGTATCAAAGCGTCACCTTCTTGGAGCACAGCTTGAACAGGGGCTTGAGATATCTGGAGCACTGCTTGAAAGTAGCGACGATACGACCACCTCGCTTCTCGGCGTCGGGCCGCGCCTTGATCTCTTGCTCCCATTCCTGGATAAGCCTCTTGAAGAAGACCAGGATCTTGTCCTCGTCGCACAGCTCCTCGAAGTTGGCCTTCATGAGGAGATCCTTGTCCTTGTCTCCGCCGCTCTCGCCATCCAGCGCTTCTCCCCCGGCGTTATCGTCTCCGCGATCGTCGTCCTCCTTCTCCTTGTTCTTCTCCTTCCTGGGCTCCAATCCGTGCTTCTCCCTCTTCTTGAGCTCCGCCAGATCCATGAGGAAATCGTTCCTCTGGCCCTCCATGAGCTCGCTGTCCGTGTCGGTCACCCCCGCCCGGAGCGCCACCTTGAGCCTCTCCAGCCGCATTTCATCGTCCTCGCCAAACAGCGTGATGGGCTGCTTGAGGAGGCGGAGGCGGCGGATCACCTCCGCGTTTGGGAGGACGAGATCGTCCAGCTTCTCCTCCTCGCTGAGATTTACCCGGGATTTCGACGACGTCGCCGACGCCGACGGCCGCTCGCTGCTCTGGTCATCGCTCCTCACCTCGCCGCCCTTGCTGCTGCCCGCCGCCCTAGCTCTGGCCGCCGCCGCGTCCTCCTCCCTCCGCCGCTTCTCTAGCTCCTTCTTCTCCAACTCCGCGCGCTTCACGAACTTGCGGCTCCCGAATTCCTCCTGCATTTGCTTGCGCTTGCGCTCGATCTCCTGCTTGAGCGCGTCCATCCTCCCGTGCGCGAAAGCCCTAACCTGGGATTTTAGGGCTCTTCGAAACCTAGAATATATACTTGAGGATATTCTTTCATTTTAAATGTGACGCTATTCTTCTGGGTAATCGCCAAAGCCCTGGAACGATGGCGATGTCCATCCGAGGCGATTTTCCAGGGACACGATTCTACTCTGTTGCTTGCCAAAATCGGTGAGCGGCGTGGTGAGAGGATAGATGTAGACCACTTTCTTTGCGATTGATCTGTAAGTCACCGTGTTGTTCTTCACCAGGAACTCGATGGCGTCTCGTCCCAAAAATCCATCCATCTCGGCCAGGAGGTAGTCACCACCTGGAGAGATTTTGGAACAAACTTAGTTGAGCTTCGATCGATTCAAGCTATAGATCCATTGCTATACCATTTTCTAAGTGTTTGATTTCCACAATGGTTGGATTCTTCTCGGTAGACAAGATTGCGTCCTTGATTTTCTGGAAGATCGAGAGAGATTAAGAAAGTGAAAGAGAGAATTCTTCTACCTGGATAGCGGTAGAAGAATCCTTGTCTGGAATCGTCCACGGAATCGCCGCGGAGGCTCCATATCTCGAAGAAGTGGAGATGCAATTGGGATTAATGTCCAGTGGACACGGACGAATTCTCCTGCGAGCAAGAAATGTTTGCAAGCTTGGTCCAAAGAAAAGGAGATTTTCGTGAATCACTCACCCGTCCAATAATCCCATCTCCGGAGGCTCCTGCGCTCGAGAATACGGCGTCACAGGATCAGCATTTGCCCAGGCAGGCTGCGCGGCGAGCAAAATCGATCCGGCCAAAGCAACCAGTGCCTGCATTCTTCTCGCTCCTCGCGATTCTTCGCTCCAGCAGCACGAAACAGCTATCGATTTCGTGGAGAGCTCCGGCCGTGTGCCTGGACTCCTCAGCCGGAGCGGCATTGCGACGGGAGAGAGGAGCGCCATAGCCCATAGCCCTAAAAACAGAGGACCGAAATATTTCTATCTAGCCTAAAACCCTAGTTTCCGTTTGCCATGGAGGCTTTGAGAGCGAGCGCCTTGGCTATGGCGCCGACAACACAGCAGCGCCTCCAGTTGCCCTCGCAGGTATCCAAGAGGTTCTCAGTGGATACTGGATTTTGTGCAAGAACTCGATTCCATGAGCAAGCTCTCGAGGGGGGGAAGAGAATGTCATCGATTTCATGGACGGTATGTGCTGCTTTAGATACTGGCAGCCAATCGGTGACAGAGCTAGGTAAGTGTCTCGATTCTCTAGGAGCAAAGGCTGATGAATCGATCAAACTCGGCAGAATTTTACAGTTTGAGGAAGGATGTAGAGAATGTGGCCGCTCGCGTTCGCCAGCTCCTCGATTCGGCAGATCTGGAGCAACAGGAAGCTGTTCTGGCCGACCTGGAGAACCAAGCGAGCGATCCAGCGTTTTGGGAAGAGCGTTCCAAGGCACAGAAGATACTCTCCGAGCTCAACGAGATCAAAGATCGCGTCAATCTTTACAAAACTTTTCGAGCCAAGGTAATTTGCTGAGAAAAACAAACTACAAGCACTTTAACTTGGAAGAACAGGTTGACGATGCCCAATGCATAGTGGAACTTTTGGAGGAAATGGAGAGTCCGGACGCTGCTTTGAAACTGGAAGCCGCGGAGACGGTCTCGTGGATCACCGCGGCGATGGATAGGTTCGAGTTAAACAAGCTCCTGTCTGGAACTTATGACAAAGAAGGAGCTCGGATCACTATTACCGCAGGCGCTGGCGGAACCGATGCGCAGGTAACATCTTGTGCTGATATCTTTTTGGAAGGTTTGAGATTGTTCTACATACATTCCAGCACAGGATTGGGCTGAGATGCTTCTAAGGATGTACCAGCGATGGGCTACCAGGTCGGGATTTAAGTCGACTGTGGTGGAGAGTTCTCCTGGCGAGGAAGCTGGGATCAAATCGGCCACACTCGAGATCGACGGGAGATATGCGTATGGTTATATCTCCGGAGAGAAAGGCACGCACAGGCTGGTGAGACAATCGCCTTTCAACTCTAAAGGTCTCCGACAGGTGAGGCAAACGGTAGTTTCATCGAAACTCTTGTCTCAACGTTTGCTTCTCTTCACAGACAAGCTTTGCAGGAGTGGAAGTGATGCCTCTGCTGGAAGAGAGCGAGATCGAGGTGGAGATACCCGAAGGCGACCTCGAGATTACAACGTGTAGATCTGGAGGCAAAGGCGGGCAGAACGTAAACAAGGTCGAGACTGCTGTTCGTGTCACGCACATTCCAACAGGGATTGCTCTTCGCTGCTCAGGTACATGAAACGAAGTAACAGCGCAGTGCTCTAAAACTTTCTTCATGTTTCCAGAGGAAAGAAGCCAACTCCAGAACAAGATAAAAGCAATCGCGCTGCTCAAATCCAAGCTCCTGGTGATTCTCGAGGACCAAAGGGCTGCCGAGATCAAAGAGATTCGAGGGGACGTTGTCAAGGCGGAGTGGGGGCAGCAAATAAGAAACTACGTCTTCCATCCTTACAAGCTCGTCAAGGATTTGAGAACAAACGTGGAGACGTCGGATATCAGTGGAATCATGGACGGGAATTTGGAGCCACTTCTCACAGCGTATCTCATGTCCAAGCAGTCGAGCTCCTCGCCAGTGCCAGCGTAAGTTACATGAGATCGTTCCATAGTTCCATAGTTAATACATTGTATTCTTTTCTTTGGTAACTACTATAACACTTTGATATGATAGACTATAAGATTGCTTTTGCCCTATTTCGTTTGAGCTCCTCCGTGGCTGGGCGGGGAAATGAGGATCGTGAGCTACAATGTGAATGGACTGAGAGCGCGATTGTCTCCAGCGAGATCGCTGCGCGCCTTCTTGGACTCGCTTGACGCAGACATCATATGCCTCCAGGTGAGAGATTGGATTTTCGATTGTTCTTGCTGATTTGTTCTTTGTTCTCGGGCTAGGAGACTAAGATTCGCAGGCAGGAGCTCACGGCGGATATTGCCACGCCGCAAGGATACGAATCCTTCTTCTCTTGCACGCGCACCGTGAAGAAAGGCCGCCTCGGCTACTCAGGTATGATTTTGGTATTGTTTTGCATTGTTGGACTGGGTAGAGACTTTGCGATTTAGAACTTTTCTTCATCCTTGGCATTGGATTAAAGCGCACTGCTGGTCAGGTGTGGCTACGTTTTGCAAGGTGGAGTGTGGAAACAATGTAGCGTTGCCTGTGGCTGCCGAGGAAGGCTTTACGGGTCTCTTGACTAGTGCCAGAGCTGGTGAAGGTGACAAAGAGTTCTGGCTTGGAAGCTACGATCCAGTTCTAACCGTGGAAGGATTTACGAGGCAGGAACTTCTCGATTTGGACAACGAAGGCCGATGCATCGTCACGGATCACGGGCATTTTGGTATGGAGCTTCCTCGCTTTCATTCGCACTGATTGTTCTGTTCTGTTTGTTGATGGATTCTTTCTACCTAGTACTCTTCAATGTCTATGGTCCTAATGTTGGCTGTGGAGACGCTGAACGACAGGACTTTAAGCTCAACTTTTACCAAGTGTTACAGGTATTGACAGATGCGTTGCTGTTTGTTGTGAACCTTTTTCTTCCTTCGCAGTGTAGGCTGGAAAGCATCTTAAAACAAGGCAGGAGGATTATTATTGTGGGGGACTTGAACATTTCTCCATATCCTATCGACTCATGTGACCCTGGCCCAGAATTTGATACCAGTCCGTAAGTCACTCACTGATTTCTAGTACTTTTTTAACATGTTCATTTTAACAGGAGCCGTCAATGGTTTAGATCATTGCTGGTGAGCGAGGGTGGTGCGTTTTCAGACGCGTTTCGCGTGTTTCATCCTGAAAGGTAACTCTTCACGGTTTTTGTCTGGCCAAAACATATGTGCTTATAAATATGTTGTTCAGAGCAGAGGCTTACACATGCTGGTCTCAGGCATCGGGTGCGGAGGAGTTTAACTACGGCAGTCGTATTGATCACGTTCTTATTGCCGGTCCCTGCGCTGGCCATTGCCAGTCTCCTGATGGATCGCATGGCAATAGTAGCTGTGACGGATTTGCAAAGTGTGGAACAGATATGTGTGACATTCTTCTCGAGTTTAAGCGTGCAAAGCTGGACACCCTTCCGAGGTACGCAAAAAAGACAGACTAGTTGTTGCCAGTGTTGATGTTTCTCTATGGCAGATGGAGTGGTGGGAGAAGCTTAAAACTGGATGGTTCAGATCATGCTCCTGTTATTCTGCAGCTTAAGCATTTACCTTCCATTCCACCACATGAAGCTCCACAACTGGCTGCTCGATTTATGCCTGAGCTCCGCGGTCGTCAGCAAAGTATCGGTAAGTAACTTCTTATAGCGAAGGACGTTTCTGACAACCGCTAGCGCTGACTGGTGCAGTTTCCATTTTCCAAAAGCTCAACGACAAAGCAACAGCTAACACGGAGCCTGATACAAGCCGAAATGTTTCCAAGCCCGCTTTTACACAGGAAACGGGCAGCAGGAAACTACAGAGGCTGTCACAAAGCAGATTGACACGGTTTTGCTATCAAAGGCATGAATCTTCTGACAAAATGAGCTGCACAGAGGTCGCAGTGCATGGGCAGAGCTCCAGCCTTACGGATGAAATCCAGCAATCACCTGAATCATGCGACAATAACAACTGCTCAGAGGTTGCAGCTTGCGGGGAGAGTGCCAGTCTGATGGATATGTCAGATGAAACACCGACGGAAAGCTCTCAGCAAAGCTTGGAAAAATCTGCAGCAGGCTGGGAAAGACTGAAGAGCCTGATGTCGCGAAATCTTCCATTGTGCAAGGGACACGGTGAGCCTTGTGTCGTGAGAACAGTTAAGAAGGCTGGTCCCAATCTTGGCCGTGGTTTCTACGTCTGTGCTCGAGCAAAGGTGATCTTCCTTGAAAGATTCTTCATAATTTATTCGTTGTTTCGAGCAGGGCCCAGCTTCCAATCCTGAAGCGAGGTGCGATCATTTTCAGTGGTCTTCGTCCAGGACAAGAAAGAAGTGAAAAGTTGCTTCTATATCTAAGCTATTAACGTGCATTCGAGTACACCGATTGTTATATCTCAGCTTCGCTGCTTAGGTGAGAGCGTCTTAACACAGGTACTTCTATTATGAGTTTCCTGAGCTCGCTCACAAGCTCGCGTTCCGAGAACTGGAACGCCTTGGCAATCACGTCGTCGCTCTTGGGAAGTTCCCAGATTCTGGCTGTTAAACGCGCCGATCCCCACAGCTACCTCCTTCGCAACGTTGAGCTGAAAGTGGACGACCCGAGGAAACACGAACATGTTCCCGGCCTGGATCACCCCTCTGAACAAAGAGGAGCTCTGTGACGAGCGACCTCAACTTGTTACACGTTATTATCGTCCTCGAAGAATCTTGTTGGACATCTTGAATGGCTTCCAAGCTTTCTTCAAGTACGAAGATGGTCGAGGATCTATGTCTTGGAAGCTAAGCTGTCAATGGAAGCCTCAAAGATGTGTGAGCTTTGAAAGTACTATCTACTTTCGTCTGGAGGCGACGAGGCCATGGCGTTTGATCGCTCCCCCGTGATGACTGGCATCCACAGCTTAGAAGTCTCTCTCAAGAGGCTCTCGGCCTCTTCGTCCTGGGCCAATTCCGCGACTTTGGCTTCCAAGAGTCCCATCCTCTCGCTCAAATCGCTAAGCTGGTTCTCGATCTATACACAAACAAAACACACACACTCAGTGAACAACAAGAAGGTTAAAAAAAAAAAACCTCTTACATCCTCCGCAGGCGCAGGAACTTTGCTCGTTTCGGCGAAGAGATCACTGAGCTTGTCCCGGAGCTCCAAATCGGCAGCCCCTTCAGCCTCCTCGAACTGCCAATTCAAAGGAGGTAGCACCAATCAATTCCACAGACTTGAAGGCTAGCTCTACCTGATTCAAGATGGCGTGAAGGCAATTAAACAGATCAGAAGTGGTGGCCGCCTGCTGGGGTGGCGCTACATTCTCCACGGGGGCCTCTTCTTCTTCTTCTTCAGGCGCCAAGCTCGTCATAGCCATGAACCCTAAATTTGACAAAAGTAAATCATATAATCTTAAACATATTCAAAAAAATTCTGAACCCTAAATTTGAAAAAATTAAATCATATCATCTTATACGTTACCTAATTCACTCCACGTGTTCTTCATGCTCCAGTCCAACCAACTTCCCTTCTCTCTCTCAGATCGGGTTGGTGCATTCAAAATACAAGAATACAATTCGTGTTGAACTAAAAGTTTAATACAGAATTGAGTGCCATTCCAGAATGGCTCCTCTTTTTCTCTGTTTCTTTGTCCTTTTACTGTACAAAATGGCCTACCTTGCGACGAACAAGGCTTTGTTAGTTTCCTTGTTACGCATCAGGCGAAGGAGACGACTGAGTCGAGATCGATGGCGATGATGCCTCGAGTAGAGATTGTGGAACCGGAATGAGGGAGTTTCTGCATCTCTCACACAAAAGAGTCCTCGTCCGATCCTCGAGCACAGGCCAGGAGGCTGGCGGCCGCTCCTGCGAAGACTAGAATGGCCAAGCAGCAGCTCATTGAGAAAGTTTGCTGGCTCTTTCCCTAGTCTAGAATTTTCAATGAGAATTTTTTACTTACATGCTAGGCTCATGCGTGCACAGGGAGTAACTGAGGAACAGCTAAATCGCAGGACTCCTTTGCACCGTTGCTTTGTGGAAACTTTGGAGTGTCCGATGGTGTGGAGAGAGGTCTTAAGGTTTGATCTCTAATCGACATACAATACATGAACTATGGATAACCCAGGCATATCAGCAAAAACATTCCACCTGCTTTCTTTTGTTTTTTTTCTTTGAATACAAACTCCTTTTCTTCATTTTAGTAGTTTTACAAAGCCTGTGCCCTTCTTCTTCAATAATGGTGATCTTCACAGACCCAGCCACATGGACTTTTGACGAGTCCAAAGCACTTCTTCATCATCAAGATTCGGTCCTCGCCATATCGTTGAGGTGAATTCTTTTTCACATACTCAAACAACTCCATAATGTCATCTTTTGATGCTGGTTGCAACCTGTTATTGAGATCGCCTTCAAAGCAGGAGTCAATTGTAGCCTTCAAGCCATTTGCACCAAGCTCAATCAAGGTACCGACCAGCTCCCCTCCCACTGGCGATGCCACTTTACCGAGCTTTGCAAGGGTGAAACACATTGTGATGCCTGGGACGAAGACGTTGCTATACTTTTTGAACCATTGATTTGGGATAGTGATTGGTACTCCTGGGTACTTCTTCAAATCAACTGGGTGACAGCCGCTTGTATGCTCACATAAGTAGCTAATATTTGCCCGTTTCCCAATCAGTGGTGAATATTTTAGCAACAGATTTGACTCCATTGTAAGGTGCGGGAGTTTCGGACACTCCAGCTTAATGGATTCCAACAGTGATGAGCAGCTCTTGATCAATGCGTTTTCTGTGTCCTTCAGGCCCTTTTGCAGCTTTTGTAAAGATTCTTTGATATCTGTTATGGAGACCTTAAAGTCCTCCATATATATCTGAATCCCCTGCATAGATTTCTGTTGATGCTTGTGTAATTGGTAGCAAAAGTTAGCAAGGTTGCTCATGTCATCACTTTCAAACTTTGGGATCTCGACCTGCACAAGCTGTAGCTGCTGGTTTTGGTACACTGACACTATGTGCTGGTTGTATTCTTTGACAACCTCTTCAACAGCATGCTTACGTGGCTGAATAATCTCGTTGACTTCACTTGGCATCAAGAGTTCCAAGGCACTTGTGGAGTCACCAAAACCCCAGGTAAAGTGATAATCAAAGCCCTCCCTGGCTACCATCTGTTTGACCTCTTGCAGTGTCCAAGAGCTCTTGCTGCATGATCCCTCTTGTCCTGATGCTTTTCCAAACTGTCTTACCTTCCCTGGATTCAAAACATGTTCTTCAAGCTTGATGAAAGGACAGGCCCTATTAGTTTCCTTTACTACACAATCTCGTATCTCCTTCATGAACTGCTCCCCTTTGAGTCCCCTCTCTTCCTGCTTGGGCACCATCAACATAATATCCACCCATTGCCTATCTGTCCAATGCTTATAATCCCCACCAACAGTAACCAGAACTTGAATGCGATCCTCTTCAAATGAAACCCAACCTGCACCAAGCTCACTTCCATGGCCCCATTTGTCACACATCTCCTTCACCTTAGCTTGAATAACTGCAAATAGTCCTGCTTTCAATCAGTATTAGTCTAATCCAACAAGTAATCCAGCATAATTACCTGATGGGAGAAGAACGAAGCCCTTCATAGTGTCGTCTGCTTGCAATCTCCGACCCCAACAATCATATGTTTGCTCGCTTTCAATCCATCCACTGAACTCATCACACAATAATGCAGGCACAATGAGGTGTTCTGGCCGATTTCGTGGCTCTGACCACCTTATCTCCCAGCTAGTCATGCCATCAGGAATCAAAACCCCCATCTCACAGAGCAGCTTGAGCAGGAAATAGATGTTGCCCTCCGCAGTCTCTCCAAGTGTTTTGAGCTCTTGTACTGCTTTCACAGTAGACCACTTGGGTTCCCCCCACTTCATCGTATCGTTTCTGTCTTGCTTAGGAATGAAAATTCCTAACACAGTGTGGAGAAACCATGGCATGTCTAGAACTGCATTGTTGACAATCAATGCAGCTTCTTTGTCGTTTGGATCCCTGTCTTGATATGTGTCATCTGCCCCAAAGTAGACAGCTTCTCCCATGTCATGTAAGCAGATGAATGTGTATTGTGCAGCAAATGCCTGATCTTCTTTCTCCTCCTTGAACCAAGCCTTGGACATCTCATGTAGGTCTACCACCCTCTGTTGGACAAGTGTTTGTGCCCGTGTGTGGATATGATACCATGGTGTGGATGAACCCCGCCTTCTGATAACCTCATCACAAGTCCAGGGAATCACAGGAAGTTTATTTATCATTTCGTCCACTGCTATCGCGAGCTTGGGCTTCAGTTCCTTCTGTACCTGACGAGCATTCAACCCATTCACCTCGAAATAGTGATCACCACGTTGGCCCTGAACAAAGTCTAGCTTGTCCTTATACTTGAGTAACAGTGTCGTCGCAGCTGCTCGAGCTTCTACCAAGAAACGGTTATCACGAACAAAGATGTTGAGTACTAAGAAAATGGTGGGTTTCCTAGCTGGTGTTGCAGATTGGTGGGCCGCTATGAAGCGAAACCAGTATTGGAGCTCTGTTTCCAAGTCACCTCCAGGACCTCCAACCTTGCACACCACCATGAAGAGATCTTTGTCGCTGCCCCTGAGGAAATAGTGATGAAAAGCGTGGTAGACCTCCTGGCCTCCCAGATCGTAGATCAGGAGTTTCTTCCTCTCTCCAAATCTGAGAGTCCTCCTCTCAATTCCCACTGTTGATGATGCATGATCCTGACGCGGCGGCTTGACGCACTGCCGGAGGGCTGCACAGGTGCGGACAAGATTGGTGGAGATGGTGGTCTTGCCCGAGGCAGTGTGGCCGCACATGAACAGCTTGGCAGTTGATGGTGTGACTGGAGTGCTTTTTGCAAAAACGGGGCTCTTCTGAAATAGAGCATTCCGGTACTTTACCCTCAACCACCTGCCCTCCTGCACTTTAGAAGCCCATTTGCCTCCAATTTGCAGTCTCTGGATCCGGCTGCTGTAGTTAGCCTCCAAGCTGCTGAGAACCACACCTTGAAGTCTTGAATTTCTTATAAATTCACTCCTGAGAAAAATAAGTTGAGGACTTTCCCATAACGGAGACAAGGAGACACTTTCAAGCTTGCAATATGGGCTCGCCAGTAACTGACCCACGGGCTTCATTAAAGTTACTGGATCGATTGATTCTAACTCCAGGAACCAGAGCTTGCACTTGGCATTGTTGTTTATGCATTCTGCCAGCAGGGAGATCTCCTCATGGCTGGCCACATTTGAAATTCCAAGGCCTTCTATTGATCCGCAGATTTGGCTGAGTAGCGCCTGATCATTTGGGGTGTTGACCAGCCTAAGCTTCCGTAGACTTGTTCGAGCCTGAAAGAGGGCAGGGGTCAAGTATTCATTCTGATCCAGGGACAGCTCCCAGATCTTGCAGGCTGGATCTTGCAGCAGCTTCTCCAGGTGGGGCGAGCAATCGCATTGTTTAAGCTCCAGACGTTCTAAATACTTTGGAAGTGTTGATTCTGCTAAAGCATCTAAATCTACAGCACAGGAATATAGAAAAAGCGTCTTGAGCTTGATTGGCATCCCCTTGTGCTTGGCAGCAGCAATAGCATCATCCAAGCTGCGAATCACCTCCTCACCAAATTTGTGTCTAATTCTAAGGCTGCTCAGCTTGGACACAGCTGCTTCTAGAAACCCCTCCACTTTGTGGTAGCCCTCCCTCCACACGAATACGTGCTCCAGAGTGTTGTCCTCCAGCAGCAGCAGGTTGCGCAAGCCTTTGAAGTCTTCTGAATCGAATTTTGCTGCTCTGTATCTCTGTTCCTTCAGCTGACTCACACTCGACACCCAATGGTTCCAACTCTCAAAGCGAATGCTTCCCAAATTCTCGTAATCATCTATCCGGGCCTGCTTTGGCTCCCCCATAACTGACAATGGAATACCCTCAGAAATTACAACAAATGTCGTTGATGAATCAACATCCAAATGACAACTTGGAAGTGGCTAGCAAAGATGAGTCAGTGGCTTGGCATGCTGCTTGGCTTCAAACATGAAATCAGATACTCTGATCGCAACGCAACCCTACGGTGCACGTCGTACAAAGTGGCATCAATCATGGCAAATATTTTTCTTTTTCTTTTGCTTTCGCTTTGTAAAGGTAAGCAATTAGCAAGCGCGCTAGACAACGCATAAACTTATGTATGCGTATGCCACTTTACTCACATGCATAAGAGTTGACAATGCAGAAGTAGACAATGCACAAGTACTCTTCAAGAGATTCCACGTGCCGCGCGAGTTCGTCAGCTCCTCGATTGGGTAGACCTGGAGCAACAGTAAGCTATTCAGGCTGACCTGGAGAACGAAGCGAGCGATCCTGCCTTTTGGGAAAAGTGTTCCAAAGCAAAGAAAATACTCTCCAATGGAAGCCGCGGAGACGGTCTCATGGATCACCGCGGCACTGGATAGGTTCGAGCTAAACAAGCTCTTGTCTGGAAATTATGACAAGCTCGGATCACTATTACTGAACAGTGTCTGCTGATATCTATTTCCAAGGTTTGAGATGCCTCCCCAGAGATATAATCATACGCATATCCCCGTGGATCTCGAGTGTGGCCGATTTAATCTCAGCTTCCTCACCAGGAGACCCTCCACCACAGTCGACTTAAAGCCCGACCTGGTAGCCCATCGCTGGTACATCCTTAGAAGCATCTCAGCCCAATCCTGTACTGAAATGTATGTAAAACAACGCATAGGCTGGTGAGACAATCGCCTTTCAACTCTAAAGGTCTACGACACAATCTTTAGTTTCGTCGAAACTCCTGTCTCAACGGTTGCTTCTCTTCACAGACAGTGATGCGAGATCGAGGAGATACCCGAAAAGACCTTGAAAGTATATGGAGGCAAACGCGGGCAGACTGCTGTTCGTGTCATGCACATTCATGATGTTTCTAAAGATCTAGTGCTCTAAGACATTCTAACTAAAGTAAAAAATAAAAGCAATCGCGCTACTCAATCCAAGCTCCTGGTGATTCTCGAGGAACAAAGGGCCGCCGAGATCAAAGAGATTCAAGGAGACATTGTCAAGGCGGTCTGGGGACAGCAAATAAAAAACTACGTCTTCCATCCTTACAAATCCTTACAAGGATTGTGGAGACGGTGATCATGGACGGAAATTTGGAGCCACTTCTCACAGCGTATCTCATGTTCAAGCAATCCAGTGCCAGTGTAAGTTGAGTGAGATAGTGGTTAATACATTGTATTCTATTTCTCGTGATACTCTTTGATAGGCTATAAGTAAACATGAGCTACAATGTGAATGGACTGAGAGCGCGATTGTCTCCGGCGAGATCGCTGCGGTCCTTCTTGGACTCGCTCGACGCAAACATCATATGCCTCCGAGAGATTGGATTTTGGATTGGCTCTAGCTGTTCTTGCTGATTCATTCTATGTTCTCGAGCTAGGAGACTAAGATTCGCAGGCAGGAGGTCACCGCGGATATTGCCACAGCGCAAGGAAACGAATCCTTCTTCTCTTGCTCGCGCACCGTGAAGAAAGGCCGCCTGGGCTACTCAGGTAAGAATCACATCACTAGGTATTAAAGATTTTGGTTTTTTTTGCATTCTTCGACTACAGACATTGCGAGTTAGAACTTTTGTTCTCCCTTGGCAAGGGATTAAAGCGCATTGCTGGTCAGGTGTGGCTACGTTTTGCAAGGTGGTGTGTGGAAACAATGTAGCGTTGCCTGTGGCTGCCGAGGAAGTTGACTAGTGCCAAAGCTGGTGAAGGTGACAAAGAGTTCTGGCTTGGAAGCTACGATCCAATTCTAACCTTGGAAGGATTTACGAGGCAGGAACTTCTCGACTTGGACAACGAAGGCCGATGCATCGTCACGGACCACGGGTATTTTGGTATGGAGCTTCCTTGCTTTCATTCGCACTGATTGTTCTGTTCTGTTTGTTGATGGATTCTTTCTACCTAGTACTCTTCAATATCTATGGTCCTAATGTTGGCTGTGGAGACGTTGAACGGCAGGACTTTATGCTACAGGTATTGACAGATGCGTTGCTGTTTGTTGTGAATCTTTCGCAGTGTAGGCTGGAAAGCATCTTAAAACAAGGCAGGAGGATTATTATCGTGGGTGACTTGAACATTTCTCCATATCCTATCAACTCCTGTGACCCTGGCCCAGAATTTGATACCAATCCGTAAGTCACTCACTGATTTCTAGTACTTTTTTAACATGTTCATTTTAATAGGAGCCGTCAATGGTTTAGATCATTGCTGGTGAGCGAGGTGGTGCGTTTTCAGACGCGTTTCGCGTGTTTCATCCTGAAAGGTAACTCTTCACGGTTTTTGTCTGGCCAAAACATATGTGCTTATAAACATGTTGTTCAGAGCAGAGGCTTACACTTGCTGGTCTCAGGCATCGGGTGCGGAGGAGTTTAACTACGGCAGTCGTATTGATCACGTTCTTATTGCTGGTCCCTGCGCTGGCCATTGTCAGTCTCCTGATGGATAGCATGGCAATAGTAGCTGTGACGGATTTGCAAAGTGTGGAACAGATATGTGTGACATTCTTCTCGAGTTTAAGCGTGCAAAGCTGGACACTCTTCCGAGGTACGCAAAAAAGACAGACTAGTTGTTGCCAGTGTTGATGTCTCTCTATGGCAGATGGAGTGGTGGGAGAAGCTTAAAACTGGATGGTTCAGATCACGCTCCTGTTATTCTGCAGTTTAAGCATTTACCTTCCATTCCACCACATGAAGCTCCACAACTGGCTGCTCATACCTTCTATACACTTCAGAATTGACAACAAATGCTGTTAATCAATCAACATCAAAATGGCAACTGAAAACGAAGAATTGCAAGGCAGCATGACAAGCGTGAGAGCATGCCATGCAATGCGAGTCAGTGGCTCGGCAGTTTGCTAGTTTTAAACATGAAATCAGATGCCAACCCTGATCTCAACGCTACTGTACAGTGCACGTCGCACAAAGTGGCACCTTTAAACATGGTATCATGATCGAACGCTACGCTACAATGGACGTCGTACACAGTGGCACCAATTTAATTACTGTAACCTGGTTTTGCAACCGATTGGCCTGCGACGTGAAGAATGGCCAAGCAGGAGCTCATTGAGTTCTCTCGCTTGGAGCCTCCCAAGTCGAGAATTTTTAAAGAGAATTGTTTACTCACATGCTAGGCTCATTGCATGCACAGGGAGTCCGCGAGGAACAGCTGGATCGCATTTACGGCGTGGAGCTCAAGGGACTCCTGCGTTGTGCTGTTCTTGTCAAGCACCTTCTTTGGGACTTTGAAGGAGTGGTCTCCTCCTTCGATGGTGTGGAGAGAGGTCTTGACTGGCATCTTTGTGACGACGCTGTGGAGCTTATCGAGCGGACACATCGTGTCTTTGGTCCCCTGCCAAAACGAAAAAGAACAAAAGAGAGCTGTGAAGTTCACAGTGATGGTTGATCGCAAGTACCTGGACGAACATTGTTGGTACTGGAACTTCAAGCAAGGTTTGATCTCTAAGCGATCCCTTGCTTCCCTGGACACCGGATGGATTACATACCAGGCTATATAAACAGGAGAACTATACCTTAAGCGGATAACCCAGACATATTACAGCAGCTATCTGGTGTGAGCCAGCTTTCGCAGCTACCATGCAACCCACCCTGTGAAAATGGAGAAGAACTTGTATAAAGATGACAAGAGGAAAAAAGAAAAGAACCTTGAACCCATAGATTTGCCCACGAGAACTACTGGGTGTCCTGGGTATTTCTCCACGCCCTTGTTAACTTGCTGGAGATGGAAATCGACGAGCTTCTCGGCCTTGGGTGGAGCACCCTTCTTTCCTCCAGAAAGATCTTCCAAGAAAGAAGAAAAAGAATAAGAAAGAAGACCCAAGAGCTTGCTTCTTACAGGGATAGTCGAATGTTATCACATCCACGGCGTTGGTCGCCGTTGCCAACAGGTTCTTCCATCTTGCCAAAAGAAAGAAAAAAGAAAAAGAGGATTAAAGCAAGATCCGGAGAGACAAACCTGATCATCCAGTCGGATGAGGACGGAGCCCCAGCGCCGTGGGCAAAAACGAGCAGCGGCGCCGGATTCAGGCGCGGTCGCTTTGCTTCACGCTCTTCCATTTTAACACTTACCCGATAGAAGAAAACGTTTTAAGTACCTAGAAATCCTCCTCGTCGATAGACGAGAACTTTCTTTCCTCCTCTCATAAAGAATCGAGAAACATAAAATGCAATAATGATTAGACCAAAGGTTAGAAAGGGTAATATTTTACGTCTAGGGTCTAGGGCTTCTTCACTCTGTGTTTTAGGGCTCGTGGCGCTCGCCGGTAAGTTCCAAATGCGCTAGCTCTCCTGCTCCCGCCCGATCGAGCTGGATGGATCGCAGTAGCTTAGGGACTAGCAGGAGATGCATCTGGTGAGGGGCATGGATCTCGATAGGGATAGACCAGACAATGAGCGCAATGGAGTCAGGGCCTACATTGCCACGGATTCCAGGGACGTAGAGGGCGACGATGGGATTTCGAGGAAGAGGAAGTACTCTCCCATTGTTTGGGACCTTGACGACGGCAGAAAATCTGATGCGGCGCCGCCCTTGTCTAGATTCTCCGAGGCGGCTGCTGCTGGAGAGGATGAAACACAGCCGATTGACACCGATGTGCTCTCCAGCGGTGGTGGTTGTGCTCAGGACAATTCCGGGAGCCGAGATGAGGAGCAGCGGTACGAGCAGGAACTTAACGAGAAAGAGCTTGTGGAACTTAGCGACGACGATGGTAGTGCTCCAGACGAGCGCTCGGGGTCGGACTCGGACTATGACGATCGATCGCCGCCCCCGCAGCTACGTAGTATTGATATGCTGCGAGGCTGCCGAAGCGTGGACGAGTTTGAGAGGCTTAACAAAATCGACGAGGGGACTTACGGGGTCGTCTATCGTGCTCGGGACAAGAAAAGTGGAGAGATTGTCGCCCTCAAGAGAGTGAAGATGGACCACGAGAGAGAAGGATTCCCCATGACGTCTCTACGGGAAATCAACGTTCTTCTCTCGTTTCACCATCCATCGATCGTGGATGTCAAGGAAGTGGTGGTCGGCAGCAACTTGGACAGCATCTTCATGGTGATGGAGTATATGGAGCACGATTTGAAAGGATTGATGGACGCCATGAAGCAGCCTTTTACTCAAAGTGAGGCGAAGTGTCTGATGCTACAGCTCTTCGAAGGCGTCAAGTATCTGCACGACAACTGGGTTTTGCATAGGTATGCCTTCTATCTTTCCTTTCTGTTTTCTTTTTTCTTTTGGTCTTACTGTAAACAAGCGATCTTTTCAGGGATTTAAAGACTTCAAATCTCCTACTAAACAACCGTGGAGATTTGAAGATATGTGACTTTGGTTTGGCAAGACAATATGGTAGTCCTCTTAAGACGTACACACGCATGGTAGTCACGTTATGGTACAGGTATGCATTCCTTTTCAGAGCACATAGATGGAAGTCTGAAACCTGTTCTAGGGCCCCCGAGCTGCTTCTCGGCTCAAAGAAATACAATGCTGCCATTGACATGTGGTCCTTGGGTTGCATTATGGCAGAATTCCTCGCCAAAGAACCTTTGTTCACCGGGAAGTCTGAAATAGACCAGCTGGACAAGGTCAGTAATTCTGAAGTACATCTACAATATATCTGTGTCTTTCTACACTGCAGATATTTAAGACATTAGGAACGCCAAATGAGAAGATCTGGCCCAATTTTGTAAACTTGCCAGGGGTCAAATGCAACTTTGTGCGCCAACCGTGAGTTTCGTTTGTCCTGGGACTCGGCAATTCTAACTGGTGTAATCTTTGATAGGTATAATAGGCTTCGGGAAAAGTTTCCTCCAGTTGCTTTTGGAGGAAGACCGGCTTTATCCGAGAAGGGTTATGACTTGCTTAACAAACTCCTTACCTACGATCCATCGAAGGTATTTATTCCACACGGCAAGGCCTCCTAACTGACTCCAGGAATTTGCAGAGAATTACAGCTGAAGAAGCGTTGAATCACGAATGGTTTGACGAAGTTCCACTTCCAAAAATGAAAGAGCTTATGCCGACTTTTCCAGTACGAAGCGATCAGGACAGGTACACATTGTTCAGTAGAGAAGAACATTACGTGGCTATTATGGTTATCGTCTGCCAGGAGACTGAGAAGAGCCATGAAAAGCCCGGATCCACTCGAAGAACAAAGAAGGCGTGAGTTACGGGGCGAGTTTGGGGCAGGAGTGTTTGGCTAACTACCGAGCTGCAAGCATTTTTGTTTCGGAATTGTACAACTCGTGCAGCACCTTTTGACTATCGAAGAAGCCGCGTCCAGATGGCAGGTTTGTAGTTTGTCTATTTCGAACACGCGGGCTCATATATGGCATGCAGGATCTTTTTTACATACAGTTTTCTAAGCTCGTCGGGATTTGTGCTGAGTGTACTTGCGGCTGTAAAATACTTGTAGAGGTTCTTCTCTGGTAATGATCATGACCATTCGTTTTAATCTCTAACACTGCATGGGAGTTGCCGTGGGGCATGAAAGTCTTGATTCTATCCATTGTTTTAGTGTGGCAAGAGTAATTGTAGTCACTCACGCAACTCCTGAATCCCACTGAGGTGGTGTGAATGGTCAAAATGAGAACGGAGGGTGGATAGACTTGAATATATAGCAAGGTAAGTTTTGAATGTTTATTTAGACTGTTATGTCGATTCTAACAATATTATTTCTTGTAGCGACTACTTTTCAAACTGTTCATTCTTCAACTAAACACTACTATTTTACTGTAAGCCTTGATCTAGGAGGCTTTCCGAGTAATAGTTTCTCTTGCAGGTAGAGAATAAGACTATCACTAGACTCTGTCGAACCAGAACGATTGTTACTGTGAACGGCGAGTTTCCAGGCCCGCAAATTGAAGTAGATGAAGAGGATAGAGTGATTATTGAAGTAACAAACAAAGCGAGTTCTGGCATCAGCATTCACTGGTAAGTGCTAGAAAGCGTTTCTTTCTTCCTTTTTTTTCTGAGCTTGATTTTAAGAGACGACTGGAATGGTAGGCATGGTGTGTATCAAAAGCGGACATGCTGGTTCGATGGTCCGTCGTACGTCACACAGTGTCCCATTCAGCCTGGAAATTCCTTTACGTACAACTTCACGGTTGTTGGTCAGCGGGGTACCTTATGGTGGCATGCACACGCAGGCTGGCTCAGAGCTACCGTTTACGGAGCTTTTATAATACAGCCTAGTTCTAATCCTCTCCCAGAGGAGCACACTATCATTCTTGGTATGTCTAACTTCTTTGCGTATTTCTTACATGATTTTCCAGGACAATGGTGGAACTCTGATGTTTCTGCGATGGTGGACGAAGCTACAGCAGCTGGTGTACCACCAAACATATCAGATGCATTGACGATAAACGGGCTTCCCGGCCTCCTGTATGGTGGGTGCTCAGAGTCAGGTATGCAGGCACACTCATTGCTATATGAACTGATAGTTGTCCACAGATACCGCTCGTGTAAGGGTAGCAGAAAGCAACACACATCTCCTGCGCCTTGTCAACGCTGCAATGCAGATCGAGATGTTCTTTGGTATTGCAAATCATACCCTTGAAGTGATCGAGATCGACGCCTCGTATGTTAAACCTTTTAACACGAGCACAGTGGTAATCGGACCAGGCCAGAGCATGAACGTGCTGATCACTACTGGAAGTGACGTCGGTTCATACCTTATGGCTGCCCGAGCATACAGTGCGGCTCCGAGTATACCTATTGACAACACGACAAGTTCCGCAATACTCGAAGTTGGTGACTCGTCCGACGTTCCGGCAGATTTACCAGATCTTCCTGGCCACTTCGACACAGCTTTTGTGACAGAGTTTGAGGACAAGGTACTGGGGCTCGTCGAGGGGGCGGTTCCTACAGAAATCGACAAAGAGATGGTGATAACGGTGTCGATGAACGTCCTCGACTGTCCTCCGGACGCATCAGAGGAAAG
Source organism: Selaginella moellendorffii (assembly GCF_000143415.4). Classification (NCBI taxonomy): domain Eukaryota; kingdom Viridiplantae; phylum Streptophyta; class Lycopodiopsida; order Selaginellales; family Selaginellaceae; genus Selaginella; species Selaginella moellendorffii. The sequence continues at coordinate 47,760 of NW_003314388.1, forward strand.
CTGCCAGTTTTTTGAGGGGCGGGCCGGAGCATCCATGAACAACATAAGCTACGTCCATCCGAACACCTCCATACTCGAGGCTTTCTACACCGGTGCCAGTTCTGGAGTCTACACCACCGACTTCCCACAGTATCCTCCTGTTGTTTTCGACTACACTGGGCCTCCGCCTGCTAATCTCAACGCTGTCCGGGGAACTAAGGTGCACGTTGTGGAGTATGGAACGAGGATGCAGGTTATTCTTCAAGGGACAAGTCTTGTGGTAGCGGAGTCTCACCCCATGCACCTCCATGGTTTCGACTTTTTTGTGGTCGGACGTGGGCTTGGGAACTACAACTCGTCACTGGCTTCGACGTTTAATCTCTGGGATCCTCCTAAGCACAACACGGTACAGGTTCCAGCGGGAGGGTGGACTGCTTTGAGATTCTTAGCTACTAATCCAGGTACTTCCGTTCTGTGGAGCTCTTTCATTACCTTTAAAAAGCTGTGGGTGCTTTTAGGTGCTTGGTATTTTCATTGCCATCTTGATTTCCACCTCTCGGTGGGATTGGGCATCGTGCTTATAGTCGAGAATGGGGATGAGCCCTCGGAACAACTTGTCCCTCCTCCTGTCATGCCTGCGTGTTAAGGTACTTTTTTTTTGAATAACAATTCCTTTAGATAATATGATAAGATCATTTGTCTGTAGTACACTTTAGCTTGTGTTATTTGCTAGTGATAGCCGCCGCTTTTGCTTTATTTAAATCTCTGCAGTGTTTCTCACCACAAAATGCAATTCTTTCTTTTTGTGTTCTTTTTGCGTTACTGCAAAGGAGATGTTTCGAGCTCGTTAAAGGTTTTTATTGTTCATTTTCTCTACTTTAATCGGTCTTTGATTATTATTCCTCTTGTAGCCGTATATTTTCTACCTTGGAGGTCAAAAGGGCATATCGACCGAAACACTGACCAGAACTCACTATGATCTACTCGCGCAAGGAACTACCAGTTTGATCCTTCGTGTTTATTTTCTTTAATTTTTCTGCTCTCGGCCTCAGCAGCGATGATCTATAGTTATAAATATGTATTTAGTGGATTCTCAGCCAGACTTACCAAAGAACAAGCTGACGAGTTATCCAGTACGTGCTGGAAACTTCAGTCTAATCTAAACAGTTTTTGTCCTGATCTGTAGGAATGCCGGAAGTTCTCAGTGTTCATCTCTCTTTACACTCTGGGATTTCTTGGGCCTTCCGATCGACGCAGAGTCAAAAGCAGCAACGCTTTCGTCCGAGCACAAAATTCTGGGTGAGGACTCCAGTGACGTAATTATTGGACTCCTTGACTTGAACTCAATATTCGTCTTTCGAGGGGTCACACTCCTAATGCACAAGGTATATGGCCTGAATCCGAAAGCTTCCGTGATGATGGAATGAGTCCAGTTCCTGCGACATGGAAGGGCTCCTGCGTCAATGATCCAAAGACAAACGCTTCCGTTGTAGTTCACTGCAACAGGTACGAGACAGTTCGTCTGCACTCCATCACTTTCTTTTTTCCTGAAATTTGTGAGGTGCGAAATACTACAGAGCTGGCCTGTCTCCAAACGCTTCGGTGGCATACAGTAATCCTAGAGACTTCGGTGGTCATGGAACGGCCACAGGTTCTATTGCCGCTGGTATGGCAGTGGCCAACGCGAGTATGGGGGGACTGGCTTCAGGAATTGCAAGAGGTGGTTTTCGCAGTGCCAGGATTTCTGCGTAGAAAGTGTGTTGGATGTTCCAGTGCTACGACATCAACATTGTAACGGCTTTAGACGACACAATTCACGACGGTGTGGACGTGATCTCGCTCTCACTTGGAGACGTGACTCTGCCGTATAACATCGACATTATCGCGATTGGTGCCTTCCATGCACTGGAGAAAGACGTTATAGTCTGGAGAAAGACATTATAGTCTCGAGTACTTCTGGAAACTCTGGGCCGCTCAACGGAACAGTGACGAATGTAGCTCCTTGGATACTTACTGTTGGTGCTAGCTCAATCGATCGAAACATCACACCGTGAGTCAATACTTCAAAGTTGTTTGCTTGACTGATATCTTGTTTTTTCAGGAACTCAACTGTGTTTCCTATAAAGCCCGCACCAGTTGCTGCAGGTTCCTCTTCAAGAGGACCCAGCTTTATCAGTCCCGACATTATAAAGGTAATGCTCGTCATGATCAAAGCTGCTTTGCTTTTTTGTTTTCACTGGAAGACACAATTCTGATTTCCTTGGATGTTTCTCAGCCGGACGTGAGTGCTCGAGGCGCGAGCATTTTGGCGGCATGGAGCGGTGCGCGTCCAGCAATGGATCCAAGTGGGAAGTTTGTGCGCGTGAACTATGCTATTGCATCTGGAACGTCCTTCGCCTATCCTCACGCAACCGGTACTGCTGCTTTCGTCAAGTCGGTTCATCCAAGATGGAGTCCGGCAGCAATCAAGTCTGCGATCATGACAACTGGTAGGAGATCATTGTCACGATGAGCAAAAGCGGGGACTGATGCTATCTCTCGAAACTTTTTAGCGAGATTTTCTCGACAACACCGACAGCGACGGAATGCCAGCAAGCTTCTTCAGCATTGGCGCCGGAGTGATCCAGCCGATGAAAGCCATCGATCCGGGACTGGTCTAGGAGACCGCTACCTCGGACTACATCCTCTACATGTGCAGCACGGGCCGCAAGAGCACTCCCGCCAGCCTCAACTATCCCTCCATCGGATTCTACATCAGCGTCGTTAGGAGCGCCATGATCCAGCGAACATCGGCGACGCGAGCTCGATCTACAGATCCCGAGTCGAGGCTCCTAGCGATTCGCGGCTCGCCATCCCCGTCTTTCCCCAGGAGCTACACTCCTCGAGCAAAGGGGAGAAGCTCTCCTTCAACGTGACGATTGCCATGAGTTCTTCACAAGCGCCCATTTCTTTTCCATGGGCGTTTTCGTCGCTCACTTGGGACGATGGGAAGCACAGCGTTCGGTGGCCATAAGTTAGTTTGCCGTGTCAGCCGCCACGTCCCTCCTGATATGTAGGGCACGCGAGTTCCACGTGGCGGTACATTCGAGATTTTAGGGCTTTTGGCAATGGAATCGAGAGAGAGCGATCGATCATGAGCGCTGTCCTGAATGCGCGTCTTTTCAGCCGAGGATCTTTGCTTTGGTATGTGGAGGTGGACGAAGTGGTGAGGATTTTGCCTTTCTTGCCTGAGGATAAGATCGAACCACGCTCTTTATATGAATCGTGTTCGCATCAATTTAGAGATCTGTGTAACAGGTTCTCAAGAATTTCGGGATCGACTATCCCTGCTTGCTAATGAATGAGCTACTAAGCTGTGCTTCTTCCAAACTTACAATGGAACTACAATCACAGAAACGTTGTCCGAGCTCCCCCTGTTCAAGGCTCTTCGAACTATCCTCGATGCCATTTCGTCCAAGGAAGTCGATCCGCTACCCATCGTCCTACACACCTCCTCGTTGGACATGGTCTCAAACACTCCGTCCGAGGTGAGCAGCAAGTAGGATCCAGCCCCGGCCTCGGCGATGCTATACTCCGTGAACTCCGGCGTCGCGATCACGCCATGCGACTTAAACTCCGCGTCACCGATGGCCCGAGACACGGCCAGAGCTCCGTCCACTCGGTAAACCGCCCCCGTGAAAACAACCCGGCCACCCGCCGCTTCGATCCGTGCTCGCTCCTCGGGCACCTCGGGGTGGTGGTCTCGGCTAAGCTGCACGGCTTTCAAGCGTGGAGAGCTCGCGGGCGATCCGGCAGCGCAGACGAGAGCTCGAGAGTCGCCGACGTTGGCCACCAGCACGAACTCGGACGTGACAACGGCAACACACGCGGTGGATCCGGCCGTGATCTGGTTACCGAGAACCGCGTCCTCGACGTCGCCCAGTGTGGATCGCAGGGATTTCTCGAATGCATGGCGGCGGAGATCGCCACCCTGGGAGGAAAGGTGGCGGACGAACCTGGGATAGAAGAGCGAGGCGGCGAGATCGCTGGCTTGCGCGCCGCCGTGGCCGTCAAACACGCCGAAGACTCCAAACTGGGTGTGATTGGCCACGGCCAAGATCCTGTCCTCCTGGTAGCGGCGGAGGCCTTGATCGGTGGCGGTGCCGAAGTAGCGGCGCGGCGGCGATTGCTCGTTGATGGATGATATGAAGCTCGATGTCAAGAACGCGAGCGAGAAGAGGAAGAGCGCTCTCCACACCATAGTTTTGTCTTGTCACACATGATAAAGGGGACCAATGGCGGCGCGCCACATTATTTATAGTTTTCCTTGTGCTACTGACGTGGCAAGCAGTCACTTTTTAAACGATCCACTCGATATTGGCCGTCGATGTTTAGGGCAAGGAAGACGAAAATATTTCTGGGAGGGAAGAGCGCCACAAGGTCTTGGAATCGATCCGAGAGGTAGCGGCTATCTTCTCGCTCGATTGATTGATTGTAGCTCCATCAGAACGCCCGCACAGTATGGGATGTAGAATTGAGGGGTTTCGTCGATCCCTTATCTAAGAATGCCAGGTACTAAAGTCTTCGGTTGTTCTCTTTCAGGGTGCGTTTCATTCTTGCTTGCATTTTTTCTGGTATCGCGATTTTTCTCAGGGCTTTGGTGAACCATGGGAAAGCCAGAGATCATTTGTCCACCACATATCGATAGTATCTGTCCCATTTGGCTCAAGGTTCCACGAGAGACTCAAGCAGTATTCATCGATGCCACATACAAAATCCAACAAATAGGTGAACTTGGTCTCCATGGTGGTCCACCAATCTCCTTCCGGCTCCAGGTTTCTTTTTTCATTGTCACTTTCATTTTTTTCCTGTTCTAACGATCGATCCACTGGTACATGCAGAAAGAGCACTGGCTCCATCTCGCTCACGAATTTCTACTGGAGAAAGTGAAGCTGAACCATGCCAGCAGCACGTTGTCATGGAACCAAAGCAAGCAGCTCGAGAAACTAGAGCAGTGGAACGAGCCGTGGTTCTTTGAGATCCTCGGTGATCCCGTGAAGGACGTTTCGGCCGAGCTGCGAAGCATAAGGAGACTTCTGGACGATCAACGCCTGGATCCATGTGACGCTTTGAGAGGTTTCATCAACTTGCACCTCAAGACGGAAGCGTACAAAGACTGTCCTGGAGCTTACTGGGCACTGGACTACACCCAGATGCTCGTTTCGCAACTTCTAGTATCCCAATCACCTTCGCAAGTCTACCACCTTGTTCTCGATTTCGTCAAGGACTTTTGGACCCCTCCCGAGCTTCTGGACGAGGCCAAGGCCTGGGCCTGCTTTTACGTTGGCGTGGGTACCAGCAAGAGCAGCAACACGGACGATTCTACGAGCTGGTTTCGGAGGAGCTTGGAACTTGCAAGAAGCTACAATCTCCTTAGCCAGGCCAGTGAGATGCTGGGAGATATTTATCTCGGAGAACGGGAGCTGATTTCTCATAGCAGGTATTGGGATCTTTCGAAATCTTTGCTGGGTAAATTGTCTTTAGTTTTTTCGTTGCAGGAAACAGGCTCAAATGGTTTATGGAATCCAGCACTGGGCTGCTGTGAAGCTCCAGAGAGTGGATGTGGCGCTACACGCACTCTGCAAGCTCTTTCAAGTTGAGTTCTACGCCGGAAACCTTCATGAGGCCGAGGCACTTGCCAACAAGCTGCAGGGAAACCATGCCGGGGGTTACGTCGCTGCTCAAATCCACGAGATGCATGCATGCATCAACTTCGCTCAGAAGAGATTTGGCGAGGCCGAGGCGGCCAGCCTCGAAGCTCTCCAGATCCTGGAGCAACTTTCGACAGACATGCTACCCGAGAGCTTCTCATACTTTGAAACGCAACAGCCGGACACGAGTCATCCCGTTTGCTGGCCGCAAGTCATGGAAAATGTCATGGAGTCAGCTCGACTTGTCTTGGGGATTTCACGGCTATCCAGGGAGTTTTCAGCTAATCACGAAGGAACCCAGGAAGCAGAAGAGAAGTTGCAAATGCTTGTCTCCATGCAAGGGCTTGTTCCGAAGGCCAATCACAACGCTCTAGCTGCGGAGCTCGTCCGGAACCGAGCGACAGCCGAGATTTATCACCGAGGCGACCTTGAAGGAGGGGAATCCAGCACTGCTCAACTCTTGGACCTCTGCAGCAAAAATACCTCTTCCAAGTGCGTACGAATGATCAACATGACGGAGGCTGTGAGCTTTGTGGTGGAGTTGGCAAAGGCAAATGCCCACAGGAACAAGCTAGACGGCGACAAACTCCAAGAACGCAACTGTGACTCGATCATCGACAGCATTCTTACAGCAAACCAGGATCTAGCAGGGATGTTCACTGTTGGAGATCTCCTGAAAGCCAGGAGAAGAAAGGCTTTTCGGCCTTTGCAGCGGGAAAAACATCTGCTGTGCTGGTACCAGCAGGAGAGCAGACGTCCGGGGCCTCGTGATATCGATAACGTGGACACCATCTGGGAAGAACTGGAAGCGGTCTACAAGTCGGCGAGAGACGACACTGTGTTTCTCGTCTACCTTTGGGACTGGGTGTATCCGTTCGTAGAGCTTCCCAGCCAAAGTAAGATGCACAGCTATCTCTTGAATCCAAATGAAGAAGAAGCCCGGTGGCACGCTCAGGCTGTTGGACAGCTCTACTCCAAAGTTTACGACATGCGGAGAAACCTTGCCGAGGACGAGGATATTAGGAAGTGCCTGGAGGAGCTTCATCAGCTGCTCATCTCACCCTGGTCGGAGGAGCTCAAACGAATCCAACCAAAGCGGCTGGTTGTCATCCCAACTTCGGTACGTCTTTCTGAAATTTGCCAGGAAAAGCTTGCAGAGTTTTACGAGCTCACAGGTGGTGGCGATGGTGCCGTTTGCTGCATTGCTGGACCCGGAGGACGGACTCTACCTGGTGGAGAAGTATGCAATCTCGTACTCGCCATCCCTGAGAATGGTCGAGAGATTCATAGGTAACAAAAGCGACCAGGTGGTCATCAAGCAGGCTATGGTGGTGGGAAATCCAGACGACTCGCTGGAATCGGCAGAAGACGAGGCCGTGCTCGTGGTCAACAAGCTCATGCAACGAGGATCATGTCAGGTGGATCTCTTATTGGGTCTTCAAGGCAGGCGAGCCCGTGAGATGGACGAAGCTGCCGCAGCAACTCGTGCAGCAGTGATGGACTCGTTTTCCAGCAGTCGCTGGATCCACATCGCGGGACACTCGTCGATCAACAACAACTTTCCTTGCGGTGCTCTGCATCTGGAGGACGGGAGCTTGTCAATGGAAGAAATCGAAGAGAAACTTCGCCGTCACAGAGAGGTGGCGAGCTTCGGAGTGGTGCTGAGTGGATGCAGCACTGCCCTGGGACAGATCGAAATGCAAGGGATAACAGGGCTGTGCCGGTGTTTCCACGACGCTGGGGTTTCGGTGGTGGTGGCTTCTCTCTGGAACGTGGACGACTTTGAAACACAGCTGCTTGTGGAAAAATTTTATGCCGAGGCATGCAAGGGTGTGGAGATTGCCGTGGCTTTGCAGTCCGCGATGAAGTCGATGATCCACTCGAAGAACTTCATGGGAGCTCCAGCTTACACTGTCAATCAATGGGCAGCTTTTACAGTCTCTGGAGATCTTTACTCTGCTCTCAGCTTTTGAAACACAACTGGTACGTATCGACTTTTGGACTGGATCGTCGTCTCACAGACTTTGCTTTTATCATTTGATCAATCAGACTCTCATGAGTTTCATCTCAGCTTTGTGCACCAGTCTGATCTGAGTCGACTCTCCGCTGAAAGCAACTTCCCCAAGTCCACAGAAGCTCACGACCTTCTCCTTGCGGAGCAGCACCATCCTTGTCTCAATCGTCACCTCGAAACGCAGATCGTCCAGGATCACGTCCGGGTCCTGAACTTGCCACTGGATTCTCTCCACGCCGGTGATTTGCGGACCAGTGCCGAGATATGGAAGTTTTGGCCACTCTCCAAACTTGGTCATGGCCTTGTGAGGCTTGTCGCAGTGATAAGGCTTCTTGTTTGCCCAGGTATTCATCTTCCACTGGATGCATGCAACGCCAGGGTCTCCCACGTTAACTGGACTAACTGTTGTCAATCTTACTGCAGAGTTGTCGGCCTCCTTCCTAGTGATTCCAATCTCCAGCTTCGCAGCTGTTGGGATCTTCACGCTCACTCCTGCTCTATACTCGTGCTGCGCGTCAGACGCGATCTGGTAGTCCGGAACCAAAGATAAGCTCTGGTCGGGGGTGATGAAACAGGGAAGAATCCGGGTGCTCGGCTTCATACTGGTAAGTAAAGGCTGAATCGTGATCTTGACCGAGTCCGGGAAGAAGCCAAACAAGTGCTCGTGTTTTGTTTCGTCCAGGAAGTCCTCCATGGAGATCCCCACGCAGAAGGTTGACAAGCGCATCAAGATGCTTCTTGGGTGATCATGGTTGGATCCAAAGATGTCAACGCAGAGGCCAATCCCCAGCTTTTGCTCCGGCATCCCGGCCGTCGACAGAATGGTCTCTTGGATTTGCTTGCGCTCGTCGACGACAAAGCTCTTGTATCTCACCGCGTAGTTGATGGCCGGGACTTCGATCTTCGTCCTCTTGGAGTTGTACATGCAGTGGAGCTTCAACTCCAGCCTCTCCTCGTCGAACGCTCTCGTGCAGTAGATCTTGTTGCGCTCCGCGTGATCGTGATCATGGTCGCCGAGAAGGATGGCTCGTGTCTCCTGGGCAATGGTGTATTGGTAGTACTCCAGGAGCTCCAAAACAGCTGTGTCCTCGATGAGCTCCTCGGGCAGCAGGATGTCCATGATGCCAGATCTACAATCGACTCGGAGTGCGTCCATGTCCAAAGGAGTGGAGATCTGGGCTAAGCAGAGGACTTCCGAGAGCTCCTCTTCGTGGTCGTTTGCCGAGACAATCTTGGCATTATATCCATCCCGTGCTACAGACTCTAGAAGCTCTGGAGTTACCTGGTCTTTGGAGATGACAAGCACCATTCTTCCTCTTTGCAACCGTAACCTAGAGGAAGTTGTTCGCCAATCAAGAAATTCATCACGGCAGACGCGGAGGGAGTGTCTCGCTCGTTGACTTTCATGAATTGATAAAAAAAAAGGTTACTTCTTTATACGGTGCCACGCATCTCAGATACTTCAAAAGTGCTTGTATTCTTGAGTCCCACCCTAGTGTATTTCAACACTGACCAAATAAAATTCCAACAAACCTTTCTCAAGGGAATTGCTGGCGCTACACGATTCAAAATACAAGCACATTTTATTTCTCTCTAATTGAAAAAAGGGCAATTGATTAATCTTAATAGCTAGTTGATTGAGAGAATTTGCGTCTTTCTCTTGGTTAATCGAGTGTCAAAAATAATTAAAATCCAATGAAGAAGAACAAAAAAACAGAGCACGTGAAGCAAGAGCTGGAACTGTAGCGATGCTATACCCATATGACACGTTGTTCCCCACATTACCAACCAACTGACTCCCACGCGTTGCGAACTCTAGTTAGGGCTGCCCAGCATATACTTTGATCCTATGTGCATGAACGAGGGCAACAAGCTCCAGGTCTATGATCTATCTGCGTGCACTGATGCCATCGCCGAGCATGCCCGGGCCGGCCACATCCAGCTTGCCAAGAAGGTCTTCGAGCAAATGCCACACACTGACACAATCTCCACCAACGCGGTGCTATCCGCCTATGCCGCCTTGGGCTATGCCGAGGAAGCCCAGAAACTTTTCGATGAGATCCCACACAAAGACGTCGCGTCGTGGAACATTATGCTCGGACTTTGTGCCAGGTTGCGAACTCTGGACCAAACCAAGGCTTTCTTCTGCTCGATGGAGCGCCGGGATCTCGTGTCGTGTAACCAGATGATCTGGGTCTATGCCAAGAGTGGGCATTTTTGCGAAGCTCAGGAGCTCTTTTACGACATGCCACAGCATGACATTTTCAGCTGGAATACGATCCTGGCCGCAAGCTCAAGTAACTCGGACATCAAAGAAACACTGGCCATATTCCACGCGATGCCAGTCTTGACGCTTGTGTCCTGGAATAGCCTCCTTACAGCATTTGCCCAGAGTGGCCAAACTGCGCAAGCCGAGACTGTGCTCCAAACAATGCCAGCTACGAACTTTGTTACGTGGAATGCAATGCTTACGGCATACGCACAGTGCGGGCTTACAGCCCAAGCGGAGAAAACGTTCGATCGAATGCCCGAGCACAAGCTCATGTCTTGGAACGTGATGCTGTCCATGCACGCCCGCGATGGACGCCTGGAGGCCGCCAAGGCGGTGTTTGAGAGCATGGAGTGCCGCGACGTGGTATCATGGACAAGCATGATCACCGCGTACGCGCATGGCGGCCACATCTGCGCGGCGCGGGCGGTGTTTGATGCCATGCCTCAGCACAACCTCGTCTCTTGGAACGCGATGCTCGCAGCCTTTGCTCTCGAACCACGGCGGGCAAGCGGTGCTAAGGCCCTCTTCGATGCCGCCACCCAGCGAAACATCATCTCCTGGAACGCGATGCTTTCCATTTTCCTGAAAACCGGCGCGTTGCGAGAGGCCCGAGAGCTCTTTCAGCAGATGCCGCGGCACAACCTCGCGTCGTGGAATGCGATCCTGAATGTGTGCCTCGAGGAGGAAAGCCTGGAGGAAGCGCGGGCGGTGTTTGATCGCATGGAGCAGCGGGATGTGGTGACTTGGTCCGCGATGCTTTCGGCTTATGCGCAATCCGGGTATGTTTCTGTGATGGAGAAAATGTTTGCGCAAATGCCCCAGCACGACCAAGTCACCTGGAACGCGATGCTCTCGGGCTATGGCGGGAGCGGCAACTTGGAGCTCGCCTGGGAGATCTTTGAGAAGAAAATGCCGCAGCGGGACGTGGTTTCCTGGACAGCCATGGTGGCCTGTTTTCTCAAAAACAACTACATCCTGGAGGCAAAGGTGGTCTTTGATCAGATGCCAGTTCGCAACTCCGTGTCGTGGAACGTCTTGCTCTCTGGATATGCCCAGAGTGGGCAAATACTTCTTGCAAGTAAACTCTTTGAGCAGATGCCCGAGCAAGACTCAGTGTCATGGAGTGCAATGCTTGCGGCTTTGGTCCACAGCAACGATCGCATTCACTCAATTCAATCCAGTCTTGAGCTGTTCAGCTCCATGATCCTGGTGACAATGCCGGACAAATCGTGCTTCCCGTGCTGCCTCATCGCTTGCAGCCGCACGGGGAAGCTCGCTGCTGCGAGGAGCTGCTTCGTTTCGATCGTCATGGATTTTGGAGCCAGCCACATCAAACAACACTATTGCTGCATTGTGGATCTGCTGGGGCGTGCGGGATTCCTCGATGATGCCCATGATCTCATCCATTCCATGCCGTTCAAGCCTAGTGCTTCGGACTGGAGCTCGTTTCTGAGAGCTTGCCGAATTCAAGACTCTAGAACCGTAGTCAAGCACTGCTACTTTGCGGCAAAGTCTACAATGGACTCGGCTTGTCACGAGGGGTATGTGTATGTTCTTCTTGGAAACGCATGTATATAGTTCAATCCATATCTTTTTCTGGCTCAGGCTTTCTTGTCCAATTCCAAGCTGGCCGTTCAAGAGGTCACAAAATGCTGGAATTGCCATATTTTCCTTTTATTAAGAAGAAGCATGACTATTAAACCTTGTTTATGTGATTAGATGTGTATTTAATATTAGCATGGACCCATACTTAGATTAGATTTTTGGATTATCTAAAGGTTGAATTAGAATAGTTTCTATATAAAAATAGAGTTGTGTACCAAGAGTGTTCACAAATTCATCTTTTCTTTTTTATTGTTTTGGTATTTTATTAATAATTTCATTGTCTCCCTTTTTTTTACAATGAACTTTTAGTAATTTAAACATTATCACATCAATGGCTTCTTCAAATCTTCTTCTTCAACTCCAAACATGTCCAATACTCTATAGACATTATATAAGGTGTTCGAACAATCCAAAATGGCATTTCACTGATAGCTTTAGCAAATTATTTAACACCAAGTTTAAAGCCAAAGATTAGTATGCTAACAAAATTTGATGATACAAAGTCTAAGTTCTATGACTTCCTCAACCAAATCAAATTTTAAATTATTATGTAGTTTAGTTGATATTTCATTCCAACTTCTTATATAAGTCTGATCAAATCTCTTCATACTAGAATGCCTCTCTCTTGGTTCTTTACCCTTTTTTTTAAAAATGACATTAAGGGAGTGTATGGTAGATTAAAAGTATAGATAACTACCTAAAGCATTAATTTTGCTCTTGTTAAGTTGTATCATTCCTTGTTGTATATCCAATTTGTTTAATCCACACTCCATGTTGTTAGCCGGTTTAAAGTATGTGTTAGATCACTAGAATTATACTAAACTTTATTTAACATTGTTTTGTGTGTAAGAGTTAAATACAAGGAGCTGGTGTTCATAGGGGATTTGAGTATATAGTGGACACTTGTTTTACAGTACATCAAATATAGAGTCTAGTTTTAAATTCATGTGCTATATTGATATTTTTTTTCAAGATTTAGATCTCTTTATTCAACACTTCACTAATATATTCAAGAGTACACTGCCATTAATAAAATTTAGCAATTATGCCAGGGCTCCAAATTTGCATCCCACCTATACATTAAAGTTCTAGATGGGCACCATTGTTATTTCATGGAATAATGCAACACTTAAGGAGTATTTTATTTCATGAAGATCTCATGCTCTCATATTATTATTATTAAACCTTTGTTCCTCATCTAATAGCCTTAATCTTAGAATAACTAGCTTATGAGAAAGATATAGTTTCAATAAAGATTAAAGCCACATGTCAACACTATCTTTTTGAGGTTAAATGACAACATTGAACCTCTAGATATATTGTGGCAATGCAAACCATTTCTATCTTTGCTTTTACATTCACTTTCAAGCTTGTAAAATGGATTAACACATGTGAAGATAAGAACATTTAATCCAATTAAAGATTGTTCAACTAGTAAACTCATTTCCTCTTCCTAATATTAACTCTATTTCTTTTTCAAGGATTTTTGAGTGTTTCTATATTATTACTCATTTTTAATCTATTAAGTCTAATTTGTATTTTTGAGTTTTAAGTGATAGTGGTGTCAATGCAAACTTCATTAATTGGGAGTTTACATTTTTTTATAGTATTCTTTTACCACTAACACAAGGCCCAATTTGTGCTGAAGTGGTGGATGGTCTACACATCTCCTCTAGGTTAATTACACTTGAAATTGAGTTGGTAAAAGTGACAATATTTAGGATTTGTCGCAATATCTCTTTCAATGTTGCCTCTATTCTAAAAACCTCTATCATTATGAATTTTCTATGGTTTGAGATAGTGAACTTGATAATGGATTAGTGTGATATTAATCAGATAATTTTGCCCTTCTCCACCTCTTCTCCTGCTTCTCCAATCTAAATTTCTCATATTTCTTTGCATGACTTCCAAGATGTTAGTTGTTAGAATCCTTGTTTCATCTTCACAATTATCATTTATTCAACAATAACTTTATCTATTGGGATCAAATCTATTCTTCCCTCTAAGTATAGTGATTTAGAGGAGAGCTAATAACTTGCTATCACATTGACTTTATGATTGTTCTATAGATCTTATAGAGGGGAAAATCACCACCATTTAGTTCCATATATAATCTTTCACTCACAAAGTTGGAGGCATTATATGAACATATAATAAAGAATCTTTCTAAAGGTTTTATTTAACATTCTTAGTCTTTAGTTAGTGCACTTATGTTTTTATATTCAAAAAAGACAAATCTTTTCATTTAGTGGTTGACTACTACAACTTATTCATTCCCAATTGATATCCACTTTTACTGATCTGTAAGATAATAGAGTGGCTCTCCAAGACTTTATTCTTCACCAAAATTGACTTATAGTACTTATAACTTTATCTATATTTGAGAGGGTAATAAATAAAAATAACCTTTGTATTTGTTAATTCCTTTTAGTCTCCTATTTTTTTCTAACATATAATGAATAACATATTTTATGATTTTTTTTTATTTCTTTATTCTCATCTAGATATTGTTATCTTTTCTAAGACTCAAAACAAGTACAACCATCATGTTCACCTTGTTCTAGAAATGTTATTTTGATCAAAATTTAATATATCATTTCTTCATATGGCATCACTATAGATTCTATTAATGTTTTCACCATTTTTGAATAGCAACATCTAATTTTTATTTGTGATGATCTAAGTGTTGTCTTAGTAAAGTAGTATATATATTCTGCAAGTAATCAGGCTCATACGTTGAATGAATTTCAATTAAATTTTGTAAAATTTAATGCTATAGTTCCCCCTTGCTAGATCTATTTTGATTTACCATTAATGGTCTTTATTAAAAGTAGTCTATTTGTCAATGGGGTTTTTCATATTTATCCTTTAAAAAACCATAGAGTCAGATTTTAACATGCTTGAAACCAAAAAAAAGTAAAGAGGGGGTGATAACAAAGTGAGGATCAATGGAACTAAAGTCTGTTTTTGTGTAACCTAGATCCATGCTATTCACTCCACAAATGCATGCTCTTAATCCTTATAGGTTGTGAACTCTATGCATTATCTATGTCCCCAGCCTCATGTCGTTTTTGTATGATTACACTCATTATACCAATATAAGAGTTGATTGTGGAATCAATTAAGGTACACCACCCTCACTCAATCTCCATCCGTATGACATTTATGTTAGGGCTCTAGCCTCAACCTTCTCTCACTTTTGCACTAGTGTGCTTACAGAAATGCTAATCTTTATATCTCTCACACTCAAGTGTGTCTTTTATACAAGAGAGGGAATATTTTGAGGATCAAAATATTTTTAGCATCTAGCTATCTCTACAACATATAACTAGGGAGGAATGTGCCAGACTTTGTCACGCATGAGGACCTATGACCAAATTGTTGTGTTGATGCTTTATACCAGTTATTGCTGGAAAGTGAAGAAACAACAAAAAAAAAAACAAAGGAGGAAGACAAAGGAAAAGCCAAAGAGAAGTGATGAAACCAAGAGAAAGAAGAGGGGGGGAGAATGTGAAGTTTTGGAGTTCCATATGGGAAAAACCACATGGGAAAAATTAACATGGCTTAACACAAAAAAGTGGCTACCCCACTGACTAACATGTTAGTTTATACCTAAGGTAAACACAAAACAAAGAGCAATATAACCCAACGAGACATAAACTAATATCTTAAATAGTTGGTTATGCTTCCAATTATCCCTATTATACATTTGGGATGTTGGAATGTTGGAATGATATTAGATTTAGGATGATGTTAAATTGCGAATTAGGACTTATAAACAATACTATCATATTCAAGATATTCTCTATAGTTTATAAAGATGCTTTATTAGTAGATCTAAATGCTTTCTATAAATAGTAATGAAACATAAATACATAATGAGAGTGTAAGGAATATAATAAACTACCATTTAATGATATTGAGGGGCTAAACTCAATATCACAAGGGCTTTTTCCACTAGTCAGTGCAAAACAAAAGAGCTCTTTATTGGATTAAGCATGCTTGACTAAGAATTTCCTTATACTTCTTTAGTTTAAGTATACTTGTTATGCCCAATTAATTTCACAGCA
This sequence comes from Selaginella moellendorffii, assembly GCF_000143415.4. Lineage (NCBI taxonomy): Eukaryota > Viridiplantae > Streptophyta > Lycopodiopsida > Selaginellales > Selaginellaceae > Selaginella > Selaginella moellendorffii. The sequence continues at coordinate 63,390 of NW_003314388.1, forward strand.
CAAAGACTAATAGAAAAGCCAAAAAGCATCAATCTTCTAGTGATATAGCAATAAAAGAAGAATGTTAAAAAAAAACTAGTTCACAAATATTGTTCAATAACCAAAATAAGATTTGAGGCACTAAGCTTGTTATCCATAAATAATTCTTGTGTAAGTAGCAATGGTATTTGTAAATGAGGACCTTCTAGATCGTTTGATATATCCATTTGAAAGTTGGGTGATTCATGATACAATTCATGGATATCAATTGATATGAGACCAAGCTCCTTGTAAATTTGGTGCTAACCAGATCAAGGGTCATGTTGTAATAATTCTAATACATAAGAAGGTATATACTTTATTCAGGATGAGAGCAAGAATATGTCAAGCAAAGTGTCAATGGTGGTGAAAGCACTTGTGTTTTGGTCTCTATTTAGATTAGACTTACCCTACTTTAGTGCCCTTTTTCCATGTTTTATGCTGTTATAGAAGGTCATAGAGTTATGGTAGTCACCCTACCATATTAATTTATATATTAGCTTTCTCTCTTCTTGTTTTCCCTCTTGTCAACATTATTAGCAGTGCATTTTTATATACTGATTAGGAATAGGCCTAGAGATACCATTATTTGGGAATCAATTACAATCTAACAAGTTTAAAATATTCTCTAATTAAAATTCCTAGACCAATTAAGTGCTCCAAAGCTGGTGCTCTATATTAATATTTCAGAGAAATTTTTTAATAACATCAATATAAGACTAGCATATTTAGTTTGATTCACTAATTGACATAAAGCAGATTTTGAAGTTTTGATTCTAAATTAGAATATCAACCATTTAAAAATTTGTGTTATAACCACTTATACTTATTATTACATATTTAAGGTCATCTAGCTAAGAAAAACAGTTTTCAAAGATGCTATACTTACCTTTTGAAATACATGTGTGGATAAGAATCTTGATTGAAGTCATGACCAACTTCCTTTGAGATGGATTTCTAAATCCAGATCCAAAACTCTAGTTACTATCTTTAGTCACCCTAAATGAAAGAATTGTTTCTCAAATAAGATCTTTGAATTTTTTCTCAAGTATTTTCTGGAAGAAGAGTCATTTCTTCCCAAGTTTCATCTAAATGAAACATATTAGAATATTCATATATTCTAGACATATCCACTCTCTAGAAAGTATATTAAAAAAAGCTAATTTTTTTAATATAAAATTTGTTGAAAGCAAAACAAATCTGTTATAATATTTAATGTAAATATTTTGTTAAAATTATTTTAACAAAAAAGAATTTGTCTTTTGCAATATTGAAAAAAACTTTAAATTTTAAATTATTTAAATTTTAGTTATTAATATTTTACATTAAATTTAATATATAAATATATACAAATCCTAAATATTTCCGTATGGCTAAATATATTAGATGTATATTATTATTATTATTATTATTAATATTAACATATGGTGATGATCCTGAATTTGATTTTCCTAATAGCATAGATAATATTGATATGAGTACAATTGTTGATGCTATTGATGAATTAATACGTTTTATTGATCAAAATGAAAACTATCCAATAAATTGGTCTAATAGTATATCAGTGCTTTTAACCAGTGGAATTGTTTTAATTAAAATTTCACGTTATTCTGGATATGCTCCTAATTGTGAAGCAAGTGGAGGACAAGGTCATACTTTGGGGCGTTCTTTGTATGAAGGCCTCAGAAGATTATTTCGAAAATATTTTAATCAAATATTATTAACTGCTGCAAATTCTATAAAGCTCACTTCTAAAAATTTTGAAATCTCTTATGATAGAGATGGTATATCAGAACCTGAATTTAATAATAATTCAGTAGTAAAGAAACCAAAATCAATATATGATTGTAATATTTTTCAAAGTATAATTATAAGTGGTAAAAAACATAACCATTATCATACATTATTTCAAGATAGCTTTTTATTATCTCCAAATAAAAATAATATCTTACTTCTAAATTTAAGTTGTAATCTTGTACTTTATTCTGGAAAAAATATAATTTGGGAAATTAAAACTAACAAGAAATACAATTCAAAATGTTTTTTACAAAATCAAATTAACGGAAATATAGTTCTCTTTTCATTATTGCATAATGTAGAGTGGACAACTAATTTACATTGTAAAACATATTCTAATTGTATTTTCCTTACATTTTTAAGCCTTCAAAATGATTGTAATTTGGTTTTATATTCATCAAGTTTTCCTAATAAAGCATTTTGGTCAAGTGGAACTTATAAACATAATTTATGTGTAAGATAAATGGATTCAAGTATTTAATTTTTAATTGATTTTAAATATAAATAAAATTTCTATATGAATATAATGAATAAATCTTAGGTGTGTAGTGTATATTAAACATAACATATATCCTTAATTATAGCAATATAGAGCTGGGGGTGATTGTCCTCCACACCCTTGATAGTAAGCCCCTCTAAAGTGGTGCCTAAACTTGTGATCAATGAATACATTTTGTATAAGTAGTAATGGTATTTGTAAATAAGTAGCTTAGAGATGGATTGATATGATAGACAGCTGATCCTGAAAGTAGTATAACAAAAAGCACACTAATTGAGTGTGTTATAGCTAAGAGTGCAAATGAGGTTTCTTCCTCTTCAATGGTAGTGCCTTCTATTCAACAGAAATGCCTATCACTCAATCCTTTGTCGATGGTAGTGCCATTTTATTCAATGGCAATGCCTACCACTCAATCCTTTGTCACTTTTTGAACCTCACTTTCTACTAACATTCTTGCATATTTTGAAATGATGAGCTCCTTGTAAGTTTTTGAATTTGCACCCAACACAATACTATTCAAACTTAAAGATATGTAACCCCAAATATCCATGACTTTTAACTAATTAGAAAAGAATGTGCACTTGTGAATAGAAGCTATGAGCCATAACTCTTTTGAGCCCTGCCCTCTTAATATAGCCCCAAACATCCTAAAACCCTAAACCAATTGGAAAATGATGTACACTTGTGAACAAAAGTTAAAAGCTACAACTCTCCCAAGAAATCTGCTCTCTTGACATAAAGAATCAATGTGGTATTCCTTTTATACTAAATGTAAGCTCAGAAATTTAGACCTCTCTAATACCAAATGTAAGCTCATGAATTTGGACTTCTTAGAAGGTCACCTAACCTAATATTATTCAAACTTAAAAACATTTAACCCCAAGTGTCGCAAATGTGATTTTGGGTATTGAAAGTTATTTGTTGACTAATTCTTTTGAATATTCTTTCCTTACTACAACAATGGTAGGAAGTCAGTATTGTTAGACCCTTTATTAATCCCTTTGTAAATGACTAAATTTTCTATTCTACTTTAGTCACTTAACCATACTTTCAACCACTTAAAGAAGTCTTACTCACAACTTTCATAAATCTTATTCCGAACTTGGGGACGTGCTAGCCTCGAGAATGGCATCTATGCCCCTCAACCTTTGCACTTGATCCAAGTGCTCCACATGTCTGATCTCATAACTGACACCACCACCAACATATTAACCCGTTATGCTAAAGTTATGCCCATTCACCTTTGTCACACTGGTGATCCAACACCATTTACACCACAATCCCATCTTTCAAAAATTGAGCTATCCATCCATGAGTGATCATTCTAGATCCACTCCTTAGCATCCTTAGGATGCCCACAAACATAGGGAATGGCTTTCCCCAATATCCCTTTTTTAATCCCCACCAAGTTCCTTTTCATCCATGGCCGTGTTTACCAACACTACCACTAGGTTAAGGTCCAAAGGCCCGACCACTATATCCCCTTGACATCTAAGACTTCCTCACCATGGGACCGTATCTTTGGTCTCTACACCAAAGGATTGCTCCTCTTCCTTTCCACACTCCAAGACTTTGGGATAACATTTCAGAACACTATAGCCTTATGCGAGCCTCATGGGTACTCTCCCCACCTTCTGCTTTTGGGTGCCCTAGCCATAGGCTAGAACGAGATTCCATTGAGCCACGCCAAGTATCCAAGTAGGTAGTGCCACCCACACTTGGATTGGGAGTATCAACTATTCGATCTCTCGAGGGAACTAAAACCGGCTCTTGAATATTTTACCAAGTTACCCCATTTGTTGGTTCGTATTCACTCTAGTTTTGGACTCGTCAATGGATATATCATCACCCAACACATGGGTATAGCCTTCCTTAGTCATACTAGCCTTTTCTAACCAAACTAGTTCCACTGGAGTCTAATCCCCACATTCTCCCTACTATACTTTTAGAACCACTTGCAACCCCCCCCCCCCCCCCCCCCCCGGGGGACGATCACTTTGGGCTTTCACCCAATAGCCTACATTAGTATTTGGACTCGGACTCGGTTTTGGTTTTGGTTTTGGTTTTGGTCTCGGTCTTGGTTCCATCTCGGACTCCATCTCAGGTCCATCTTGGACTCCATCTCGGGTCCATTTAGGACTTTATCTCGGGTCCATCTTGGACTCCATTTTGGACTCCATCTTGGGTCCATCTTGGACTCCATCTCAAACTCCATCTCGGGTCCATCTTGGGTCCATCTCGAACTCCATTTTGTTTCCATTTCGACACTTCCACGTGTCATGTTTTGGTCCTCTTGTATCCCTTTTCTAAAGACTCACTTATTGCTTGCTTTGTGCTTGCTCCTTAAGCACTTCATTAAGTGTTCCACTTCTGCTCTTGATTTTTCAAGTTGGAGCTTTTAGTCCAAATCTGTTACTCTTGTTTGGCTTCTGCTTTTGCCATTACCATGTGGCACCCTTTCAACTCCACTTTTGGGGCTTTGGGATTTGTGTCTCACACCCTCTTATTTAGGGGGGGTTTGGGTTCCAAATGTATAGTAGAGATAGTGGGTAGGTCAAGTATACCTGACCAATCTGAGGCATAGTTTTAGCTCCTGCTTGCATGCTTGTCCTTGTCCTAGGTTCCGCTCTATTGTCCTTGAACACATGGCATGTGGCATATAAAGGGTTTAGGTTCTGCTTCATGGTTAGTGGATCTCAATTGGGAACTTCCTTCCAAGAACAAAAAGCTCGGCATCAGCTATAGCTGATATGAGGTATTACAAACATCTAATAATGACTTCCATCATAATCATTGGCATGCTTAATGTATGGTAAATCACTATAGGATAAAGGGTGAAAACCACGTGTGCTACATTTAGTATTAGAGGATGAGTCTTAGCTAGTACTATCCAATGAGATTGAGTAACTAGTCTCATTGCATATGCAGAAATGAAAACAATGATCCAAATGGGTATATGTTTGGGTGCTAAGACTTCGTATTCGTTCATTGGGTATGGATTTAGTTACTTTTTTGTACCATATTATATGACCTAAGGATTTTCTTACCTTTTTGTACCATATTATGTGAGGTTGCTCTTGGGCTCGTAGGTGTAAGCTCATGAGTTTGGACTTCCTAGGAGGTCATCGAGCCCAATACTATTCAAACCCAAGGACGCTTAGCCTTAAATATTTGTCACGAATATGACTTCAGGTATCAAAAGTTACCTGTCGACCTGTCCTTATGAACACTCTTTCCTTACTGCCACAACGGTAAGAGGTCAGTATTGCTAGACCTGTTATCAGTTCCCACTTGAGCTAGTTGAGAAATTGGTCAATGACTATACATTTAAATTACATAAACATAAGGTAGGAACTCTATGTGTTTCTTGCTGAGCATACTCGGCCTGGTTTGAGAAACTTATGTCATTGGCTTGCACTTGCTAGTATCAAGAACCCCCGTGATATTGATATTGGTCCCTTAATATTTGCTAAATGATAGCTTACTGTGTTTGCCAAACACCCTCGTTCTCATGCCTTTTGTGTTAGTCTAATTTCAGTCCCAAATGTTAATTATAAAAAGTGTCTAGATTTGCTCATTTGGCATATCTACAGAATGTAGAGATTGTTTTAAACATAATATTGTTCATCCCGTGTCCAAATTTGCAATCTAAGGACATTCTATATTTAGTAAGTTTTGAGTTTGTCTCAAAGATTAACTCCTTGTACTAAGGGAGGCTTGGGGTGAAAGCCTAAAGCGGGTGGGTCTACTCCTAAACTCCACACTATGCTAGCTGGTGGAGTACCCATATCCTCACATTAGGCCACTAATATGCTGAAATAGTGCCAAACTCCATTTGGCTCCATTTTGCGTACTGATATTAGCATTGGGATGTTAGGTACTTTAGGACTATTCCAAGTCACTCTATACTCTTGTCCTTTCACTCCTTAGGCTGTATGCTCGAGAGTTGCTCTATGGTCTGGTTCCTTTCCTTTTTGGCTCCACACTTGGGAGTTTGGCACCGTTCCTTAGTTCAATGGCCCAAAGCCCTAAAAATCAGGTTCCACACCACTATCCTTTGGATACGTGGCATGTGATACATAACATATGACACGTGGCATATAGAGGGTTTAAGTTCTGCTTCGTGGTTATCTTATAGTAAATCACTATAGGATAAAGGGTAAAAACCATATGTGCTACATTTGGTATCAGAGTTAGAGTCTCAGTGAGTACTATCTAATGAGATTAGGCAACTAATCTTGTTGTATATGCAGAGATGAAAACGATGATCCAAGTGAGTACACGTTTGGGTGCAAAAGCTTTGCAATCATTCCTTGGGTACAAGTTTAGTTACCTTTTTGTATAATATTATGTGACCTTGCTCTTGGGCTCATAAGATAGATTGAGATGTTCTGTTTAACACGAATTTGTGCTTGGGCTCGTGAGTGAAGCACATTAGCAACTCAAGGTTACATTTTGAGTTGGCAGGATTAATGTTAGCCTATTGGTGGTTCCATGAGTTGATTCATGTACTATGGGAAAAAGTAAACCTTCCCTAGGTTTGCTACAAGTGGCAAATACGCTAGTCCATAGCTGTTTAGCACAATATTAATAGATCCTTCTTAAGCATGATTACAAGTGGATCAACCAAGATTATAGAGATTAGTCTGTTGGTTCAAATAGTCATTGCTGTGCTCTCTTATAAACTTTTCTTGGATCGAATTGAAGGCAGTGTGAAAGCAACCTTAAGGTTTGGTCAAAGATGAGACCGAAAAGAGAGTCGTTGGGGACAAAGGATCAAATACGTAAATCATTTTCTCTTCTTGGAAAGATGATCTGCAACAAAGTGTTAATTCATTGCTTGTGTTCATATTATGCAATCAAGAGTCCCTATCTTGATGCATGTTAGAGATGATTGTCTTATAAATGGTGAGTTGTGGGATGGATAACGATGAAGTGCTATACCATTTTATCTAGGCTTGTTACTGAAGACTTGGGTTATAATGTTTCTAGAGAACCTTGCTATTGCTCCTTGAGTAGCTTGGTGTTGGATTAGTTTTGAGTTTGTTTGGATAAACAGTTGTATGAGCTTGTTCGTATTGTGAACAAAAGTTAATGGTGTTGGGTGTTGTAAGTCTCTATTGGTGGAGTGTGGTATTTATGTTGCATTTTGTTGAATTAAGTTCACATTTGATACTTATATAAACCTTTGAAGTAATGACATCGGCATTGCTCGTGGTGTTGCTTGATTGATGATCAAGACATTGTGATTTTTATATCATATATATGTAATAATGAGCAATGTGTTTACGAAGTTTCTTAGTTACACAATGATCAACCCCAATGTGGTTGATAGTGAAGTTAGTCTAGTTGCATGTAGCAGTATTATAGTAGCTTTGATTGGATTCTTGATGGTGGTCCATTATGCTAAGCTTGAGTTAATACCTTATTTCCTTGAGGGTTTGCCCATTGAGATGTAGGAAAGGGTTATAGCATTCACTTGCTATAGCTTGTCGATGAATTCATTGCACTTAGAATAGATTATTGGATGGAGAACATATGTAGTTGAGGCATTAACAATGCTAGCACTTGTGTTAGTGAAAGTGACATTATTGTTTCAAATGATGAGGAATTTCCCTTAGACCTTGATTTTTCATGTTGTTTTTCTTGTTAGTGTTGTCAAGACCCCCAACAAGATCAAGACTGGAAAATGCTAAAGACAAAGAGAAAAAGCTAGTGAAAACAAAGAAGAGGCCTTAGACTGGTGTTGATTCAGATTGTGGAGAAATGGAACAAGGCTAACCTATATATACTATAGGTTGATGAAGCTCCACCACTCTTGGATCGAGGACAGCCTAAATACAGCTGAGGTCGAGGAGGTGCCACATCATCATCAGGAATGTGGCTCGAGACTCAGGAATCGGGAAGTGTCTCGAGAGTCAGGAATAGGGAAGTGTCTCGAGAGTCAGGAATAGAGAAGTGTCTCGAGAGTCAGGAATGTGGTCTGCAGGTCAGGAATCCGGCGAGAGTCAGGAATGTGGCAAGAATTGGGGGATTCCTGACAGCACCCCCTCCTCAAGAACGAGTGGAACGAGGATGTGAACGAGAACGAAGAGGAGGATGAGATGAGCGGCGAGGGATGGGAGATGGAGAAAAAGAATGAGGACTGGGACGAGAAGGATAGCGGCGGTGGAAGTCCTGAACAAGGTCAGGAGAATGAATCAGGTTGTCCGCAGGTTCCCAAGTGCGTTCCTCAGGTCCGTAACCCTTCCAGTCCACCAAATAGTAGAGTTTAGATCGTGAAATCTTGGAATCAAGGATGTCCTGAACCTCGTACTCAGACCCATCCTCGAGCTGCACTGGTGGAGGCGGAGGAATGACCCGATTTGGAATAGGACTGGGAATATAAGGCGCAAGGAGAGAGGAGTGAAAAACGGGGTGAATTTGATATGAGGAGGGAAGTGCAAGGCGATAAGTGACAGGATTAATGATGGCAGTGATAGGGAAAGGACCAAGGCGTTTGAAATCGAGTTTTGGACAGGGCCTGGTGGTGGAGATATTTCGCCTGAGGAGCCAGACTTTATCCCCGATATTGTAAGGGGGACAATCCTGACGATGGACATTGGCAAATGTTTTATGAGATTCCTGAGCACGATGGAGGTGGAAGGAGATGGAGTTGTGGATTTCCTGAAGGTTGGAGAGAAATGATTCAGAGCGGGGATTTGAACGAGAGGATTCAGATGGAGAAGGAAGTGAGAGATTGAATCGGGGATTTCGGCCAGAGTTCGCAAAGAAGGGGGAAACTCGAAGAGAGGAGTGAACAGAGTTGTTATAGGAGAACTCAGCAAGGGGAAGGATATCGAACCAGTTATCCTGATGATAGTTGATGAAGCACCTCAAGAACTGTTCCAATGTCTGAATCGTTCGCTCGGACTGCCCATCAATTTGAGGATGATATGCCGAAGAGAGGTTGGCCTTCACTCCAAGCAACTGCAAAAACCGTTGCCAGAAATGAGAGATGAACTGAGGCCCCCGATCCGAAACCACATCTATAGGAATCCCATGAAGTCGGAAAATTTCCCTGAATACCAGTTTTGCCATGTCCTCGCCCGAAAACTCCTTGGTACATGGCAAGAAGTGCGCCATCTTTGTGAAGCGATCCACCACGACTAAAATGCTGTTGAAGCCTCCAGAACTCGGAAGATCACTCAAGAAATCCATGGAGATGGATTCCCAAGGACCTGAAGGGACCGGAAGGGAACGAAGCAAACCTGAAGGAAGGTGGCGAGGTACCTTATTCCGGGCACAAGTGTCACAGGAGGTAACAAAAGCTTTGATGTAGTCGTCCATGTGAGGCCACCAAAAGTCCCGTGCAACTAGCTCATAGGTTTTCGCAATGCCGAAGTGACCAGCAGCCGGGCTATCGTGGCACGCCATCAGAATCAACCTTCGAGCATCACCTTCAGGAACGTAAAGCTGCTCCCCACGGTACAATAAGCCATCTAAGAACTCGAACTCGTCAAATCGCCGGCAGTCGGGAGTCACTGGGTGTCCAGCCTGAAGATGGGGAAAAATGTCGCTAGCGAGATCATCGGATTGAAGATCGTTTCTGATTGCATCCATCAAGGAGGAGTCCTGAGGGGCCAGGGAAATTGCCATAACTTGAAGCCGATCAGGACCGAGGATAACTTGATCCTGTTGATCGAAGGCAGGATTACCAGGCCTGAGACTGAGATAGGAGCGCCTTGAAAGAGCATCAGGAAGGCCTTGAAACTTTCCAGGTCTGTACTTGATAACAAAGTCAAACCGACTCAGGAATTGTGCCCACCTTGCTTGACGACGGCTTAAAACTCGGGAAGTGGCAAAGTACTCGAGATTTTTGTGATCCGTCCAGACTGTTGTTTGATGGCTCGCCCCCTCCAAGAAACGGCGCCACTCTCCAAAGGAATCCACGATGGCAAGAAGCTCCTTGTCGTGGATTTCGTAATTGATCTCCGCAGGCTGGAATTTCCGAGAATGGAAAGCGACCGGATGAAGTTTGTGATCCGCTCCGAGTTGAGATAGCACAGCACCAATGGCAAAGTCGGAGGCGTCAGCCTCGATGAAGAAAGGTTGTGAGGAATCAGCATGGATCAAGACAGGAGCAGAACTGAAGGCCGCCTTGAGTGTGTCGAAAGCCTGCTGGGCAGCAGCAGACCAAGAGAAGGAAACATCCTTGCGAGTGAGATGTGTGAGAGGAAGGACAATGTCAGAGTAGTGATCAATGAATTTGCGGTAGAAGTTGGCGAAGCCAAGGAAAACCTGAACGTCTGACATTGATTGTGGAGGCTCCCATTCGAGAATAGTCTTGACTTTTGCAGGATCCATCGTGATACCCTCAGGAGTGACAATGTACCCAAGGAACTCCACAGACTACTGATCAAAGGAACATTTCTCAAGCTTCGCGTATAGGCCGTGTTCTCGCAGCTTCGCTAGCACCTTGCGAACATGTTCGTCATGCTCCTCCTGAGTTTTTGAGTAGATGAGGATGTCATCGAGGTAGACGATCACCATCTGATCAAGAAACTCCCGAAAAACATCGTTCGCCATGTGTTGGAAAACCGCTGGAGCATTTGTCAAGCCAAATGGCATGACAGTGTACTCGAAGTGGCCATAGCGGGTTCGGAACGCAGTCTTCCATTCATCACCAGGCCGGATCCGGATCAGGTTGTATGCTCCACGGAGGTCGATCTTGGTGAAGAAGCGGGCACCGCTGAGGCGTTCTAACAGGTCCGAGATCAGGGGCAGTGGATAACGGTTCCGAACAGTCACCTTGTTCAAACCTCGGTAGTCGATGACTAGCCGCAAGCTCCCATCCTTCTTCTTGACAAAGAAGACAGACGCTCCAGCCGGGGACTGCGAATGCTGAATGTAGCCCGAGGCAAGGTTCTCATCCACGTACTCTTTGAGGGCCTTAAGCTCGGACGGGGATAACCCGTAGATAGGCCCCCACGGAGGTGACGCTCCTTCCTGTAAATCAATGGGACAATCATAAGGCCGATGAACAGGCAGTACACTAGCTTTTTTCTTGTCAAACACATCCCCAAAATCATGATACTTCTCAGGAAGACTGACAGGAGAAACATGCAAAGCAAAAAGAAAAAGAGGTTCTTCATGAAGGAGTTCTTTCATAGTGATTGTGGAGATAGGAGGAGGAGTACCGACTAAATGGAATGATGAGACGAGGATACTGTCCAGTGTAATATGGAAGAGAGAAAAAAGAAGAGGATGAAAACTGCGTAGAGTCAGGAACAGAACCCCGACTTGAGTTTAGGGAACTTTTCCTGATTCGGACTCGATGAACACCAGGGGAAGCCGTGGGAGATGGTGATGTGGGAGAGATGAGCTGTAAGTCCTTCCAACAAATCTGAGGCTGATGTAGTTGGAACCAAGGAAGACCGAGCACCACAGAGGAAGACTTGCTGTTGATGATGTTGAAGGCGATATCGGTGACGGTGGACCCGATGTGTACTCGAACGGGCAACATTTCCCTAAGTCCAGAAGATGGAGACACAAAATGCCCGCCGATGCCTTCAACCCTCAGATCCCATATGGTAGGAGAAAGAGGAACGTGATGTCGGGCAGCAAAGTCCGTGTCCATGAAGCAGGAAGTTGCACCCGAGTCTAGTAGCGCCAAAGCCTTGAGTCCTGATTGTCCGGTGAAAGAAAGGAGACATGGGACGCGGAAGTTGCGGGAATTGGTGGTGGCTTTGATGAAAGGTGGTGAGGAGCTTGATAAGGAAGAAAAGTGATTTTTATTTGGGGAGTCCAAACAGACAGCTCCTACTCTGTTTGGACAGGGTCGTTTCCCGACTGCAACAGTGGTGGACTTTGAGGCAGAGTGAACTCGAGCAATCGGGGAGGCTTCCTGGGACACACAGCTGCTTTGTGATTAGGATCAGCACAGTAGAGGCAAAGATTATGAGATATTCGACGTTGCCTCTCAGCAGGACTCAACTTCCCTCTAATGAGTCGGGGAGTACCAGAAATATCCATCGGGACCGGAGCAGTAGGTTCAGGACTATGCCCCGAAGACTCAAGCTGGGATTCCTGAGTCTGGGACGGAAAAACAGCGGCGCGGCAACTTTCCTGACGACGTTCAAAGAGACGATTGTCACATCGAACAGCTTTGTTGATGGCGTCCGACAGGTCCTTGGGATCCTCCATGGTGAGCAACAAATCCTTGACACCGTTGTTGAGGCCGAAACGAAATTGGTCAATCAGGGCCCGCTCATCCCACTGAGTGTCCAAGGCAAGGAGTTGGAACTCTGCAGCGTAGATCGAGGCAGGACGAGACCCCTGAGAGAGACGTCTCATCTTTGTGGTAGCAGCCCGAACCCGATCCGTCTCGCCAAAACATGCTTCGAGCTTCTCTTTGAACAATTGAAGATCCATCAGCTCCGGAACCACGACCCCTTTCATGCTCTTCTCCAGAAGAGGAGAAAACCATGACAAAGCTGCACCCTCGAGCAACGTCCCAATCGCGCCGATTTGAGACTCGGGAGTGGGGTACCGCCGATGTTGAAGTGCAAAGATCAGCTCCATTTGATTCAAAAATCCACGAAGCTCCGAACGCTTGCCTGAAAATTTCGCCGGGAAACTCACCTTCGGTTCAGGAACTTTGCTGGATCCTTGAGCCGAAAGTGAAGCAAGCTCCTGCTGCATGCGAAGAAGGGTCGCCTTCAGCTCGGTATTCTCAGACTGGATTTTTGCAAGGACTTCGGCAAAGAAATCAGGATGGCTTGGAGACTCCATTGGCAAGAAGAAAGAAAAGAAAGGGGGGAAAAGACAAAGGCAATCAAATAATCAAAACAAGCTAAAAAAAAAGCAAAAAACACAATCTGAATCAAACTGTCAAGACCCCCAACAAGATCAAGACTGGAAAATGCTAAAGACAAAGAGAAAAAGCTAGTGAAAACAAAGAAGAGGCCTTAGACTGGTGTTGATTCAGATTGTGGAGAAATGGAACAAGGCTAACCTATATATACTATAGGTTGATGAAGCTCCACCACTCTTGGATCGAGGACAGCCTAAATACAGCTGAGGTCGAGGAGGTGCCACATCATCATCAGGAATGTGGCTCGAGACTCAGGAATCGGGAAGTGTCTCGAGAGTCAGGAATAGGGAAGTGTCTCGAGAGTCAGGAATAGAGAAGTGTCTCGAGAGTCAGGAATGTGGTCTGCAGGTCAGGAATCCGGCGAGAGTCAGGAATGTGGCAAGAATTGGGGGATTCCTGACAAGTGTTTTGGCTTCACATTGGATTTTGAAAATGGTTGAAAAAGAGTGTTAGTGCAATATGGATATTTGAAGATATGGTCTTTGTGATCAAGCCTTGGATGTTCATTTTGCATTTTGCGAATGTCAGTGTTGGATGTCAGAAAATGAGCAAAAATGTTCGATGTTTAGACATACTGTTGGGTCATAAAAATTTGTGTTAAGGTAAACCTTTGTGAAGTTGTTAATAGGAAGAAGTTGGTTGAGTCTTGAAAGTTTGCATTGTTAGACTAAGAGTCATTCTTTCTCTAGGATGGAAAATTTTCACAAATTTTATTAAACTTTTCCAATGACTAATCTGTTGATCACTTTGCTCAAAAACCATTTTGTTTTCATAAGCGAGTACAAGTTAGTGAAGGGGTTGAAGTTGACTTCGGTTAGCTTAAACCTTAGTAGGTAGTTTGTATGATGTAAACCGAAAAAGACGCTAACCTTTGGGGTTAAGGCAATTGAGTTAGATAAAGTTTAGAATTGGTGTAGAAGAGTGTCTATTGCACTTTTCTAGAAAGGTGACCCTTACACCTTTCTTTCATAGCATTGTGCTTGGTGGTAGGTTGCATTTTGCATTTTGTTACACTCTATGAGAGTAGTGAGCTCTCATTGATCTTGACTTGGTCTTGGTAGTCTTGTACTTTGGCTGAGAATAATGATGTCCAACTTAGTTATTTGAAGTTAAGATGTTGGTACCCATACTATAGCTTTGTTTATGAGGAGGTTATGTACCAATATGAGTCCATCTCATGATCTTCACTTTAGTTTCGACTGAGTGTTGATCATGCATAGATAGCCTCTTCAAGGCATGCTCAGAGATATTGACTAGATGTGTTGGTGAGCTTATTATGGTTGAGCTAGATTCGAGTGGTCATTTAGATCATGTTTGTCTATGAACCTTTATTTTGTATCTAAGGTATTACATTTATGTTGGACAAGTGTATGACTCAATGATGAGAGTTTAGTGTTTGGGTCTTGTGAAGGCAAGTTGAAGAATGATTGTTAGTTGCTTTGTGACTAGTGATTACTTGTAAACTTCGTCAAAGACTATTAACACTTGCTTTGCTTGATAATGATTTTGTAGTGATAGGCTTGTTTTACTGATTGGTGTTGTAGACGATCGTGTTGTTAGACTTACAAAGGTTTTCCATGTTAGCATGTCAACTCTACCTCTGTCGATATCCTTTGGTTGTGTTTAGTCCATGGTGTTGGATTTCATGGAATCTTAGATGTGGTGAATCACTCCTTGATAATATGTTATTTGAAACTGAATATTGTTGAAGGATTAATCTCAAATACTAACTAAAGTATCTTCAACTTTAGCTAACTTAGTTGTTAAAGAGTTTTGAGTGGTAATTCACTCTTGCTTTTTACTAGCTTTGTGATGTTGATGGCATTAAAAGGGTGCCTTGTCGTTGACACTATTGCTATTGAAATTCGAGTGAAATGAGATGTCTTTCCATATGATTGATATTGACTTTCATTGGTCTTGATAAAGATACTGTTGATAATTTGGTTGTAGCTTTTTGTTATTAACATTTGTACAATTGTTAATTAGCAATTGTATTGGCGTTCAAATAAACTGAGTGGCAAGTTGAGTTAGTTGTGTTTTAGATGAGATTACTTAGTAGAGGTTGAGCTTTAACTTGTCCTTAAAAAGTGATTCAATTATGAACTATGCTAGCTTTAAGGTATATGAGAATAATATCTCGCCCAGTCAAGGTGGTCAAGCCTGCATTGGACAAATTGCAATAGGGTAAGCAATTGTAAACTGTACGTGTAGATATTCAGCTTATTGGACTACCAATAACCTTGAGCCTTGTACAACTATACGGCCGAGATGCAATCATGTATCGCAAGAAGCTCCATGTTGAGTGGAGATTGTCGACGATAGGGCTCCCGTTTTGCACCAGCTGTTCTCCTGTGGGACTTGTACCGCCATGCCCATCCCTTTGTGGGACTCCTCTCCAGACAGGAAGTAGATGCCGTACCCTGCCAAGAGCGATTCTTTATCGAAGGATATCAATGAATACATTCCAAGGAGATGATGCTTTTATTTCATCAAGTCCTTGCTCACAAGTACAAATGGTAATGGCCCATTTCTCCCATGGCTTTCCTAATCTTACTCCTACACCGCTACACCTTGTTCATGATGCACGCTTCAACACCAGCTTTGCACTTGAGAGCCATCATCATGTGTACTAAGTTTTGGGGCCCCAAGTTCCAAATATATAGAATCCTTGACTAAAGGTTCAGCAGCCTACAAGAAACAAAGAGATGGATGGACAATGAAAAAGTGAAAAGAGTAGAGACAAGGAGCTCACTAGATGAAAGGCTTCGACTGCAGTGTCCCTTTTCGCAATCTCTCCACTTGATCAAGCTTCCACCAGTTAACTCGTAAGTGCTTCAAATATTAGCAAATGGAGAAACAAAGTCTTTCCTCTTGTATAAAGGACGTGGTTCTCGCCATTAATTGGGGACTCATGTCTTTGTTCTTCCACACAGTTGTCTGATCCGGCCCCTGGGTCGCAGTCTTTAAACCATGTCTCTGCCTGGAAGATGCAGTTCCCGGGTAGGGCAAGCACATTCTGGAGGGAATGAGCGAGCCCGTGCCCGGGAACGGCCTTAACAAGCTGTGGCGAGACCATTAACAGACACATGGAATAATGTTATTGGAGGATGAAAGGGTTCTCTAGAACCTGGCAGCTGGCAGCTGGGTTCTGAAGAACCTAGCAGTTGTCAGCCACGTTCTCGTAGAGAACCTGACTCGATCTGACGGCTGCCAACAATTGGATCAAGTTAATGGGCAAGCCACAGCCCGTTAAGGGAGAATCAGAAATAGATCAAGACTAAAACTATTTTCTCACCTCCCTGAACTGTCAGAACATCGCCATTTGAGCGACAATTCCTGTAGAAAAGTGAGGTTGAAAGATGAAAGGGACAGATTGCACCGATCCTCAGGATCATTTGTACCCGAGAGCGATGTGAATTGTCCACCGTGTTTGTTTGTGCCTTCTCTTCTGGGCAGTGACCGCGACGGTGAAAAGATGGGAGCGACAATGGATGGGCAAAGGATGTATGTTGAAGCTCGCAGCTAATTGACAAGGCAAGGGATTTATCTCGCTTGTCAGATTTCTGTTTCCAACATTGAGCTTTTACTACAGAGAAGTCCAAGAGTTACTCACGATTCTCTCAATTCTCGCTCCGGCCAGAAGTGGAGCAGCAATCGAGCTGCAGTACCACCTCCCTGATGACCAAATAACAAGGAACTCTAGGAAGCTAACCGGGAGAGCTAGGAAGAAAATCAACAGCTCTTACTACTGGGAATGATCGGTGGAAGCGAGGAGAACTCGTCCTTCAATCAAACAAAGAATATAAACTTTCTTTTCACTCCTCAAGACAGGAAGTTATATACCCAGTATGAACCGACCCACACAGAATCCACATTTCCTACATTGGGTCGTAAAGCTCTCAAGAACCAAATGAGCTGAGATTGTTTACCTGTTTGATCCAGCAGCAGCAATCTAGGTCCCTCAAATTCACCGGGCGAATCTCTGGCCACCTCGAGAATCGCAATTGTGTTGTAGGAGCTCATCATGGATGTCATAGCGATGGGAGCGGCCGCGGTGGCCTCCAAAGCTCCACCGAGAAGTCCCTCTTGCGCTTGGACGAGGACGCGGCATTGGCGACAAGACGGGCATCTGGGCGATGCTACTGGAATCGTCGGCAATGGAAGTGGATTAGCACGGCCATAGCAATGTCATTTCATTAAAATAACTATCCAACGTTTAAGGCCTAAATTCAGGCCATCTTACCTGGAGCAAACGAAACGTGTCGCACTAGTGGATTGAAATTATCAACTACATCATCACTGGAGACTGTGAATTGGATCAAATGTTTGCAGACCGATTATTTCTCTTTGTTTTTTCGTGATCTCTTCTTCGAATTGTTTAACAGTGTTGAACCTTAGCTTTCAAAAACTTCGGGTCGGAGTAGTTCTCGCTTGCTTGTATTCATCGTGCCTGGAAGACAACGCCACTAAGAACACAGCCCCGATACACTCTAAAGAAAAACCTCACCTCATGATGCTTAGTACGAGGGCTTTCCCGAATTCTCAGGGCGAATCGTCAGCATTTTTGTTCCCAGCGGGAAGATCTTGCACGGCTTCGAGGCCAATGCTGATAATTTCCTTGTAAAGGCCTTCCATAGCACGAAAGGGAAGCTATCAAATCGCCCTCTCGTCAATATACACATCTGTCACACACGTTCGGATACTCCATATTGGAACGGCAGTATCTCAAGCGCGACTGTTTTCAGAGAAGGCATGGTTTCCTGTGAGTGAATGCAAACCATTTCTCCCTCTACGGATCTGAGAACTTGCCAAGGCCCGGGATAAGCTCTGCAAAAAAACTCGTCAGAATCACAAGTTACCAACACAAAACATAGAAATCCTAAGCAGTGACACTTACCTGAATAGCGTCCCTGCAAATCGTCCCTTGAAGTTGTGTATGTAATAAACAGTCTCGAAGTCCGGAAGGAAAGTCTTGGCGAGAGCCCCTAGTTTCGGATAGAAAAACGGCGGATAATCTGAGAAAAAAGCTCGCTAAGGCAAACCAAAATATTGAAAGGTCTTTAAGGATACACCCGTTTCGGATCTTGTCCAGATCTCCGTTGATAACTATTATCGGGCATCCACTTTCCTTCGCAGACTCTCTGTAGAGCTCTTCAACCGCAAGCATTTCTAGAAAACAAAGAATAGAGAAGAATAGAGAAAAGTATAAGCAAAAAAATTATTAAAAAAATCATCAGACCATTGGGGTTGAAGAATGGATACGCCACAACAAACGTTGCATCTGTTGGTCTTGTGCGCTCGGACATTTTCACCTTCTTGCCGAGTCCAATATCATCCCACGGCGATGGTTTCGTCAAGTAGTCCAGCTTATACATGCTTCCATCAAACACGCCGCTCTTGGCTATGTTCATCTCGGCCAGCTCCGGAAAAAACTACACATCAAATCCAAGTTTCATCTTCTTTCTTCCTTGCTACGTGAAACTCACCACTCGAGTCCGTGGAGCCTTCTCCCCGGTGAACATCCCAGCACAGAATTTCTGGACAATTTCCATGCTTATGTTCATCTCAATACCACCCTCTTCGTCTCCTGTAAGAAAGTCCCACATGAATAGAGCAGAAGAAATCGAAAAGAGAACAAAAGATTCTTACACTTGTCACAGAAACTAGCGAGTTTCAGATCAATCACCTGAAACGGTGTTGAGTCCAGCCGGTGGAACTTCAACTTCCTAGGAAGAACATCAAAGAAAAGAGCAAAGAGAAGAATTCCATACCAGAAGTTTCTTGGAGTCGTCAAGAGCAGCCTGACAAGCGTCTTGTGCCTTTCAAGTAAACAACTCATGAGAAAATCTCTCTCCCGGCCTAGAACAAAAGATTTCCAAGAGATACCTGTTTGACCATCTCAATGTAATCCGATGGAAATGGAACACTGCCCACATTCCCATCCCTAGAAGCGCGCAAGATTCTCCAGCTCAATTTTTCCCGCCGCGGGCGAAGATCACGGCATCGTCGGAGAGGGCAAGCACAGATCCTCCAAGCAGTAGTAGGAGCCGATAGCATTTTGCCGGCAAATAACTTCTCCCTAGCTTAGAACCCTTATTTCTTCTCTCTGTTTTTAGGGTTTATCAGTCACAATGGGCTTCTCCACCGCCTTGAAGCTCGCGGATCTCAACGACTTCATCGCGCCATCGCAGGCTTGCGTCGTATCGCTCAACAGCAAGAAGATCGAGGTGAGCTATGGTGCTATAAGAAATTCCACTAGAATTTCACGGATTTTTCGTTTCGCACAGGATGACGGTGGAAGCGTCAAAATTCACTCGCGAGTTCCTTCCAGCTTCGATCAAACGAAAAATGTAGCCGTGGAGAAGCCAGTCAAAGTGACGCTTCACGATTGCTTAGCTTGCAGGTGTGGATCCAAAGCTCTTGCTTTCGTTTTTACATATGTGTTTTTCTTTGCGCAGTGGCTGTATCACGTCGGCCGAGACCGTGATGCTGGAGCATCAAAGCATCGAAGAGTTTCTAAATCGTCTCTCGGACAGCGGCAAGAGTGTGATCGTCTCGCTATCTCCACAGTCGAGAGCATCACTGGCAGCTTACTACGGCTTGTCGCAACTTCAAGTAAGTCCAAGTCGGAGAATTTCTCCTAGCCTAGTAACGCGTCACAGGTTTTCAGAAAACTTACAGGCTTTCTCAAATCTCTCGGTGTCAAAGCCGTCTTTGACACCAGCTGCAGCAGAGATTTATCCCTCATCGAATCGTGTGTGGAGTTCGTTAATCGCTACAAAGAGAGACAACTTCCTGTGGTGACTTCTGCGTGTCCAGGTAGGCTGTTCAAAGCTTGTCACACTTGTGTGCTTATCGCGCCCCGGTTTTCTAGGATGGATTTGCTACGCAGAGAAAACGCTTGATGCAGAAATTCTTCCTTACATTAGTAGAGTAAAGAGTCCACAGCAGGCTATGGGTGCTGTGTTAAAGCGGCATGCGTGTTATGCTTTGGGCCTCAGGTTCGTGGCTTTCGAGACCGGAGATCTCGTAATCTTACTTTTGGTTTTCTTTTCGTTGTTCTAGACCGGAGGATGTATATCATGTTACAGTGATGCCTTGTTATGACAAGAAGCTGGAAGCTTCTCGGGACGACTTTATATTCGCTCTAGAGAACGGGGCCTCTGGCCTTGCGGAAGTTGATTCAGTGCTAACCTCGGGAGAAATTTTGGATCTTCTTCAAGTGAGTCTTTGATAAGAGGTCCTTTTTATGAACATACTGAATTGTTTCTCTTCACAGTCTAGAGATATTGACTTCATGTCACTTGAGGAGCAGCCACTGGACAAACTGTAAGTTCCATTTCACTACGTTTTTTTCTTCTTCTCGACAAAGCTCTCATGTCTCGTAGTGCAGTCTTACAAATGTAGACGAACAAGGCCATTTGTACGGTGTTCCCGGCGGCTCTGGAGGATACGCCGAGTGTGTGTTTAAATACGCCGCGAAGCACCTCTTTGGAGCAGAGCCTGATCG
This sequence comes from Selaginella moellendorffii, assembly GCF_000143415.4. Lineage (NCBI taxonomy): Eukaryota > Viridiplantae > Streptophyta > Lycopodiopsida > Selaginellales > Selaginellaceae > Selaginella > Selaginella moellendorffii. The sequence continues at coordinate 84,069 of NW_003314388.1, forward strand.
CGTGGAGTTTCAAGTTGTCAGAAATGCCGACTTTCGGGAAGTCAAGCTGGAGGTTTGTGCCGTTTCTTTATTCCTCAATCGCTTCGATCTAACGTTCAGGCTCCCAGGTGGATGGAGAGGTTCGATTGAAATTTGCTCTTGCATATGGCTTTCGAAACATTCAGAACCTCGTACGCAAGATCCGGCTAAAGAAATGCGAGTACCAGTACGTAGAGATCATGGCATGTCCTTCGGGGTGCTTGAATGGTGGTGGACAAATCAAACCAAAGGAAGGACAGTCTGCCAAGGAGCTCATCCAAAATCTGGAGAGCGCTTACTTGCAAGAGGTACTTCCTTTTCATGCTTTATATTCTTTTGCTCAAATCTCTGTTTGGGATTGCAGGTAGAGATGAAGGATCCCTTTGATAACCCCATTGTAAAATCTCTATACGACTCTTGGCTTGGAGAACCTGCGTCACTGAGCTCTAAGCGAGTACTGTCCACCGAGTATCATCACAGAGAGAAGAATGTCACTAGCCAGTTAGCAAATTGGTGAAAAGGGATGTACATTTTTTATCGAGAACGTTGCTGATATGTCGAGCCTGATCAGCACAACTCCTTGGACGATGGTTGTCCTTTCACAAAATGGCGGCATTGGAACCTGTAGTTACAGCAAGCTTGGACAAGAACTTTACGAAAGTAGTTCCAGTACCAGATTTTCTCGCTGTTAGCTTCTTCTAGGCTTTCTCCTCGTAGGAAGTCGATTGATATCTCAGATGCCTACACGAGAAACAAGGAAAAAGAATTGTCAAAGGCATGAGGAAACTTTTGCAAGAACCTTGGCGGAATTCCACGTAAATGCTCTTTTGGGAAGAAAGTTCTCTGACAGTGTTGGCATGAACTCTGGGGAAGCTTTTACAAGAAGAAATAGCTTCGTCGGCCCTGCCAAAGGAATGAGAACAAGAATATGGATTTAAAAGTCACTGCGAAAGCTCTACCTGCGACTTTCTCCGTGATACCACTCGACAGAAGCTCTCGAATCATCTGCGATGAGACCATTTCTTAGAATAAACAAGAAGAAAAGTAGTACCTTTGTCGTGAGCTGCTTGAGATCGATCTTTGTTTTCTCCGCCGACGACGAAGAATCCGACAGTTCTCCAAAGTTCTTCAATCTGTAAACTACCTGTGGCCGCGCGACGTTGGATCCGATGAGAAGCACAATCTCCACAACACCTGGGGCAGTGCTGTTGATCGCGCTCTCTACCGCCACCATCAGCCTCTCGACGCAATCCAAGAACTTGTGGAGCTTCTTTGTCTTTCGGACGAATCTTTGCAAGTTCTTGCCGAGCGATTTGCGGGTCGTTTCGTCACGAACACTCCCTTCCTGCATCTGTACTAAGGCTTCTGCAAAGAAAGAGTGAGCTCACCATGCCTCGCAGCTCAATTTGCATCTGATCAAATGTCCTGCGATCGATCAAATGATGATGAGATCACACAGGAAAACTGCTTGTACCTCGGCATTTGCTGGTGCATGTAGAGGACGAAGGCGATGAGCTCCCTGGCCAGAAACCCTAGCACCTGGCCGTCGAGGGCGCCATAGCCGAGAGAAATATCGACGCGCGCCATTTTGCTCACGCCCTAGGCTTTCAAAATGGGAATCCAATGGATATCCTTCTTCGCATATCCTATGAATATGCTTTTATTACAAGGTATATTTTATAAGATGTCTCTCTGTTTTTTTTCGTCACCTATGCCGTAGGGAAGCTCCTGTAAGGGTTTCCCAACGCTGCCGCGTTCCCAGAGCGGGAGAAAACAATCTTGTAGCGCTGCGTGTCAGTAAAAAGAAAAGAAAAGAACAACTTCTAAGGGTTTGCGTACCTGTAAGTTTCCTAGAGTGCACGTCAGAAATCCTGCTGCGCAGTAAATAAAGTAGTAGTCCCATTTGCGCATGAAGCTCTCACTAAAGCCGAGCTTGGCTATTTCACTGCAAAGACAAAAGGAGAAGAGTAAGGGATTGAGACGTAATCGAGCCGGAAACAAGTAGCATGCCTTGTTTTGGAGTTGAAGTTTCTTCGCCAGCACATTAGAGTCTGGTAGTAGTGCAGGCCAATGTTCTCCAGATGCTCCACACTGCATTCCAAAGCCCATGAGAATGCGTCCAGCCAGCCTCTTACTTCTTACTTACCATAGCGAAGATGCACGGAACATCGCTGCAGTCAGTGCTGCCAAGCAAGGTAAAGAACCGCCGGGGAAAATGTACTCTTTGATGAACTCTGAGCTCCTCCTGAGCTCGTCGTATCTTTCTTCGGGGACGGTGATCACCTTAATGGACAGCAACCATTGAGTTTTGCTCCAATGATCATATAACTTTTTGAAGTACCTGAATAACAGCGAGACCATCCTCAGCAAGCAAGTAGTCACACTTTGCGAAGAACTCGTCGTAGTATTCAGGCCCGACTGCTTCCATCATTTCACTGAAAGAGTTTAAGACAATAGAAATCAGGTGGTTTATATAAGGCGGTATCTCACCATGAAATGATCCTGTTGTATTTCTTGCATCCTTCAAGGCAACGATAGTCGCATAGCTTCAGCGTGATCTTGTCCTGTGACAGATGATCATAAGAAAAATGAGATAAACCAACACAAGTATACCTCCAAGCGTTCTTGCGTAACAAGTTGCTTAGCAAAAGCAAGCTGTTCTTCAGACAAGCTTATTCCCGTGTACTTGCATCCCGTTCTACGCACAACTTCTACAGCCATGCTTCCCCATCCAAAGCCAATCTCAAGAACTTCGTGGCTGTTATCGATCCTGGCCTGTTCAAAGTACTTTAGAAACAAAAACGGGAATCGGGGTACATGTGCACCTTATCGATCAGATGGTGGATCTTCCTCAGCTGCGCATCCTTAAGCGGCTCCTCCGGTCCCTGATAATATTCACAGTTAGATTACAGTGGGACACACACACATAAACTTATTACCTTGAATATAGCGCAAGAGTATGTCATAGTCTCGTCTAAGAAGAGACTGAACATCTCATTGCTCTAAACAAGACCGTTGTTACAACGAAATTTAGACGCGAGCTAATCAAACATACCAAGTCGTAGTGCTCGGAAATGTTTTTCCGAGCATTCACAATAGAGTTGTTTCGAAGCTTATGCTTAAGGTAAGCGACAGCGGAACCAAACGCTGCTGTTAAAATAGGAGGAGTCCACCAGCCTCTGAGAAACACAATAAAGCTAGTAACATGCCCATAAGTAAATTTACAAAGGTTACCTCTTTTCATCCTTGAGAGATTTCAGCATCCAGTCTCTATTCTTGATTATTATCTGCACGAGAAAAAATTTGACACAGAAGAAAATAAAATAAAATTATACGAGCAGTAGGTTGAGCAATCCATTTTGCGAATCTATGCATGTAAAATCTCCATCCATGTAAGCTTCTGCGAGTCCTAAGTCAGATCTCGTTGCGATCTAAGAAAACGCAATCTAGTTAAGAAAAATAAAAGAAACCACGAAACAATGCTTACCTTCCAGTAAAAATCTGGATGGTGAATCCTCAACTTGCTTGTCAAGTCGCAATCCTTCCCGACGAAGTCTAGAATCGTTCCACCGGCTTCAATAAATCTGTATACATCCAGTTAGCATACCTTTCCGATGAAATAAAGAACAAAGAAGCTCAACTGAAGCTTGCCGAAAACAATGTACTTCTGAAGAAACTTTGTCACTTCTCTTCTTGCTTGACTTTGGCACCACGTAAAATTCAACTGCTTTACGTTCGATAAAGCCTGGTACTTCGCTCCTAATAATGAATTAGCCGCAGCCATGCCTGCCTGCGTCATTCAAAATATGAATAGCAAGAAAAAGTAAACACGCAGCAAACCTTTAGTCCGTCCTCGTGAAAACCATAGCCTGCACTTACAATCACATTTTGTCAGGTAACTCCGCTCTGTTGATCACCAAAGTCTCTCACCTTGATAAGCGCCTGCAAACCAGATTTTTCTTGCGCCTTGTATTGTGTCCAGTTCCTTAAGTGCCGTGGCTGCACCGGGAGATGGCACGGGATGTCCTGTTCGCCACTTGGAAATCAAATTCTTGGGAGGCCTTGGAGGATTGAGAGTAACTAAATACGGTTTGCCTTCTGTATCACCGAGGTTCTGCAAGGAAAAGAGTTGGAAGTGTTTATTCATTTCAGAATACTAATCCCATACCTGAAGAAGATTCAACCAGTACGTGACGCAGACACGCCCTTGCACGCTTCCTAAAAAATTCCACGCACTCCATGCAGCGGTACTTTTAGGCATTAAAGCTCGATCTCTATGCAGGTAGATGTCGCTGCAACAGAAGAAGCATAAAAGCTGGCCCAATAGAATTTTGTTTTCTTTGAAAGTACCTGTAGCTGTATTGAAATGCGCCAAGAAGTCGTCGCTCGTCAAAAGTTGCAGTTTCTCCTAGCAAAGTGAGAGCATCCGGAGCATGAGCGGCAACCAGACAAGTGTCGTACACGACTTTTTCTCCGCTCTCCAATATCAGTTTGACACCTGCATCTTATTCTGGCTGAAAAGTTAGAAAAGTAAATATGTTGTTACCTCCTTCGGTGCTTGATATTCTGGAGACAGCACATCCCAACCGCAATTCGCAGCCCATTTTCGTTAGCTCTGCGACAATCTACTGTACTAATGAGATCAGAAGATGGTAAAAAAAAAATGCAAACTTTTACCTTTTCCACGTACTTAATTGATCGGTCCTTGACAGTTAACCACTGGGGCCTTCCAAATATCTGACAAGACAATGGATCACACCACTTTTTATTCGTTCGTCACTCCTGAACTACCTGAAGGAGGTGATGATTTCTGCAAAAGGTGAGAATGCTGGCCGCAGAGAAGCCCAAGACTTGCTCAGAAGAACAAGACCAAATTGAAGCACACACGGGAATCTGAAACACGGCATCAAGTAAGCCAAAGACCTTAGCGATGGTAAATATTGTACCAGATAGCAGTCTCGGAATTTTTCAGAGTAGCCATGAAGTTGAAGGAAGGAGCCAAGAGTCTGATTGGGATCAACAGCGTCGTCCCCCTGTTCCAGCTTATTTAGATAGCTGGAAAACTGCTTAGTAACGGCTGCAAGCTCGCGATTGTAGATAAAAGCGAGAAACTTACTTGAGAACGTCGTCCTGGAACTTGACAATTTCCCGAATCATTCTCAGGAAGTACGGGTTGACAAGGTTGGATTTCTGTGCAAAGACTGCTGCCAGTCCGGTGCTTCCCCACTCGCAGCCTTTACCCCCATCGAGGCTCACAGAGAATGACATGTCGGAGGTTTCCATGTCCACTCCCAGTTCGTCAAACAGAGAAACCATGTTGGGATAAGTCACCTGGTGCATCAAACGCATCACTCACACATATGCAAATGAGAGATTCTTACTTGATTGAAAACCATGAAGCCGAGGTCCACAGCAATCCCATTCGCATCCTCCGTGCGTGCGTGACCTCCAAAGTAGTTCTCCTTTTCGTAGAGGACAACCTCATGACATCCGGCTTTGCACAGAGTGTAGGCCGCTACAAGCCCGGAAACACCAGCTCCAATGACTGCAATTCTCTTCATCCTTTTCGCCCCTCCTTGCCCTGTTCTCAATGTCAGAGCTTCCCGCTACGAGCACTTCTTGCGGATTTCGAGCTGCTGCTCACTGGTCATCTTTCATGTTAGAAGAAAAACAAAAAGGTTCAGACACGACGCGATTATGAATATGCAACTTGGGTCTGTACCATAAAAACCAACGAGAGCATCCCGACACTTAGAAACTGCCTGGCGATGCTCCTATGACAGAAAACCTTTTTGCCACATGAGAGACCTTTGAAAAAAAGAACAAAAGAAAACAAGACAAGAGAGAAAAAATTACAAAAAAAAAAAAAAAACAAGATCGATAAAGAGAAACGAAGAAGAAGAAAGCAGACAAGGAAGAAGGCAAGTGGTAGGGAGCAGACGAGATAAGGCAGGGGTGGCTGTGAGGCTCAGCAAGATCCACAATTCAACATAAACAGAAGAAACCAGCAATGAAAATGCAGGGAAGAAAAAAATGGTACCTGGAAGCAGTTCTTTTCTTTCTTTTTCGTGCTGCTGTGGTGCTGATGTGAAGAACGTGGCCAACCCATGCCCCATACTGAAAGTGTGTCGTTGTCCGCTATAAGTAATCATCTTTGACCCGTGATGCTCGACTCCGCCAACCTGTTGGGATGGGAGTCCGGATTTGCTGCAAATCTTTCAGAAATTTACCTGTACTGTGCACTTGCGTCAATTTGAACAGGCCGAGGTGGAGCCCTCTCAAGGTGTTCTATATAAACTTTCCTGATGTTGATTCGTGCGTCCTGATTACGAATGAACAGAGTGAGAAGCATTCTTGGCATGGAGCAACTTACGTGATGTGTTTGTTCTGCGCGGCAAGATGCAGATTTGGACTTAAGCCACAGACATTTCAGAATCTTGGTCCTGAAAAAACAAAAAGTCAAGTTTGTGCGCAAAAGGGACCAGTTAGCTTACTTGGAGTCATTGAACTCTTGCGCTCAAACGAAGTCTTCAAACAAGCATGAATTCTTGGCCTTCTAAAAGATGGATTAATTAAACGAGCATTGAAGCTTTTCCTGATTAAACGAACTCTCTTTGGTACACTGGGAAGGCTTCCACGACCATATAGACCGCGAAGCTCGCACACGCAAATTACAAAACAACAAGTCGCTACTTAAGCCTCGTCTCAGTTTCCTCCGCAATCGATCCTAGCTGGTCGCTCTGTTGCTGTTGCGGCAGCTGCTTTCCATATAAACCGGCATAGACTCGCATCGTTCTCCTCACCAGGAGCATGCACAGCCCGGAGCCGAGTATGCAAACTCCCATGAGTATCAAGAACGTCATCCTGAAGCACACGGCCCCCTTGCAATGCAGCCCGTTGTTCTGGCCGCCGTGGTGGTGATGGTCCCTGTGTCGCATTCCGAATTGCTTCTCGGCTTCACTGTCGTAGATGCTGCCGGCGATCACCCCGGAGAAGAGCAGCGACGCAAGAGGATTCGCTACCGTGAGGAAGTTGTAGAGGCTTCCAAAGTTTTTCAGGCCGAAAAGCTCCGAGACGGTAGAAGGCGCAATGGCCCAGTGCGCACCGTAACCCAGGCCAACCAGTAGCGAGCCAATGTACAACGAGGCAGGCCAAGCCATCGCATAAAAAAAGTGTCCGACTGCCATGACCAGTTGAGCACCAGCGAGTACCAAGGGCCGAGGATATGCATAATCTCTAAAACACGTAAGAAAACATTAGTGTTATAATACACAAACTCAAAGAAAGTGTTTTCCTGTACCTGACAACCCACTCGGAGACGAATCCACCGCCAACGCGTCCCAAAAAGTTCCATATGCTCATCATGGACACGAAGATGTGAGCATTTGGATAACCCTGTGCCTGTCCCATTTGTCCAAGGTTGTCAATGGCCGTGACGCCCGAGCCAGCTCCACAAAAGAGGGCGAAGAACATGAGTAGGAAATCAGCCTTCACGAGAGCTTGCCTTAGTGTGAAGTCCTCACCACGGCGAGGACCTTTTCTTCTCTTCACCTTGATAGCTCCCTCCGCTACGGCTCGGTACAAGTTGGACTGCATTCTCTGAAGCTTGGCATGAACCACGCGTTCCGGAAGAGCTCTCGCAGCGCGCTTCTCGTCCTCGAGCTCGCTGAAGTATGGATCATAGACTGGAGCATCGGTTGCTTGACTTGAGCCAGCACCGGCCTCTGCTTGAACCAGAGGCTCCGTCAACTTCGCTTCTTGAAGCTGCTGCGTTTCCAGCTTCAAAGGTATCGCCAGTGGTAGCACTATCAAGATAAACATGCCAAGAGCAAATATCCCCGTCACCAGCTTGCTAACGTCCAGGAGGTCTTGAACCAGCAGCACCACCAACAAGTACCCAGCCATGATCAAGCAGAGGTTGTAGATAAACCCCAGGTTGACGGCTTCCTCCTTATCCTTCTCTTCGCAAGTGACGGGTGCTTCGGTCTCGATTGGACGTATGATCGGCATCACGAGCAGTCCAACAAAGACCGGAGCAACGGCAACGAGCAGGATAAATGCGGCTTGATTCGGAGAGAGTAGAGCTCCATACACCAACGTGAAGATGGCTCCGCAGAGACCCGTGAATCCTTTAAGAATCCCGACGACTGGACCCCGGTTCCTGGGAAAGTTGCGCACCGACGAGACTAGAGCAACCGTGTTGAAATAAGTCTCTCCATTGGTACCAACGAACATGAGCACGCACATCTACAAACCAAAACAAAGATAGAATTGTCTAAGCGTTAAAACGATCTCGCTAGCAACCAAAACGCCTATATGAACTACGAGACAATCGTCAGCCATGCAAACGTTTCACAAAAAAAAGAGAACGAAGAACCAATTAAAAAAACCTCGAAACTGTCGATGGATCCTGGAAGCCAAGACAAAACGATCAACAGTAACTCCCTCCTATGGCAAGCAAACAAATCCATCCAAATCCAGCCAGGTCGATGCGTACGTATACGTACCAGCCAGAAGAAAGATGGAAGCGCCGGGTTCGTCACGATGAGCCAAATGCCTCCATAACCGACGAAATTCTGCAAGCTCCCCAAGAACACGAGACCCCAGGGAGGGATCACATCCGAGAGGGAGCCCGCAAAAATCCCCACGCTGTCGCCCATGTCCTTGGCCACGCCCAGGATGTTCATCTGCTTCTGGTTGAAATGTAGCCTGCTCTTGATCAATGGCGAGTAGCTGCCATAGACGTATCCCACCCCCGCGCACGCCTGGATCCAGATCGACGCCACAAGAACCAGCCATCGGCTGTTCCAAACGCTTCGATGCTGCCGCGATAGCTTCATGGTGTGATCGATCCCCCTCTCTGCCTCTCAAAATCTCGCGAAAATCCCTCTTCCTGACGATCAGACCCTATCGCCCCACCGCATTCCAAGGAAGACGAATCGATCACGCAAAAAGGAGGCGCCGCCCCGGCATTCGATGCGCCGTGGCTCCGAAATACGCCAGAGGACAAGCAACCGATCGATCGTCCCGTGGATCGGATCAAACGGGAAGAAGGCGACGAGGATGAGCAACACATGGAAAATAAAGACACCTAAATCACCACCACTACACCACTCTAGTTCACTTTTCACCTTGCGTGAATAGTAACGCACTTTTACATGCGATGGGAATGTCGAACACGTTTTTTTTTCCGGTGGGGCGTTCCAAAAGGTAAAACAGCGTATTATTTTATGTATTAGTGACAAAGCCTGATTAACCACAAACAACACACACCAACATTGTCCTTTGGACGCTCTTGGCGACTTGCACAGAAGGAGACAACGTTTGACAACACGGGCGATCGTATCTCCAGTTCAAATGGATGAGGCTAGCTTCTCGGTGTCTCGGCCGGCCGATTGATCCATCGCGAACGAAAGAAACCAATCTCTCCAAGTTTACTTTCATTTTTTTTCTGTCGGCAAGATCAAAGTGGTCCCTCGAAAAAAGCGGAGACAACATCTCATAAAGATCTTCACGTACAAACAAGAGGTCGTAGAAATCGAAAATAAATGCCAACGTGCCAGAAATCTCTAAAGCCACTGCTCGTTTTCCACTCGCAAGCGCCAGTAGTCTTTCAAGTCGCGCCGAGTCCATCTCCTTCTTCGAGGGTTTTTTCGAGCTTATGTAGACAGACCATCTCCCCAAACTCTTATAGAGCTCAAACTCCTGGCCTCACGCTTGTAGCTCGTCTACATAGTCAAGCTTCCTCCTCGATAATCGTTTTCATGTTTCCACTATTCTCAGCTCTACTCGCCTGAGACCCCTGTTCTTGTTCCTGCTGTTTCCCATACAGTCCAGCGTAAACCGGCACCGTTCTCTTCACCAGGAGCATGCAAAGCCCGAAGCCAAAGATGCAAACTCCCATGAGGATGAGAAAGGTGAGCCTGAAGCACACCGCTCCTTCGCACAGCAGGCCATCCTTGAAATCCTCCGGCCTCCCGTGGAGCTGTTTGGCGGCCTCGTTGTCGTAGACGCTGCCGGCGAGGACTCCAGAGAAGAGAATCGTCCCTAGCGGAATCGAGACGGTGAGAAAGTTGTAGAAGCTGCCAAAGTTCTTGAGGCCGAAGAGCTCCGACACCGCCGACGGGAAGGCAGCCCAGTGCATACCGTAGCTCAGTCCCACCAGCAAAGAACCAACGTAAAGTGACAACGGCCAGGCCGTCGCGTAGAAGAGATGGCCGAATGCCATTAGGAGCTGAGCCACAGCCAGCACGCATGGCCTTGGATAAGCATATTCTCTAAATTGAAAAAGCAACAAGCAAACTTGTAAGTTTACGTCAGGTCCAGGAAAGAACAAACATAAAGAAACAGAGTACGTATGTAAACAAGCAAACTTGCAAGATCATCTCCAGGAAAGAACAAACAGAGAGAAACAAAGTAGTAATAGTACCTGACAATCCACTCCGAAACAAAGCCTCCGGAAACTCGTCCCAGGAAGTTCCATATGCTGATCATCGAGACAAACATATGAGCGTTGGAGTAGCCCTGTGCTTGTCCCATTTGCCCGAGGTTGTCTATGGCTGTCAAGCCTGAGCCGCATCCACAGAAGAGAATTCCAAACATGAGAAGAAAGTCCGCTTTCCTCAGAGCTTGAATCAGCGTGAAGTCCTCTCCGCGACGAGGTCCTTTCCTCCTCCGTTTAACTTTCACTGCTCCCTCGGCAACGGCTTTGTAGAGCTCCAATCGCATTTTCGACATCTCCTTCTTGAAGAGAGGCTCCGGAAGGCTTTTCGAGGCTCGCTTCTCGTCCTCTAGCTCGCTGAAGTAGGAGTCATAGCCCGCCAGCTTGCTGCCATCGTCTAAGCTCTGGTTTGATCCGGCTGCCTGTTGCATCAGCGGCTCTACCATCTTTCCATTGCCTTCGAAACCCACACCACCTCTGAAAAACTCGAGCTTGAGTGGTATAACCAGCGGGAGCGCAAAAAGCAGCAGCATTCCCAGGTAAAAGATGGCGGTCACAAGCTTGCTCACGTCCAAGATATCCTTGATGAGCAGTACCACGAGGAGATACGCCGCGATCACGAGGCACAAGTTGTAGATAAATCTCATGTGTTCCGATTCTTCCTTGGTGTCTTGCGGGATCCCGGAGTTTTGCAAAGGCCGGATGACCGGCATGACAATCACACCCACAATAATCGGTGCCACGGCCACGAGAAGGATGAATGCCTCCTGGTGTGGAGCCAGCAGCGCTCCATAGGCCAGCGTGAAGATTGCTCCACACAGCCCGTTGAATCCTTTGAGAATTCCCACCACGGGGCCTCTGTTCCTGGGGAAGTTACGTACCGCGGAGACGAGAGAGACGGTGTTGAAGTATGATTCTTCGTTAGTACCGACCATAATGAGCACGCACATCTGCAAGTTTAGCGCAAATCGTCAATGAACAAATTCCAGGACAATGGAACAGGACAGCTCACAAGTTTAGCGCGAATCAACGAACAACACTGGAACAAGAAAACTCGCGCCACCTTGTGAGATTAGGAAGCCAAACAAGTATTCTTCTAGAAAATAAAAACAATCAAATGCTAGACACGAGAACTTGACAATGGCAAGCAAAAACACCGAATACCAGAGGAAAAAAATGAAAAAAAGATAAAAAGAAGAAGAGATAATCGAGAAACTTACCAGCCAAATGGGCGAAGGAAGAGCCAGATTAGTGACGAGCATCCAAATCCCACCATAGCCGACTAAATTTTGTACTCCACCGAGCAAGACGAGCCCCCAGGGAGGGAGCACGGCCGACAGGGATCCGGCAAAGATCCCCACAAACGCACCGATGTCTTTGGCGACCGCGAGCGTGTTCATCTGCTTCTGGTTGTACAAGAGCCTGGCCTTGATCACCGGAGAGTAGCTCCCATAGATGTATCCCACGCCGCCGCAAGTTTGGAGCCACATTGATGCCACTAGAACCAGCCACCGGTTGCGCCAAATCCCACGTCCCGGGAGATGCTCCATAGCCTCGAACTGTAGAGATCGCGCTGCGCGAGAAGGAGATGAAGAAGAGGAGCGCCAATCTTGATTGAAATAACCCGAAGTAAATGCCATGCAAGATTTCCACCATTGCGTTTTACCGAGTAAACCAGCTTGCACAAGAAAACAAAGATGTGTCTCTTCATGGAGTGGAGGGGCCATGTACTAATGCCGGGTGGAAGCGAAACACCACCGCGAGAGGAACTTTCTTCTACCAAGAACACTATCTTGTTTCGATATCATTTTTGAGAGTTTTGATGTTTTTGGAATCATAGTTCATCGGATTGTATGACGCGTTTGGCCTGAAGTTCTTTAGCTCTTGGATGTGTAACTTGAAGGTTCTTGCTGCTTTCCAGTTAGTCCAGCGTAACCGAGCACCATATCCATCTTCTAGCCAGATTGGTATGAACGTAACCGATACTGTCCAAACTTAAGGTTCCTCGGGAATCGATTTCATGTTTTCACCCTGTTCCTGCTGTTTCCCATATAATGCAGCGTAAACCGGCACTGTCCTCTTCACCAAGAGCATACAAAGCCCGGAACCGAAGATACAGACTCCCATGAGGATAAGAAACGTGAGCCTGAAACACACGGCTCCCTTGCACAGCAAACCATTGGCGCCACTCTCACCTGCATTGAGTTGTTTGGCGGCTTCGCGATCGTAAATGGTCCCGGCAAGGACTCCCGAAAAGAGGATGGTTGCCAGTGGACTTGCGATGGTGAGAAAGTTGTAGAAGCTGCCAAAGTTTTTGAGACCGAAGAGCTCAGACACTGCCGACGGCACAGCTGCCCAGTGCACGCCGTAACTCAGTCCCACCAGCAAGGATCCGATGTAAAGTGAGAATGGCCAGGCCATGGCATAGAATAAAAGACCCACAGCCATTACCAGCTGAGCCACAGCTAGCACGCATGGTCTTGGATACGCGTGAGCTCTGAGGGAGAACAAAGAAGAAGAAAGTAAGCAAAGAGTTCGATATCTAGAGCAATAATAGGCAACTAGAGCAAATAGAAAGTACCTGACAATCCACTCCGAAACGAAGCCTCCAGCAACTCTTCCCAGAAAGTTCCATATACTTATCATCGAGACAAACATATGAGCGTTCTCATAGCCTTGTGCCTGTCCCATTTGTCCAAGGTTGTCTATGGCTGTCAAGCCGGAGCCACAACCACAGAAGAGTATTCCAACCATAAGAAGAAAGTCAGCTTTCATGAGAGCTTGCCTTAGCGTGAAATCCTCTCCGCGACGAGGCCCTTGTCTTCTCTTCACCTTCACAGCTCCCTCGGCAACAGCTTTGTAAAGATCCGAGCGCATTCTCGCCAGCTTCAGTTTGAAAAGCGGCTCCGGAAGGCTTCTCGATGCTCGCTTCTCGTCCTCTAGCTCACTGAAGGAGGACTCGTAGCCCGCCGACTTGTTGCTATCGCTTGATCCTGCTGCCTCTGGAATCAGCGGCTCCACAAGCTTTGCATCAGCGCCACCTTTGAAGAACTCGAGCTTGAGTGGTATAACCAGCGGGAAAACCAAAAGCAGCAGCAATCCCAGATAAAAAATCCCAGTCACGAGCTTGCTCACGTCCAGCAAGTCGATGATCAGCAGCACCACTAGGAGATAAGCAGCGATCACCAGGCACAGGTTGTAGATAAATCCCATGTTCTCCGATTCGTCCTTGGTGTCTTGCGTGATCCCGGAGCTCTCCAAAGGCCGGATGATCGGCATGACAATCACACCCACAATAATCGGTGTCACGGCCACGAGAAGGATGAATGCCTCCTGGTGTGGAGCCAGCAGCGCTCCATAGGCCAGCGTGAAGATTGCTCCACACAGCCCGCTAAATCCTTTGAGAATTCCCACCACCGGGCCCCTGTTCCTGGGGAAGTTACGTACCGCCGAGACGAGAGAGACGGTGTTGTAGTATGATTCTTCGTTAGTACCGATCATAATGAGCACGCACATCTGGAAGAACAAAAGGAATGTCAATGCGTATCAAAAAGGAGATCATTCCAGGACAATAATAAAAGCTGAGATCATGCCATCTTTCGCGATTGACAGGAAGTTTTCTACCAACCGGTCTCTCTCTCGAACATGTGAAAGCTCTACATTGCTTACCTCTGACGAAACTTGCCAGATCCAAAACTCTGGCAATGACAAACAAATCACGCAAAACAACTCTGTACGCTAGAGGCAAAGACCAGGAAGAGGAAGAAAAACCAAAGAGAAGAACTCACCAGCCAAAGGGGCGAAGGAAGAGCTAAGCTCGTGACGAGCAGCCAGATTCCACCATAGCCGACGAGATTTTGGAATCCCCCGAGCAAGATGAGCCCCCAGGGAGGGAGCACCGTCGACAGAGATCCAGCAAAGATCCCGACGCTGCCGCCAATGTTCTTGGCGACTGCGAGCGTGTTCATCTGCCTCTGGTTGTACAAGAGCCTGGCCTTGATCACGGGCGAGTAGCTCCCATAGATGTATCCCACTCCGCCGCACGCCTGGAGCCACATCGACGCCACAAGAACCAGCCAGCGGCTCCGCCAAATGCCACCGCCATTGCGCGCTCGGCGAAGGGGATCCCCTCCCCGATCCATGGTTTGAAACGCAACAACCTAAATTACATGCAAATATATTCAAAGTTTAGCTTTGCCCAGATCCAACGCCTGAGATTAGATTAAATGTGATGTTCAAGCTTGATATATACACAGATTAATATACAAAAAATTTCTTTCTTCCTTCGCTTAATTTAAGAGACTTTAATTCTTCCTAGCATTTCGGAGGAACTCCTCAATTCTAGCTTTGAGTTCCACGTTAGGAACTAGCATATCGGCCGTCAAGAGCGAGCGATTGAAAGGATCCGTCTGGAGGAAAGAAAAAAGGTGTCACAGTTATAGCAAAATAATGAAAAGTTTTTTCTTGTTTACTTGGTCGCTCAGGAGATGTCTCTGTATCGTCGCTCGATCAATCGTGGTTTTCGACGACGGAAGAATCACGGGATCCTTCATCAAAGTGTACTGGGAAAGAACACAATCAGCAAAAGCAAAACAAAAGAAAAGAAAGCTTACTTGAATAGGATCCAAAAACTCCTCAGGAACGTCACCGAGGAGAGCCTCAGTGTCCTGAGCCTCAGACACAGCTTTCTTCACTTTTTCACCAAGCAACACAAAGTCTTGCATCGTTTTCGGTGGAAGCTGATTGATCATATGGATCGCGTCAATTGCCTCCTTGAACAGCTGTTGCATTACGACCAGACACGTGAGAGAACGAACTCAGAAATTTTACATGTACCTCATCACGATACGAACGACCATCGAGAGATATTGCCTTTGAAAATTCTCCATGGATGTCACCTCTGGCAAGATTTGCATAGATCTCCACAATCTGCAGGGTATAAGTCAAGCCTTTCTACAACAGTGAACAGGAAAAGAGGTTACCTGGCAAAGCAGTTCCTTGGGTCTAAATTCGTACTTTTCTGGGTCCCTGATCCTCAGAGCTTTCCTTTGCGTGATCACTAGTTGCAGCAAGAAGTAATTGAGCATGGATGCAATTCTTTCCACCATTTCCGGAAGAAGAAACGGAGTCGTGATCTCTGAAGACGTGTATTGCAACATCTTGACGTTCTCATTTGCCAGAATCATGTCTGAGCGAACATGCTGCAGAGAAAAAAATTAAATGTAAGTACAGGAATGGCACAAAAATAAAACTGATATACTTGTTCAATCTGGTGGAACAGTCGGAGTCTTTCCTGCCTTTCTTGTGGCGGCCTACGTTCCCACTCTGGAACGTTTGACCTTTCCGCTTCCATCTCCTTCAACTCGGGGATCTTCTTTAGGCTCTCATCCAGAAGGAAGATACTGTCGTTGATCAGCAGATTCAAGTACCTCAAGTAAAAACCTCTTTCTTCTGTTACAGCAATCTGAGGAGACAGGAAGAGTCAAAACGTTGCTGCAAGCATTGAAAAGTTTGTGTTACCCTTTTCCACGCATTATGATGGCAGGGAACGAGCCACAAATACTCGAGGAGCTCTGCGATATTATGCCGAATATTAAATTTATCATAAAACTACGGTGAGAAAATATGATGGTCAGGCTCGTGCTGAAAGACCTACACGCAAACAGACCTGGGTATGAGAACCAGTGAATTCGATGTCCACATAAAGTTTCAGCAAGTCTGGAACAAGATGATCCATGGCCAGCTGATGCCCTTCAAATAATGTCGTCAGAGATGAAGACAGTGCTGGTGCATAATGGCTGCAAGAAAAAAGAGAAAGAAATCATTGCTATAGCATAATCTTACTCACTTCTTTGAAGGCATCCATGCGTTTAGAACTTCCACCATTTTTGCCCGCAGGTAAGGGTTCTTCACGTAGAGAGGACTGCTCATAAACATGACAATAAAGCTCATGAACTCGTCCTGCACGAGACACATGAGAAACATTCTTCCTTTACCAAATAGAACACGTACCAGAGAAACGCCTTCTAAACCCTTCGGCACCCGTGCGGTAAAAAGCAGCATTTCCAAAGAGTCCTCTACAAAATGTTCCGGCATGGATGCAAACTCCATCGGGCAGGGTGCAGGGAGAGGAACTCTAAAACCACCAACAAGACTTACAAGCCAAACAATCATCAGGCGATAAAACCGGACACATTCTTGCAAGAGTTGCAAGTCCTACAAGATGAAAAAGAGAAAGTGTCAGTCAAGGGGAGAGGCAGTACTGAAGTTTACCCGTAAAAATTGCGCCTCATAACAGTATCGGTCTTGTGTAAGCTGCTCTATGTTGTTTTCTGTGTTCTTGATAGTATTTTCTAGATCCGCCGGTGCCCCGGGGCCCTGCATGGCCTTCAGCGCCTCCAAGGAATCCTTTTGTCTCGAAAGATCCTGACGCATATCGATCTTGTCAGTCAGAAAGACCAACTCTAGAAGTGATTTACCTGTAGTAGAGTCTTGAAATCTGAAACAGCTTTGAGTGGTCCTATATTCAGACTTCTGGCTGTCAAAAAGAAACATTCGCAGATAAACGAGAAGCTTCCTTGACCAGAAACCGAAGCTTGTACTACAGAAGCTGAAGCTCCCTGTGATTGAAGCCGCATCAACTCTTCTTGCTCACGTTGTGCCTGGGCCTGCCTGAAACCTTCAATACGGGCATAGTTGCGCTTGTCAACCCATCGAGAGAGCTCTTCCGAGGTAGCATGAATAGCTGTCAAGTTACTAACAACAAGAAACCATTCAGAGAGGCTCGACGATTTAAAAACTGACCAACCTGAAGTTTACACGGACGTTTTTGAGAACGTAGTTTAAATCAATCTTGTCCATTTTAGTGAACGGAGGATCAAGAAACGGGTCGCAGAGCTTGAGCATGACGGCGCTCAAGTTGACGAACGACCCCGTGCTACCATTTACAAGCGGGTTGACCTACAAGGCACGCATCAAGAGGAGAGCAAAACTGTGATGGAAAAGGAACAAAAACCTGAATTTGTGCTCTACCCGCATTCTTCTCTATGAAATCTCCTAAAAAGCCCAAGACCTGCTCTCGTGTATCGACCGAGCGAAGCAGCTTGAGCACTATCTCATGCAGTCCATCCTGGAGATGGTGCAAGCAAGACTTGATGGCCGAACAAGAAGATAGTATATCTGCCGGCCTCCTAGACGAAGCATCTGAAAAGCATTGCCGGCTGCAAGAAGAGAAGGAGAAAGCATTAGAAAGCCGAAAAAGAGAAGCAAAAGCACAATACCCGATGTCCGGCTCGCCTTTCACAAACGCTACCAAGTCGGGAACAGCAGCGATGTGGAAGAACGGGCCCAAGATGGTCTCCAACTCGAAAATCCTTCCATTGACATTACTGCCCCTGACGTGAAAGTTTGGGTGCCTCACCAAAGCTCTAGCGAGTGCTGGATACGAGACCAACGTGACGAGAATCCCCAGAGGCTTTTGGAAGGGTCCGAGAGCCGAGAGCCTCATCACACTGTCGCGAAGGCCGATGAACACCCCGTGAAAGATGGCGTCCAACTCCTCGCCCTGGAATCTGGCTATGGTCTGCTCGATGAAACCTTGTGGTAGATTGGAGCCGCTGTAACCGGAGCTCTCGGAGGAGGGCGACTCGTCCATCATCGCGGCCAGTAGCGGCGATAGAGGCTTGGAAGAATTTCGCTGGAGCTCCTGCTGTGGAAATGTTCCTGGATGGATGATCGAGATCCCGGCATAGGAAACAACCAATTCCTTGACTTGGTTGAGAGTCTCCTGGATCCACACCATGGATTTCTTGTCCTTCATGGCCTGGGATTTGCGGCCCTCGTCCACGGCCCTCCGATAGCAGGCGATGAGATAGAGCAATGGCTCCTCCCGAGCGTGGAAATACGTCGTGAGCCTGTCCATGAGCGCGCGCTCGATCAGGTCCCGGGACAGCAGCATCGGCCGATCCTCGCTCATCAGCTCCGCGGCGATCTGCTCGAGAAAGACGAGATTGGAAGAAGGGGCATTGCTCGCGTCAGCTGGGGGCGAGAGAGTGAGCTGCAAGACGCGGCGGAGCATGAGATCTTCAATCTCCTGGAGGCTCCTCTCCGCCTTTGGGATCGCCATGGTGCTCTGCGCCTCCTACCCGACCTAAGCGCCTCACCTAGATTCCCTTCAGCTGATCGTCGCTCTCCACGGAAAACCCTAAGCGAACCATCCTCTACAAGAACCCTAAAACAAAGGATGAAAAAATATAAAATGAAGATTTTTCTGGTCTAGCCACTGCGTGTGGGAGTGTAGTCTGAGAGATTGTGGAATTTTTAATATACAATAGAAAGATATAATGATATCCACGAAATAGTTGGAATATAAAATATATGGCAACTAATATGTGCTTGCACATCGAAACCATTATATATGGAAAAATATCAATCACTTTTAGATTGTTATATATAATTGAAACATGATTATGTATATAATATTTTTGTCATAAAGTATATCATATATATATATATATATATATATATATATATATATAGTAATATATATATAGTATTACACCTTAGATTGCGATGCAAGACTGATACCACATTATTTAAGATGATGTGATGTTATTATAAATCTAGTGAAAGCCTTTTTTTTATCTCATTCTTATGTTATTAAGTGTAGATTTATGATCTTCAGATTGTGATCATTTCTTTTCTCTCATTTTGCACAACTATAATTTATTTTTAACATCTTTGAAGCATATTTCAATTATAACATATGATGGAAAAAATCATATGTGATTAATTGGAGCACAAAAGTTAGGTCAAAACATTTTTTTGGGTATTTGGGGCAAGTGCAATGGTTTTTCTATGAGTAAATAGAGTTTGTTATAGTGATAATAAAGTATTAATTTCTCATATTTTTAATTACACATTGAAGTTTTTAACATTGCAATGATTTATTGTGTTTGGCTTATTGCACAAACACATCTTACCAAATAAAAAACCTTTAAACACACAATGATGGTATGTTTAACTTATAACATCTAAAAGCATTCAAAATCTAATTTGCATACTGAAAAATATTATATCCATATTCCTGAAGTATAAACAATATAATGAGTAAAACCAAATTAACATGGAGTGGAAATTCTCTCAATATAAAAAATTATATTGAATTGGACTTTAATGACCACTAATGTATACTTATATGTAAACAAATGTTACACTTAAAATATTTTTTTGTGAGTCATACATAACAATAATTAAACACATATGTGTTTCTTTTCATATATTTTGCAAAATTTAGCAATTTTTTATAAACTTCTGACCCTAAGTACACCTCCTCTCTTGGCAAATGTACTATAAACAATAATGACTTAAAAAACAATCTATAAAAGTTTAAATATATATATTAAAAAGCCTTTTTCCCAAATTGATTAACCTTAAACATCCAAATATTTTTATGTGTCATTAGGTTTGAATGGATAACCTCTTAGGAAATTTAAATTTATAGTATCAAAAACAATTTTAAGTTTAACTTTATTAATTTTTAGGGGAATCATAGTGCATATTAAAATTGATATTTAATAATTGAATTTATTTTAGTTGAACTTGACCTAAAGGGTGAAGTGTCAAAAGAGCAAGGTTTTTAATAGAATTATAGTTCTTAACTTTTGTTTACGAGGGCGTAAACTTGTAAGGAAGCAATAAAAAAAATATTTATAAAGGTTTAAATATAAAATAAAAGACTTATAAACAAGAGTGTATCTTTTTTATAAAAGATTTTAAGATATTTGAGGTTAAGGATTTTAAAATATTTAGGGTTTGAGCCTCCTTGGATTTTGCTGAGCTGAATAAATTCTTTGGAAATTCAAATTCAAAAGTTAGTTATATAGGTTTTTTTAGGCTTTCTAAATTTTAAATAACAATAACATTGCAGACAATAATACATATTTGCCATACATATATGGGACAATAATATATACATGTGTTCAGAATATTATTTTGGGAGACATATATATGTGTTAATAAAAATTTAAACATATATGGGTGGCATAGGTGGAACCCTAAAGAATAAATACCCCATCATAAAATAAGCATTTCATATATACAAAATCTAAATCAGTGCCACATATGCAATTTTTTACATTACATAAATTTCACTCCATGTTAAATATTTTGATTGGTTAACACTTAAGGTTTATGGGTGTGATATTTTTCAGCATGCAAACTTGATTTTGAGTTTAGATGGCATGGGCTAAACTCACAAACACTCTATGTTTAAAACTCTCTCCCTAATGAGGGTAATGAAAAGTGTTTTGCACAATAAATTTAAGTGCAATAAACCATTACAATGCTAAAACTTTTAATGAGTAATTAAGAATGCAAAAAATCAATAAAGCTAACACATTACTAAAGTTATAACAAAATCTAGTTGCTCACAAAAAAACTATTGTGCTCAACACCCCAAACACCCAGAGAAATATTTTGTCTCACCTCCTAATAAAATCCAATGGCATAAAGATTAACTCTGTGATACTTACCCAACACTGTTGATTTTCAGCGAACATAGGGCTCATAATCACCTGCATTACATTGGCTTGCTTAAGATGACTTATGAGGATCTGGAGAACAAGAAGGGAATTCTTCTATAGTTGTTACTTAGCCATGGCTTCCTTTATTTTACTGCTTCTTCTTCTAAGTTAAAGATTTGTGAGTTGCCAGAGATCCTGGAGTCATCGAGGTTTGTGGTATGTGCATAATTCACAAGATAGATGAGAGTCTTCCTCTCTAATCCGCTAGCAGCAGACACTTTCAGGACGTAGAGGCTTGCAAGATATAATGGTCAATAGAGCTCTTGAACCAAATAGTCCAAGTATCTTGGAGAAAGAAGAGAGGAAGAAACCAAATACTTGAGAAGCATAAGAAGATGGCTGATAAACTGGAGCACGATGAGCTCGAGGATCAACAATTGATTCATACTAGGACTCAAGGAGTAAACCTTACAAACCAAGCAGCAAAATGAAATGGAGATGCTTCTCCAAAAGGGGACCAGCTAGGAGAACGATCTGTAGCAAATCCATCATATTTTCCTCCTCCCAGTGACATAAGAACATCCGAAGTAGTACCAATCAAACCTAGGGAATATGGTTGCCTTGGATTTTACAACTCGAGGACACACAAAGCACGAAAGAGAACGTTTTCTCCTTGAGGTTAGGTTAACCAGAGTTTCACATAACTAAATTTTAAAGTGTATGTAAAAAGAATATAAAGTGTTTATATGTAATATGGAACTAAGAAAAAAAATGTTTACAAACATCTCAGGAAGAAAAGGCTGCTACAACCATATCCACGCTTCTCTCAATCTCTTTCAAGTACTCAACGAGAATTCTTTGCTTGTAAGAGCCACCTTCCTGCTTATAAGCTTTTGCTCAAAAAACCAAGAAAAGAAAAAAAAAATGAAGCAATGAGACTTACTGTTCTAAGAAGAATTCGCTCAATGCGTTTCTTAGCCATTTTGCGAAGATCTACGCTCTTAACTGGGCCACCGCCCAAGTCCACTCCGGACCTTATCATGCTATCCCAAGCTTCGCTGTCAGCTATAAAAAATAGAAGTTGTCTAGCTAACCACGAGAAAAGGAAGATGCAAAAGCGAACCTGAGATTATATTCTCGAGCAGTTCCTCAGCTTCGTCTACGACTCCATCTGCTTGCATCAAACAAAGAAAAAAGGATTACAGCGTAAGTTTGTTGTGAGAAACGATTGAAGCTACAAACCTCTCTTGGCATAGCTTGTCTTTGCAAGAAACGTTGCTGCATAAAGTTGTAGCACTTTTTGTAGCAAAGCCAGCAATCCGGGCTTATCAGCATCTTTTTTGGCCTTTCTAGCAACGAAAAATGTGAAAATATATGAAAATACAAGAAAAGGAAACCTTCCATCCATACCTGACGAAGTTGAGCGTTCACTTCTGCGAGAAAACCATCATCCAAGTAGCCGGAACTTTCCCTGTGCATCAGCTCCTGAGATTGAGAAAGAAGGAAAAAGGAATTTAAAAAGAACAAACATCTACAAAAACAGAGATACCTTTCTCACTCTTTGCAGCGCATCAGGATCACGAGGCGGCCAGACAATTTCTTCGTTTTTGGAGCCTGCGACTGGCTCTAGAATCGCCATAAGCACATCTGTGGAAGTTTCAATCTTTTCCTGTTGATTCAGACAAATAAACATTCTTTCAGACAAAAATTGGGTGATAACAGATATGTGTAAACCTCTGTCTTCTGTACAATGCGCTCGACTAGCTGCATTATGTTGGATGCAAGCTCTTCAAGATCCACCTTCCAAATTTTATTTTTTACAACAAGATAATACGAAATGGATGAAACCTTACCTCATCATCTTCCGATTTACAAAGGTCTGTCCTGGTAGCCAGTCGAAGCCAGAACTTACTATCAAACGCCAGGACATTCTCCGCAACTATCTGTGGTAGCTAGAGAATAAAAACGAAAAACAAAACTTTCAGTGATCATTATTTAAGTAGCCAGTTCTTTCCGACTCGCTCACCAGTTGGGAGTCTGTGCTCCGCAGCTTATCTATCAATCGATCAATCTCTTCGCCGCTGCTCGATTCTGATGCCTGGCTGGAATCAGCAGCAGCAGCACAAATGCAAAAGTTTCTCCTTGTCTCCGAGCACCTGAGAGAGATATAAGCAACGAAATGATGAACGATGAACTCGAGTGGATGGCGATGGAGCAGGGACAGGCCATGGAGGACGAAGAGCTTCTCATGAATGAAGCGTTCTTTGATCAGATCCGGGGCTCCGATGGGTTTGAGGAGGGCAGGGGAGGGTTTGAGGATGTGAATGCCGGTGCGTGTCCAGCGATTTTTTTCCCTTTAGGTAGAGTTTGATTCTTGATTTGCAGCTGCTGTTTTGTAGCTATTCTTCGATTGATAATTATGGACACTCAAATCCAATAACTTAAGAGAATCAAAGCTGATTTGTTTCGTTCAGAATCCCCTCCCTTTTCTTTTGAAGCTGTTGTTGCAATGGCGACAATGGCGGCTGCTGCTGCTTCAGCATTCTGCTGTATTCGGTCTTCCAATGGAAATGGCCACTGGGTAACGAGGGTTCTCCGGTGTTTCAGATGTAAATCTCTTTCTTTCATATTTTATTTTGTTAGGCTTCTGGATACGTTCCAACGAGGCCCTGGGTTCTTCGAGTTCATAGCATTGCGGAGCCGAATCTGCGAATGTGAGTCACCTCCTACCCTGTGTTTTGTTGGTTTTTCGTTGCTTATATCTCTCTCAGGTGCTCTGAGACAAGGAGCAACTTTTGCATTTGTGCTGCTGCTGCTGATTCCAGCCAGGCATCACAATCGAGCAGCGGCGAAGAGATTGATCGATTGATAGATAAGCTGCGGAGCACAGACTCCCAACTGGTGAGTGAGTCGGAAAGAACCGGCTACTTAAATAATGATCACTGAAAGTTTTGTTTTTCCTTTTTATTCTCGTTTGATAGTAAGTTCTGGCTTCGACTGGCTACCAGGACAGACCTTTGTAAATCGGAAGATGATGAGGTAAGGTTGACAATGCCCAAATGCCCAAATGCCTTACAAATTCTGCTAGCCCAAATATTCTGTTTAGCAGGTCAGAACACTCCGTCTATTTACAAAAGATTCTGTTTACAAAAAAAAGGGAGGGAAAAACATCAATCCACAAACGGCAGAGGCACCGACTTGACAGCACGAAACTTTCCAACGTTGTTGAAATGCTCGTTCTCCAGCCTAGATCAAAGACATTGCGAATTTTAGGGCCAGAGAATCGAAGAGATGGAAGAATGTGACGAGATTTACCTGTAATAGTTCCATTGTCCACGCCTGATAACTTCCAAGCTAGCCACGATGAGCGACAGCCCCTTGGGATTTATCCCTGGCATCGAAATCGGTATCAAGGATTGGAGCCACGCGAATCTCAGCAAAATGTTTGACACCTACATTGTCACCGAGAGCTTTAGAACTGAAACCGATAAGTTGATGGCAAGAACTTACAATGGCGAAGTAGTAGACCGACTTGTATGGGATAGCGAGCTTGTCCCTGAGCCAGGGATTGGCGGAGTTTCGCTCGAGAAGGCCCCAGTCGTAGACTAAATCCCAGTAAGTTGAGACAATGGCTGCTGTGGCTGAGATGGCGATGGTGAAGCCCAGCAGCAGTGGATCCTTGTAGTATCCGTAGGCCAGCCTCGCTGCCACGGCCAGGATCGCCGAGAAGTATTTGAGAGCGTTGTACAGCTGCATCACATCCTTCTCATCGTACCAACGCCGTAGACACTGTCATGAGGAGAAGGAGCTACGTAAGTTACCAAGGAGGAGCTCAACAGAATCTGCGAGACGCATGAAGTTACCTGCGAGAAACGGCACCAGTAAGGTAGCAACGCCATGACGAATCCAAACGTGATGAAGGTCGGGTTCTTGAGGCAGGCATTGCTGTTGCGGTCCTTGAAAAATCCACCACCGAAGTAGCATAGAACGTATTCCAAATCCCTCAGTGCCGGAACCTGCAACTCAAAGTTTGTCACAAAGCTGAGAATGAGGCTGGCCGATTTTACCTGACTCGTAAGCTGGTCTGCGAGAAGAAAATCCGTGATGATAACCTGTCATACAGACAAAACCATGAATACCAACTTGATATATCACGAGAGACACTGCGAACCTTGTAGAATGGCGTCAATAGGCAATGCCAAAGGGCGTTCAGGAAAAAGTAACGGGTGGCGCGGTAGAGTATGTTGAACGGCATAAACAGAAGCACGACCATTCCCTGAAGTACAACACGGAAGTTCAGGCATTTGGTACAAAAAATCTTCTAAAGCAAAATCCTTACGGCGACAACGAGGAGCGGGATGATTTCCTGATATGTTTGGCAGCATATCTCACCAGCCGTCACTTGCAAGTGTAGTATCAATCCACTCAGAGCTAATGTGCTCAGCCCCGTTGCGAGTAAAAACACATCTCGGAAGCGTAGCTCGGACTTTCGGTTGAGCCCAAGAATAAACGTGTGATTTATTCTGGTCCTTCTCCACATATATATGTTTAGTCCGTAAAGGAAGAAGTGCAGCATTACTGCTGCAAGCATACTGTAAAGAGAAGTATATCTCATGAGAAAGTTAGACAAAGATATTAGCTGAGGTCTCACCTGAAAATCGGGAACACTGCATCCATGTATGTCGTAGCATATTCACGAACATATAGCCTCTCGACGCGAATGGTTAAAACGAGAGACACTAGAAGAGCAACAGAGAGACCAAAGAATACACCTGCGCAAACAAAGCTGTTAAGTTAACCAGGCACCTTGAGGACTCTCAAGAACATCGCATTACCTACAAAGAATGATATCCGGTGCCTCTCATTCCGGGCCTCGGGTCTCAAAACTTGCATTGCGTCGCGACGGTTTGAATCCGTGAAATGCTTGGTGAAGAGTACCTCTACTTTTTCCATAAGCTTTTGGATCTGAAAGTGAGAAACATCGAGTGGCATTGACACCGATGGAGAATATTAATGTGCGATCACTTACAATCTCAGATTGTCCGATGTATGAATCTTCTACGGCTTTCATGTACTTCCTTCCAAGGTTCCGCTGAGTAACCTGGAGGCATCGTACAAAGAATCTGTGTCAATTAAACCGGTGGATGTCAAAAAGCTGGCTGACCTTGTCGTATTTCTTCAGGAGCTTTGAAAACGCAATTATGTTCAATGAGCTGCAGAGGAAAAGGACAACATGAAAACACGAACTTTCGAAAAGCGAACTTACGTACCAAAAGTTTCTCAAGATGTAGAGGCCCTTGTAAAACTCCACGAAGGCGTTCTGAAGCATCTCCTCGGCTCGCTTCAGTCGCCGCGAGTTTAAGTTCGTGATGGACTTGTTGGCCAGCTCCGCGAAGAGAGCAGCCAGCGCGTCGGCTGGCTTCGCCGCAGGGATGTCAATCTTTATCTGTCGCACGCTCCCTCCATCTTCCTCCACCACGGACAGGTGGCCATGGCTGCTAGCGTTGCTCTCCCCGTTTCCAGCGTCTAAGTTGTCCACGGATTTCTTTGCCGAGAGGAGAGCTTCCATCTGGGAATCCAGCGCCGTCGCCTGCGTCACGAGCTCCTTCTCCTTGGACTTGTAAAACTTGTTGAGCTTGGCCAGCTCCTCATCGAGCAGCCGAAAGAACGTTCTCTCGAGCTCGTTGTGCGGGCTACCAACACCCAAGAACGCTGTCTGGAACTCCATGCCATCGCTAGTTTGCTTTGGCTCGATCTATATCCACAAAAGAAAAAGTGTCACAACGTTAAGTGAATCCCGAAGAAGAAGAATCTCATACCATGATCATCTCTTCCTCCCGTGCTTCCGGAGAGGTCGGCGATCGCGCCCCCCGCGGCGAATGCGCATGTTGGAATCCGCTGACGAGCCTCCGGAAGTTTGAGATCCTCCTGGAGAGGTGCGGCTCGCTCTCCTCTTGCCATTGCTTCTTGATCTTGGCCATATGCTTGACGATCTCCTTGCCCTGCCGGTAGTCCAAGTACGCCTCCCTCCATTCCGGGACCTGCTGCGTCTCAAACTGCTTGCCAAACTTCATCGCGATCGAGATCGATTCAGCGCGAGCGACAAAGAAATATCGATCGGCCCTCCCTCCTCGCAGATCCAAATCGGCCCCACTCTAATCGAAATGCTGCTTTCTCAGATCGAAAATCTCACCTCGCACTCCGCTTCAATCCAAATGCCAGTTAAATCTCATCTACTGCGGGAGCTGGAGAGATTTCCAGCGTTATAAGCTAGGGCTTTATTAGAGCTCTATAGAAGTCATTACAACTCGATCCACTCTAATGTGTCAGAAGAAAATCACCATAGCCAAACACACTAGGACAGACTGTTTGGCACACGTGGAAGAAATGCGGATTAATATATATAGCCTCTTGACCTGGACTTGAGTACGTTAGAGAGAAAAAAGGCTTTCAAAGGATATAGTAAGCAGTCATGTGATGTTTCTTGTTGGAACTTAAATATCAAAAGGGCTGCAACCAATGATGATTCGTGGACATCAACTATTATATAAGTGGAACTGAGGTTATTTTGCCCGTACACAAAAGTTTTAGTGTTTTTATACACATGTCCAAAGGAGCCAGCAGTAAGCGCGAGGGATATATCCGGAAAGATTTCAATCTTGACAAGGCCACTTGATTTTTCTTTCCCTACTCCTTCTCTGCGCTTGTCGCCACCGATGAAGATGTTTGGACTTTTTGGACTTTTTGTGCGCGTTGGCGTGGCTCCGGCTCGGCTTCTTCACCTTCTTGCTACCACTGGAGTGCCAAGTTTTCTAGTCAGTTTGCTTGAGAGTGCAAGCTCAAGTTTGACTCTTTACCTGAAGGTACTCAACACCAAATGCATCGCTACAGCCGCTGGTAGCACCAAAACCGCCATCGCCTAAGAGAGGAGAAGTAAATTAGAGCTGGCAAACACGCAACCGGAAATAAATCTCTTACGAGAAACCAAACGAGCTCTTTACTCGCCACCTCGTGCTTCAATAAAAGCCCGCGAACTGAGTTTTGCATCTGAAAGTAAGTGAGAAGAATCAGAAGCTGCCAGTAATATTCGGCTTCTAAGACTTACCTTATTGTGATAATTTACAGCCGAGGACAGTGCCTCCTTGGAAACTTGCTGCACCTTTTCGATGTGAGGAGCAGCGTATTCTTGAGATTTCTCGTAATAAGGACGGACGTATGCAGCAGCTTTGTCTACGTGCGGCCGAAGCTGTTTCCGTAGAGACTGCAAATGAGAGAAAGGATGTAAGAAACCTATCCGATACATGGACGATTGCAGACCTTGATGCGAGGCATAAGTTGTTCGTTCGCCTTAACAAAGTGGGGCGACAAGTGAACATTATAGGCCTCTGACACTTTAGAAGCCAGAACTTTGCCGTTCGTGGAGACAGTACTCCAGTACGCACTCGCAGAAGGGCCTACTTTCTGGAGAAAAAACGAAGCTCATCTTAAAGCCATTGACAAAAGCA
The DNA here is from genome assembly GCF_000143415.4 of Selaginella moellendorffii. Lineage (NCBI taxonomy): Eukaryota > Viridiplantae > Streptophyta > Lycopodiopsida > Selaginellales > Selaginellaceae > Selaginella > Selaginella moellendorffii. The sequence continues at coordinate 112,556 of NW_003314388.1, forward strand.
AGATAATGTTTACCTTCTTAAGAGTATCTACGTGAGGTTGAGCCCATTCCTTCGCCGTTGTGGCGTGTCGAGAGGCCTGATACAGATAATGGTTATAGATGAGACATGCTATTGAAGAAATAATCGGCTTACGTGCTCCGCAGCTTTCTTAAAAACTGGTTCACCGTGCAGGGTCCAATACACTGCCGAAGTTGACTATACAGGCACAACAGATGAATGAAAATATCAACAAAAACACTTTTTACCTGTATCTGCGCTAGTCGGCCCGCGGTTCATGGTGGCAGCCAAGCCTCGTAAACCTGCAAATCTTGTCACAACGAACGACGAATGAAAAATCGAAACACCTTATAAAGTTCCTGAGCCTTTGCAGCTGCCTCGGACTTTGCCTTTAGCAGAAGATTCTCAGCTATCTTACGTGCCTCTTCAGCATCACGCGTTTTCTTTCGCAGATGGGTACTGCTCTTCTCGGCCTGGTTAGAAAAAGAGAATTTTTCTCGCATCAAAGGATTCGAAAAGGATAATCTTCGTGCAAACCTGTGCGAGTTTTGTGGTTAGCTCATCAACTTTGGCTTCCGACAATTCCAGCTTGTCTTGCAACTTCTGTGTGTTTTCCCTCGACTTTTTCAAGTTCCCCTCGAGTTGTTCCACCTAAAAGTCGCGGTGTTACGACAGAACAACAAGAAAGTACGACCGACAAATTCCACCACCTTTGATAATTCTTCCGCCTTTGCTTTAAATTTTCTTCTCCAAATCGCCAGATGCCCAGTTCTACCCACAGCACAGTCACTTCCAGTCCAAAAAATCGATCTATAGAACTCACCTGGAGAGAATCTATTTCGCTCTCCAATGAAACGATTTTTTTGCTCTTCTCAAAGGACTCTTGCTTCGCTTGCTTTAAGTTAGAATCTGGCAAGGAGGAAAAACACATTAGACAATGTATGGATGATAAAAGGAATTTTCTCTACCTGTGACCGATAGCCGTGCCTCCAGCTCTAATACTTGCTTGTGGAGCTCAATAATCTCCCGATTTAAAATATTATTTTGTGAGTCATACATATGTTTTACAATAATTAAATATACATGTGTTTTTTTCATATATTTTGTAAAATTTTACAATTGTTTACAAACTGCACCTTAGGTACACCTCTCCTTTTAGCAAATATACTATAAACAATTAACAATAATAATTCAAAAAACAATCTATAAAAGTTTAAATAAATGTCTTTTTCCAAATTGGTTAAGATATTTAGCGTTAAGTGTCATTAAGTTTAAATATGTGACATCTCAGGAAGTTAAAATTTATAGTATTAGAGTAGTTTTATGTCTAACTCTGTTAATTTCTAAGGGAATCACACTATATATTGAAATTGATATTTGGTAGTTAAATTTACTTCGGTTGGATTTGACATAAAGGGTAAGGTGTCAAGAGAATAGAACTTTTGGAAGGACTGTAATTTTCAATTGTTGTTCATAAAGGCGTAAACTTGTAAGGAAGCAACTAAAAAAAAATAAATTTATAAAGGTTTAAATATAAAATAAAGGATTTATAAAAAAAAGTGTATCTTTTTTATATGCTTAAGGATTTTAAAATATTTAAGGTTAAGTGTCTTTGGATTTATAAAGCTAGATGAGTTCTTGGGAAGCTCAAATTCAAAAGTTAATTATATAGATTTTCTTAAGCTTTATTTATTTCATGCTTATTTTATGGCAGGGGTAGAAGCCTATAAAATGTATTACTAAAAAACACAAATATGTTTAAATTTTTATAACACATGTGTGTGCCTCACAAAATAATATTCTAAACACATACATGTATTGTTGTCCCCATTTTCACATAGTAAATAAACATGTATTATTGTTTGCCATGTATGCATGGCAAACAGACATATATATTATTATTTGCAATATATGTATGGCAAAGTCCAAATCAATGCCACATATGTAATTTTTCACACTATATAAATTTCATTCCATGTTAATTATTTTGACAGATCAGCACTTAAAGTTTGTGAATGTGATATTTTTCAATACGCAAGTTTTATTTTGAATTTGAATGGCATAGGCTAAGCTCACAATTTAGTGTGTAATTAAGAATGCAGAGTTAATGTGTTATAGTTGAACAAGATCCACTTGCTTGCAAAAAAATTATTGTTCTCAACACCCTAAGCACCTAGAGAAATGTTTTGCCTCACCTCTTAATAAAATCCAATGGCATAAACATTAGCTCTGTGATACTTACCCAACACTATTGCTTTTTAGGGAACATAGGGCTCACAATCAGCTGCATTACATTGGCTCGCTTAAGATGACTTATGAGGATCTGGAGAACAAGAAGGGAATTCTTCTATAGTTGTTACTTAGCCATGGTTTCCTTTACTTTACTTATGCACTAGCTTCTTCTTCTAAGTTAATGAGAGATCCTGGAGTCATCAAGGTTTGTGGTATGTGCATAATTCACAAGACAGACGAGAGTTTCCCTCTCTAATCTGCTAGCAGCAGACACTTTCAGGATGTAGAGCTTTGCAAGCCATAATGGTCAGTAGAGCTCTTGAACCAAAAGTATCTTGGAGAAAGAAGGGAGAAGCATTCAGAGTGAAGTAGACTGGAGCATGATGAGCTCGAGGATCAACAATTGATTCATACTAGGACTGAAGGAGTTAACCTTACAAACCAAGCAGCACAGTGAAATGGAGATGCTTTTCCAAAAGGGGACCGATCTGTAGCAAATCCATCATATTTTCCTCCTCCCAGTGACATAAGAACATCCGTGAGACAGCTCCACATGCTTAAGTATAGGGAATATGGTTAGGTTCAACAATTTTTCCTTATCTAAAATGAGGTTAGGTTAACCATAGTTTCACAAAGTAATCCTTTAGTTCATAACTAGGGTTTATGAGAAATGCAACATTACCTTGAAATTTTAAAATGCATGTAAAAAGAATAAAAAGTGTAATAGTTTATAAACAACTCAGGAAGAAAAGGCTGCTACAACCATATCCACGCTTCTCTCAATCTCTTTCAAGTACTCAACGAGAATTCTTTGCTTGTAAGAGCCACCTTCCTGCTTATAAGCTTTTGCTCAAAAAACCAAGAAAAGAAAGAAAATGAAGCAATGAGACTTACTGTTCTAAGAAGAATTCGCTCAATGCGTTTCTTAGCCATTTTGCGAAGATCTACGCTCTTAACTGGGCCACCGCCCAAGTCCACTCCGGACCTTATCATGCTATCCCAAGCTTCGCTGTCAGCTATAAAAAATGGAACTTGTCTAGCTACGAGAAAAGGAAGATGCAAAAGCGAACCTGAGATTATATTCTCGAGCAGTTCCTCAGCTTCGTCTACGACTCCATCTGCTTGCATCAAACAAAGAAAAAAGGATTACAGCGTAAGTTTGTTGTGAGAAACGATTGAAGCTACAAACCTCTCTTGGCATAGCTTGTCTTTGCAAGAAACGTTGCTGCATAAAGTTGTAGCACTTTTTGTAGCAAAGCCAGCAATCCGGGCTTATCAGCATCTTTTTTGGCCTTTCTAGCAACGAAAAATGTAAAAATATATGAAAATAAAAGAAAGGAAACCTTCCATCCATACCTGACGAAGTTGAGCGTTCACTTCTGCGAGAAAACCGTCATCCAAGTAGCCGGCACTTTCCCTGTGCATCAGCTCCTGAGATTCAGAAAGAAAAAAGGAATTTAAAAAGAACAAACATCTACAAAAACAGAGATACCTTTCTGACTCTTTGCAACGCATCAGGATCACGAGGCGGCCAGACAATTTCTTCGTTTTTGGAGCCCGCGACTGGTTCTAGAATCGCCATAAGCACATCTGTGGAAGTTTCAATCTTTTCCTGTTGATTCAGACAAATAAACATTCTTTCAGACAAAAATTGGGTGATAACAGATATGTGTAAACCTCTGTCTTCTGTACAATGCGCTCGACTAGCTGCATTATGTTGGATGCAAGCTCTTCAAGATCCACCTTCCAAATTTTATTTTTTACAACAAGATAATACGAAATGGATGAAACCTTACCTCATCATCTTCCGATTTACAAAGGTCTGTCCTGGTAGCCAGTCGAAGCCAGAACTTACTATCAAACGCCAGGACATTCTCCGCAACTATCTGTGGTAGCTAGAGAATAAAAACGAAAAACAAAACTTTCAGTGATCATTATTTAAGTAGCCAGTTCTTTCCGACTCGCTCACCAGTTGGGAGTCTGTGCTCCGCAGCTTATCTATCAATCGATCAATCTCTTCGCCGCTGCTCGATTCTGATGCCTGGCTGGAATCAGCAGCAGCAGCACAAATGCAAAAGTTTCTCCTTGTCTCCGAGCACCTGAGAGAGATATAAGCAACGAAAAAACAACAAAACACAGGGTAGGAGGTGACTCACATTCGCAGATTCGGCTCCGCAATGCTATGAACTCGAAGAGCCCAGGGCCTCTTTGGAACGTATCCAGAAGCCTAGCAAAATAAAATATGAAAGAAAGAGGTTTACATCTGAAACACCGGAGAACCCTCGTTACCCAGTGGCCATTTCCATTGGAAGACCGAATACAGCAGAATGCTGAAGCAGCAGCAGCCGCCATTGTCGCCATTGCAACAACAGCTTCAAAAGAAAAGGGAGGGGATTCTGAACGAAACAAATCAGCTTTGATTCTCTTAAGTTATTGGATTTGAGTGTCCATAATTATTAATCGAAGAATAGCTACAAAACAGCAGCTGCAAATCAAGAATCAAACTCTACCTAAAGGGAAAAAAATCGCTGGACACGCACCTAGAAAGGAGAAGAATACACGATCATCGCGCTCATAGAAAATCACGCATAAGGACGGGCTTCTTCACAGCGTTTGTAAATCCCTGAAGCAAAGAAAACGCTCAGCTATGCACTACAAAAAGAAGCGTCCGACCTCGTGAAATTTAAAGAGCAATGGCCTCGAATCTCTTTTAGCTGTTGAAACTTCCCGTTTGGAGGAGTGGCCTTCCGTGCTTCCTGTTCTAAACCTGCAACGACAGTGTGGATTTGAACAGCACAACGAGCCTACCTGTCAAAGAAAGAAGCTTTCTTCAAGACAGTGTTTGCCTTGACAACTTCGGTCTTAGATGTTGTCACGAGTTTTCCAGTGGATGTTGAAGCTGATACGATTGTCCTCTTTTCAATGGTAGTAGACTTGACAATGGTATTATTGTTGGCAGAACCAGATGGCTTCTGCTGGAATGGTTTAGAGGACCGCTTTGCAGTTTCGCGTTTTATCGCTTCTATTTCAACCTGAAATATCGCATTAAGCATGCATTCTTTGTGTGTGAGCTTCTGCACCTCGTGGCTCAGCATCTGTTGAATGGTTGAAGAAAGTTCTCCATGGCTGTGGGCGTATTCCTGATAGGCAAGGAAGAATGAAATTCAAAACTTATAAAACAGAAACAATAACGATTACCTTGAAGGTTATAAAGGTGTGCAGTGGAGGATCTAACAGGAATGCTTCCCCCGAGAACTTTTGTACTGTGAGATTGTCAGCCTTGGACTTTTTGTACCGAAGTCCATAACTTATCATTGTATCCACAAGCTGCTTAAGGTCTTCGCGTTCTTGCTGAGAAAGAAGATTAGACGCAACCTGCACGTACCACGGCATCAGCACGCTGAAAATACGTTATCTAGTTCTTACGGGCCGCAACTTGGGAGCCAAAATCGATAACAAAGGAGAAAGAACATCCTGGATCAAAGAGGGACACAAAATGGTTCGCGATAGGGCCGGTGTCATTGAAGTCAGCCACGACTTCAAAATTTCTGTGTTTGCTGCATGGACTTGACGATTTCTGGAACGACAGAAACCCATCAGTACAGACTTTCTACAATATTAAACCATACCTCTGAAATGATTTCGGCCACTCAAGCTTAGGCCGAACAGGCTGCGAAATCAAACGGCGAATAGCAAGTTTAAAAGAAGGTCGATACGCTGTTTCATGCAGAGTGAAAAAGGTCTTTGGAACAAGAACAAACGGTACCATTCAGAAAAAACTGCTGCTGCGAAGCTGTTTTTCGTCCAAAAATATCTGACGCGCCTATCACTTCCAGGCATTGAAGCTAAGAAGTAGCAATGAAGACCAATGAGGCAGACAAAAACCAATTTCGATATTTACCGTCTTTTGGAGGTATACATCATGATAATGCACATGCAAGAAGTTCTCAAAAATACCCTCCATTCCAAGGTCATACTCTCCGCTGCATAAAAACATTAGCAAATAAGCAAATAATTCTAGAACTTTAGAACGTACTGGTTCGCATAAACGTCATGGACCCGACTGAACTCCGTGTGTGCCTGCTTCATTCTGGTTCTGTTTCTAGTCCAGAATGTCTAGCAAAACCACTTAAGCAGATAGAAAATGAATTGGAAGCAACTTACCTCAAGCCATATGTCGAACATGCTGCTGGTCATGTCTTTTTTACCAATAACCTGAGAAGCAACTTCTAGCTGCAAAGTAGAGCGCCTTAGAAAGTTTGATAAAAAAAATGGCAGGATTACCGCTTTCAGCGACTGTCCGTTCCGAAACAAGAACTGAAGAGTGTTTAAACACGAGCGAATATCTGATTCTGTAATTCGAGTCAAAAATTTGCGCCGACAGCAATTGTTTGTTACCAGTGTGCACAGCGAGGGCAGCTAGAGCGCGTGTGTCCACCTTGTAACCTTCTGACTTGCAAATGAAATTTAGTCTGCATAGACACCGTGAGTGGTTTTGAAGAGCAAATGAAAAAGTTACAACCTTGTCACTATCCTATGAGGACTTGGAGGAGAAAATATATGAATCCTGCCAAAACTGCTGTTAAGATACAAAAGAGATGGTGTTGTGGTACCGGGCAATTTGACGCAAAGGCCGTAAGGCAGGAGCATAAAGGTCGTTGCAAATGCAAATGATCTGTGCCACAAAAGTTGGCGAGGTTCTCTATAGGACGCAAGCTTACGGGTCTAGATAGTCGAGCGATGGCAGTCTTCTTCCTTTGAGGTTTGGACATTTTATCGTCGTTATCATTTCGTGACACAGCCTTCGCCTCTGCAGAAAGCTGTAGCAAAAATGATTCAATTAACGTTTTGTAAATTGACACATACCAGATCAACTAAAAAACTGACAGACGATTTCCCTTCCGTGCCGCTGACCGCTCCGTCTATTTCATCAAGAATCTGTCAATGACATAGCATTCAGTAAATCTTCCACATTTTCTCTACGAGAGCAGTGAAAAATTACCAGACAATTTGGCTTAGAATCTCCTGTGACTGTCTTCATTTGAAGAGCATCCAAAATTTTGGTCTGAAAAGAGGAGGCTGTGCGATCATCACTGGCATTAATCTGCATGAGTTGAAACGATACATACAAGGAACTTGAATTACAGGAACATGCCAACCTCGACGACGCGGTATCCACAATGCTTTGCTGCAACATGTGCAAGCGTCGTTTTCCCAAGGCCCGGAGGGCCACATAAAAGAAGGACCTGCTTCAAAGAAGCCATAAAACTGTTGTACATGTAGCAGGGACCAAAGAGGTACCTTTTGATCTGGCCGGTCACCTGAAGAACTCTTATTATCACCTGAAGAGCTCTTGTCATGACCTGAAGAACTCTTGTTATCGTTGACGCTGTTCCATTTGCCCTTCGCCTCATATCGTTTAAACTTGTTATCAGAAGGTTGTTGCCCAAGCTTGTGTTGTTGCAAAGCTTTGAGAACCTCTTTAGGTGTAGAGTGCCTTGTAACACCGTAAACGCATAGATCCCACTGCTTCAACCAGCTTAAGACCTACTAATGAAAACGTTACACACATGAAACAATCCGTAAAATCATGACACACCTCTCGATTGATCTGTTCATCGCTCAAAAGCTCGGTGAACGACTTCGGCGAGTATTTATCAACCCACAGCTGGTCAATCCTCTCCGCCGAGACAGCGATAGGATCTTTTTCCTTCTCAGCGAGCTCGCAAGCCTTTGAGAAAATCCATGAAAATAAATTGATCAAGAACGAAAAGCTGCCATACTTGTTTGAACTGTTCGAGCTCCAGTTGTTCAATCATTTTCTCGATGGGCATCGAGAGAAGCTGGTCTGGAGCAACAAAGTCGAGTTAAGTTCGTCACGAGTCCAAATGATCATACCTTGTTTCTTCTCACGCAGCACCGGCTGAGGAGAGAAGTTTCTATCAACTTCGGCATAGACTCGTTCACCTGATGGCCCAGTTATGGAAATCAGCTCCCCGGCAATGTCCGCCGCACGCTTTCGCGGGAAATGGTGTTGATCCAATTCTTCGCGAAAATTTTCTTCCCGGCAATCTTCGAGAACCATGGTACTTTCCTCTTCCACGGCAATCGCGCATTCCTTTCTCGCTATAGCATCTTGGACTCTCCTTGATTTGATCGGCGACACGCACACATCGGGAATCACGAGCTTTCTCTTCACTATAGGGGAAAAGGAAAAATCCATGAGAAATTTCAGAATGTTGGCCAAACCTGGCAGATCGCGCTGCGCATCCTCGCCGCCGCCGGCATTCACATCCTCAAACCCTCCCCTGCCCTCCTCAAACCCATCGGAGCCCCGCCGCCGCTGGATCTGATCAAAGAATGCTTCATCCATGAGAAGCTCTTCGTCCTCCATGGCCTGACCCTGCTCCATCGCCATCCACTCGAGCTCATCGTCGCCAGGCTCCTCCATAGCCGCCACAACTCAAAGCCCGCCAAAATGCCTTACATAGTCTGCTAGCCCAAATATTCTGTTTAGCAGCTAAGAACATTCCGTCTATTTACAAAAGATTCCGTTTACAAAAAAAAAGGGAGGGAAAAACATCAATCCACAAACGGCAGAGGCACCGACTTGACAGCACGAAACTTTCCAACGTTGTTGAAATGCTCGTTCTCCAGCCTAGATCAAAGACATTGCGAATTTTAGAGCCAAAGAGATGGAAGAATGTGACGAGATTTACCTGTAATAGTTCCATTGTCCACGCCTGATAACTTCCAGGCTAGCCACGATGAGCGACAGCCCCTTGGGATTTATCCCTGGCATCGAAATCGGTATCAAGGATTGGAGCCACGCGAATCTCAGCAAAATGTTTGACACCTACATTGTCACCGAGAGCTTTAGAACTGAAACCGATAAGTTGATGGCAAGAACTTACAATGGCGAAGTAGTAGACCGACTTGTATGGGATAGCGAGCTTGTCCCTGAGCCAGGGATTGGCGGAGTTTCGCTCGAGAAGGCCCCAGTCGTAGACTAAATCCCAGTAAGTTGAGACGATGGCGGCTGTGGCGGAGATGGCGATGGTGAAGCCCAGCAGCAGTGGATCCTTGTGGTATCCGTAGGCCAGCCTCGCTGCCACGGCCAGGATCGCCGAGAAGTATTTGAGAGCGTTGTACAGCTGCATCACATCCTTCTCATCGTACCAACGCCGTAGACACTGTCACCGAGAGAAGGAGCTACGTAAGTTACCAAGGAGGAGCTCAAAAGAATCTGCGAGACGAATGAAGTTACCTGCGAAAAACGGCACCAGTAAGGTAGCAGCGCCATGACGAATCCAAACGTGATGAAGGTCGGATTCTTGAGGCAGGCATTGCTGTTGCGGTCCTTGAAAAATCCACCGCCGAAGTAGCATAAAACGTATTCCAGATCTCTCAGTGCCGGAACCTGCAACTCAAAGTTTGTCACAAAGCTGAGAATGAGGCTGTCGGAATTTACCTGACTCGTAAGCTGGTCTGCGAGAAGAAAATCCGTGATGATAACCTGTCATATAAACAAAAGCATGAATAACAAGTTGATATGTCACGAGAGACACTGCGAACCTTGTAGAATGGCGTCAATAGGCAATGCCAAAGGGCGTTCAGGAAAAAGTAACGGGTGGCGCGGTAGAGTATGTTGAACGGCATACACAGAAGCACGACCATTCCCTGAAATACAACACGGAAGGTCAGGCATTTGGTACAAAAAATCTTCTAAAGCAAAATACTTACAGCGACAACGAGGAGCGGGATCATTTCCTGATATGTTTGGCAGCATCTCTCACCAGCCGTCAATTGCAAGTGTAGTATCAACCCACTGAGAGCTAATGTACTCAGCCCCGTTGCGAGCAAAAACACATCTCGGAAGCGTAGCTCGGACTTTCGGTTGAGCCCAAGAATAAACGTGTGATTTATTCTGGTCCTTCTCCACATATATATGTTTAGTCCGTAGAGGAAGAAGTGTAGCAGTACTGCTGTAAGCATACTGTAAAGAGAAGTATATCTCATGAGAAAGTTAGACAAAGATATTAGCTAAGGTCTCACCTGAAAATCGGGAACACTGCATTCATGTATGTCATAGCATATTCACGAACGTATAGCCTCTCGACGCGAATGGTTAAAACGAGAGACACTAGAAGAGCAACAGAGAGACCAAAGAATACACCTGCGCAAACAAACTGTTAAGTTAACAAGGCACCTTGAGGACTCTCAAGAACATCGCATTACCTACAAAGAATGATATCCGGTGCCTCTCCTTCCGGGCCTCGGGTCTCAGAACTTGCATCGCGTCGCGACGGTTTGAATCCGTGAAATGCTTGGTGAAGAGGACCTCTACTTTTTCCATAAGCTTTTGGATCTGAAAGTGAGAAACATCGAGTGGCATTAACACCGATTGAGAATATTAATGTGCGATCACTTACAATCTCAGATTGTCCGATGTATGAATCTTCTACGGCTTTCATGTACTTCCTTCCAAGGTTCCGCTGAGTAACCTGGAGGCATCGTACAAAGAATCTGTGTAAGTCAAACCGGTGGATGTCAAAAAAGCTGGCTGACCTTGTTGTATTTTTTCAGGAGCTTCGAAAACGCAATTATGTTCAACGAGCTGCAGAGGAACAGGACAACATGAAACACGAACTTTCGAAAAGCGAACTTACGTACCAAAAGTTCCTCAAGATGTAGAGTCCCTTGTAAAACTCCACGAAGGCGTTCTGAAGCATCTCCTCGGCTCGCTTCAGTCGCCGCGAGTTTAAGTTCGTGATGGACTTGTTGGCCAGCTCCGCGAAGAGAGCAGCCAGCGCGTCGGCTGGCTTCGCCGCAGGGATGTCAATCTTTATCTGTCGAACGCTCCCTCCATCTTCCTCCACCACGGACAGGTGGCCATGGCTGCTAGCGTTGCTCTCCTCGTTTCCAGAGTCTAAGTTGTTCAAGGACTTCTTTGCCGAGAGGAGAGCTTCCATCTGGGAATCCAGCGCCGCCGCCTGCGTCACGAGCTCCTTCTCCTTGGACTTGTAAAACTTGTTGAGCTTGGCCAGCTCCTCGTCGAGCAGCCGAAAGAACGTTCTCTCGAGCTCGTTGTGCGGGCTACCAACACCCAAGAACGCTGTCTGGAACTCCATGCCATCGCTAGTTTGCTTTGGCTCGATCTATATCCACAAAAGAAAAAATGTTACAACGTTAAGTGAATCCCGAAGAAGAAGAATCTCATACCAGGATCATCTCTTCCTCCCGTGCTTCCGGAGAGGTCGGCGATCGCGCCCCCCGCGGCGAATGCGCATGTTGGAATCCGGTGACGAGCCTCCGGAAGTTTGAGATCCTCCTGGAGAGCTGCGGCTCGCTCTCCTCATGGCTTTGCTTCTTGATCTTGGCCATATGCTTGACAATCTCCTTGCCGTGCCGGTAGTCCAAGTACGCCTCCCTCCATTCCGGGACCTGCTGCGTCTCAAACTGCTTGCCAAACTTCATCGCGATCGAGATCGATCCAGCGCGAGCGACAAAGAAATATCCCTCAGATAGATCGGCTCTCCCTCCTCGCAGATCCAAATCGGTCCCACTCTAATCGAAATGCTAAGCTCGCTCTCTCAGATCGGAAATCTCACCTCGCCCCACTCCGATTCATCCCAAATGCCAGTAAAATCTCACTAAGCGCTGCCGCCGCAACAGGAGCTGGAGAGATTTCCAGGAAGCAAACAAAGAATGGGGACCTAGGAACACACGTTATAAGCTAGGGCTTTATAGAACTCTATAGAAGTCATTCCAACTCGGTCCACTCTAGGACAAACACACTAGGACAGACTATTTGGCACACGTGGAAGAAATGAGGATTAATATATAGCCTCTTGACCTGGACTTGAGGTGTACGTTAGAGAGAAAAAAAGGACGATGCCAATTTTATCCATCACAAAGGATAAAGTAGTAGAATTGTGACTTTACTGTTTCTTGTTGGAACTTAAATATCAAAAGGGCTGGAGCCAATGATGATTCGTAAACATCAACTATTATATAATGGAATTGATGATATTTGCGCGTACACAAAAATTTTAGTGTTTTTATACACATGTCCAAAGGAGCCAGGAGTAAGCGCGAGCGATATATCCGGAAAGATTTCAATCTTGACTGCCACTTCGTTTTTCTTTTTCTACTGCTTCTCTGCGTGCTTCTCTGCGCTTGTCGCCGCCGATGAAGACGACGACGATTGATGCTTTGACTTTTTGGACTTTTTGTGCGCGTTGGCGTGGCTCCGGCTCGGCTTCTTCACCTTCTTGCTACCACTGGAGTGCCAAGTTATCTAGTCAGTTTGCTTGAGAGTGCAAGCTCAAATTCAACTCTTTACCTGAAGGTGCTCAACACCAAATGCATCGCTGCAGCCGCTGGTAGCACCAAAACCGCCATCGCCTATGAGAGGAGAAGCAAATTAGAGCTGTCAAACACGCAACTGGAAATAAATCTCTTACGAGAAACCAAACGAGCTCTTTACTCGCCGCCCAGCCTGCCGACACCTCGTGCTTCAATAAAAGCCCGCGAACTGAGTTTTGCATCTGAAAGAAAGTGAGACGAATCAGCAGCTGCCAGCAATATTCGGCTTCTAAGACTTACCTTATTGTGATAATTTACAGCCGAGGTCAGTGCCTCCTTGGAAACTTGATGCACCTTTTCGATGTGAGGAGCAGCGTATTCTTGAGATTTCTCGTAATAAGGACGGACGTATGCAGCAGCTTTGTCTACGTGCGGCCGAAGCTGTTTCCGTAGAGACTGCAAATGAGAGAAAGGATGTAAGAAACCTATCCGATACATGGACGATTGCAGACCTTGATGCGAGGCATAAGTTGTTCGTTCGCCTTAACAAAGTGGGGCGACAAGTGAACATTGTAGGCCTCTGACACTTTAGAAGCCAGAACTTTGCCGTTCGTGGAGACAGTATTCCAGTACGCACTCGCAGAAGGGCCTACTTTCTGGAGAAAAAATGAAGCTCATCTTAAAGCCATTGACAAAAGCAAGATAATCTGTACCTTCTTAAGAGTATCTACGTGAGGTTGAGCCCATTCCTTCGCCGTTGTGGCGTGTCGAGAGGCCTGATATAGATAATGGTTATAGATATTATGCTTTATTTCGTTAAAGTGGGACTTATTCAGTAAAGTGGGACATTAATTAGCATGTGTCCACATGCCATTTCCTAGTACTTAATTAATATTTATTAATATTTCTATCAGTTTTTTAATTTATTTTTTTATATTTCACAATATTATAACACAAAATCATATGAAAAGTTTTTAATTTATAAATTATAAAGTTAAAACTTCAATTTTTTATTGTTGTTATAAAAATGGCATGTGGCCACACACCATAAGTGGGATAATGAAAAATCCCACTTTAACGAAATAAAGCATTATTGAAGAAATAATCGGCTTACGTGCTCCGCAGCTTTCTTAAAAACTGGTTCACCGTGCAGGGTCCAATACACTGCCGAAGTTGACTATACACGCACAACAGATGAATGAAAATATCAACAAAAACACTTCTTACCTGTATCTGCGCTAGTCGGCCCGCGGCCCATGGTGGCAGCCAAGCCTCGTAAACCTGCAAATCTTGTCACAACGAACGACGAATGAAAAATCGAAACACCTTATAAAGTTCCTGAGCCTTTGCAGCTGCCTCGGACTTTGCCTTTAGCAGAAGATTCTCAGCTATCTTACGTCTTCAGCATCACGTGTTTCTTTCGCAGATGGGTACTGCTCTTCTCGGCCTGGTTAGAAAAAGAGAATCTTTCTCGCATCAAAGGATTCGAAAAGGATAATCTTCGTGCAAACCTGTGCGAGTTTTGTGGTTAGGTCATGAACTTTCGCTTTCGACAATTCCAGCTTGTCTTGCAACTTCTGGCGTTTTCCCTCGACTTTTTCAAGTTCCCCTCGAGTTGTTCCACCTAAAAGTCGCGGTGTTACGACAGAACAACAAGAAAGTACGACTGACACCTTCTTTGATAATTCTTCCGCCTTTACCTCCAGACTCTGAATTTTCTTCTCCAAATCGCCAGATGCCCGCTTCTACCCACAGCACAGTCACTTCCAGTCCAAAAAATAGATCTATAGCACTCACCTGGAGAGAATCTACTTTGCTCTCCAATGAAACGATTTTTTTGCTCTTCTCAAAGGACTCTTGCTTCGCTTGCTTTAAGTTAGAATCTGGCAAGGAGGAAAAACACATTATACAACGTATGGATGATAAAAGGAATTTTCTCTACCTGTGACCGATAGCCGTGCCTCCAGCTTGTGGAGCTTGATAATCTCCCGATTTAAAATATTATTTTGTGAGTCATACATATGTTTTATAATAATTAAATATACATGTGTTTTTTTTCACATATTTTGTAAAATTTTACAATTGTTTACAAACTGCCGACCCTAGGTACACCTCCCCTCAGCAAATATACTATAAACAACCAATAATAATAATTCAAAAAACAATCTTTAAAAGTTCAAATATAAAGGAAAAATGTCTTTTTCCAAATTGGTTAAGATATTTAGAGTTAAGTGTCATTAAGTTTAAATATGTGACATTTCAGGAAGTTAAAATTTATTGTATTAGAGTAGTTTTATGTTTAACTTTGTTAATTTCTAAGGGAATCACACTATATATTGAAATTGATATTTGGTAATTAAGTTTACTTGGGTTGGATTTTACCTAAAAGGTAAGGTATCAAAAGAATAGAACTCTTAGAAAAATTGTAATTTTCAACTGTTGTTCATAAAAGAGTAAACTTGTAAGGAAGCAATTAAAAAGAAAATGATTTATAAAAGTTTAAATATAAAATAAAGTATCTTTATTATATCCTTAAAGATTTTAAAATATTTAAGGTTAAGTGTCTTTGGATTTATATAGTGTTGAGTTAGATGAGTTCTTGGGAAACTCAAATTCAGAAGTTACTTATATAGATTTTCTTAAAGCTTTCTTTATTTCATGCTTATTTTATGGCAAGGTGGGTAGCATAGGTAAAAGTTTATAAAATATATTACTGAAAAAAACAAATATGTTTAAATTTTTATAACACATATATGTGCCTCACAAAATAATATTTTAAACACATACATGTATTGTTGTCCCCATTTTACATAGCAAATAAGCATGTATTATTGTCTACCATGTATACATAGCAAATAGACATATATTGTTATTTGCAATATATGCATGGCAAAGTCCAAATCAATGCCACATATATAATTTTTCACACTATATAAATTTCACTCCATGTTAGATATTTTGACAGATCAGCACTTAAAGTTTGTGGATGTGATATTTTTCAATACGCAAGTTTTATTTTGAATTTGGATGGCATAGGCTAAACTCACAATCACTGTATGCTTAAAGTTATTTCCCTAACAAAACCATTATAATGCTAAAATCTTTAGTGTGTAATTAAGAATGCAAGAAATCAATAGAGTTAATATGTTATTACAACTACAACAAAATCCACTTGCTTGCAAAAAAATTATTGTTCTTAACACCCTAAGCACCTAGAGAAATGTTTTGCCTCACCTCCTAATAAAACCCAATGGCATAAACATTAACTCTGTGATACTTACCCAACACTATTGCTTTTTAGTGAACATAGGGCTCACAGTTGGCTGCATTACATTGGCTTGCTTAAGATGACTTATGAGGATTTGGAGAACAAGAAGGGAATTCTTCTTTAGTTGTTACTTAGCCATGGCTTCCTTTACTTTACTTATGCACTAGCTTCTTCTTCTAAGTTAATGAGAGATCCTGGAGTCATCAAGGTTTGCGGTATGTGCATAATTCACAAGACAGACGAGAGTTTCCCTCTCTAATCTGCTAGCAGCGGACACTTTCAGGATGTAGAGCTTTGTAAGCCATAATGGTCAGTAGAGCTCTTGAACCAAAAGTATCTTGGAGAAAGAAGGGAGAAGCAGTCAGAGTGAAGTAGATGGCTGATCAACTGGAGCATGATGAGCTCAAGGATCAATAATTGATTCAGGAGTTAACCTTACAAACCAAGCAACAAATGGAGATGCTTCTCCAAAAGGGCACCAGCTAGGAGAACGATCTGTAGCAAATCCATCAAGTGTGCTTTTTGCAAGCTATTTTCCTCCTCCCAGTGACACATCCGTGAGACAGCTCCACATGCTTAAGTATGGCAACAAGATCAGTAAGTAGTACCGTGACGACACACAAAGCACGAAAGAGAACGTTTTCTCCTTATATAAAATGAGGTTACGTCAACCATAGTTCCCTAATCCTTTAGACCTTGAAATTTTAAAATGTATGTAAAAAGAATAAAAAGTGTAATAGTTTATAAACAACTCAGGAAGAAAAGGCTGCTACAACCATATCCACGCTTCTCTCAATCTCTTTCAAGTACTCAACGAGAATTCTTTGCTTGTAAGAGCCACCTTCCTGCTTATAAGCTTTTGCTCAAAAAACCAAGAAAAGAAAAAAAATGAAGCAATGAGACTTACTGTTCTAAGAAGAATTCGCTCAATGCGTTTCTTAGCCATTTTGCGAAGATCTACGCTCTTAACTGGGCCACCGCCCAAGTCCACTCCGGACCTTATCATGCCATCCCAAGCTTCGCTGTCAGCTATAAAAAATAGAACTTGTCTAGCTAACCACGAGAAAAGGAAGATGCAAAAGCGAACCTGAGATTATATTCTCGAGTAGTTCCTCAGCTTCGTCTACGACTCCATCTGCTTATATCAAACAAAGAAAAAAGGATTACAGCGTAAGTTTGTTGTGAGAAACGATTGAAGCTACAAACCTCTCTTGGCATAGCTTGTCTTTGCAAGAAACGTTGCTGCATAAAGTTGTAGCACTTTTTGTAGCAAAGCCAGCAATCCGGGCTTATCAGCATCTTTTTTGGCCTTTCTAGCAACGAAAAATGTAAAAATATATGAAATTAAAAGAAAGGAAACCTTCCATCCATACCTGACGAAGTTGAGCGTTCACTTCTGCGAGAAAACCGTCATCCAAGTAGCCGGAACTTTCCCTGTGCATCAGCTCCTGAGATTGAGAAAGAAGAAAAAAGGAATTTAAAAGAACAAACATCTACAAAAACAGAGATACCTTTCTGACTCTTTGCAACGCATCAGGATCACGAGGCGGCCAGACAATTTCTTCGTTTTTGGAGCCCGCGACTGGCTCTAGAATCGCCATAAGCACATCTGTGGAAGTTTCAATCTTTTCCTGTTCATTCAGACAAATGAACATTCTTTCAGACAAAAATTGGGTGATAACAGATATGTGTAAACCTCTGTCTTCTGTACAATCCGCTCGACTAGCTGCATTATGTTGGAGGCAAGCTCTTCAAGATCCACCTTCCAAATTTAATTCTTTACAACAAGATAATACGAAATGGATGAAACCTTACCTTATCATCTTCCGATTTACAAAGGTCTGTCCTGGTAGCCAGTCGAAGCCAGAACTTACTATCAAACGCCAGGACATTCTCCGCAACTATCTGTGGTAGCTAGAGAATAAAAAGGAAAAACAAAACTTTCAGTGATCATTATTTAAGTAGCCAGTTCTTTCCGACTCACTCACCAGTCGGGAGTCTGTGCTCTGCAGCTTATCTATCAATCGATCAATCTCTTCGCCGCTGCTCGATTGTGATGCCTGGGTGGAATCAGCAGCAGCAGCACAAATGCAAAAGTTGCTCCTTGTCTCAGAGCACCTGAGAGAGATATAAGCAACGAAAAAACAACAAAACACAGGGTAGGAGGTGACTCACATTCGCAAATTCGGCTCCGCAATGCTATGAATTCGAAGAGCCCAGGGCCTCGTTGGAACGTATCCAGAAGCCTAACAAAATAAAATATGAAAGAAAGAGATTTACATCTGAAACACCGGAGAACCCTCGTTACCCAGTGGCCATTTCCATTGGAAGACCGAATAGAGCAGAATGCTGAAGCAGCAGCAGCCGCCATTGTCGCCATTGCAACAACAGCTTCAAAAGAAAAGGGAGGGGATTCTGAACGAAACAAATCAGCTTTGATTCTCTTAAGTTAATGGATTTGAGTGTCCATAATTATTAATCGAAGAATAGCTACAAAACAGCAGCTGCAAATCAAGAATCAAACTCTACCTAAAGGGAAAAAAATCGCTGGACACGCACCTAAAAAGGAGAAGTACACGATCATCGCGCTCATAGAAAATCACGCATAAGGACGGGCTTCTTCACCGCGTTTGTAAATCCCTGAAGCCAAGAAAACGCTCAGCTATGCACCACAAAGAGAAGCGTCCGACCTCGTGAAATTTAAAGAGCAATGGCCTCGAATCTCTTTTAGCTGTTGAAACTTCCCGTTTGGAGGAGTGGCCTTCCGTGCTTCCTGTTCTAAACCTGCAACGACAGTGTGGATTTGAACAGCACAACGAACCTACCTGTCAAAGAAAGAAGCTTTCTTCAAGACAGTGTTTGCCTTGACAACTTCGGTCTTAGATGTTGTCACGAGTTTTCCAGTGGATGCTGAAGCTGATACGATAGTTCTCTTTTCAATGGTAGTAGACTTGACGATGGTATTATTGTTGGCAGAAACAGATGGCTTCTGCTGGAATGGTTTAGAGGACCGCTTTGCAGTTTCGCGTTTTATCGCTTCCATTTCAACCTGAAATATCGCATTACGCATGCATTCTTTGTGTATGAACTTCTGCACCTCGTGGCTCAGCATCTGTTGAATGGTTGAAGAAAGTTCTCCATGGCTGTGGGCGTATTCCTGATAGGCAAGGAAGAATGAACTTCAAAACTTATAACACAGAAACAATAACGATTACCTTGAAGGTTATAAAGGTATGCAGTGGAGGATCTAACAGGAATGCTTCCCCTGAGAACTTATGTACTGTGAGACTGTCAGCCTTGGACTTCTTGTACCGAAGTCCATAACTTATCATTGTATCCACAAGCTGCTTAAGGTCTTCGCGTTCTTGCTGAGAAAGGAGATTAGAAGCAACCTGCACGTACCACGGCATCAGTACATGAAAATACATTATCTAGTTCTTACGGGCCGCAACTTGGGAGCCAAAATCGATAACAAAGGAGAAAGAACATCCTGGATCAAAGAGGGGCACAAAATGGTTCGCGATAGGGCCGGTGTCATTGAAGTCAGCCACGACTTCAAAATTTCTGTGTTTGCTGCACGGACTTGACGATTTCTGGAACAACAGAAACCAGTCAGTACAGAATTTCTACAATATTAAACCGTACCTCTGAAATGATTTCGGCCACTCAAGCTTAGGCCGAACAGGCTGCGAAATCAAACGGCGAATAGCAAGTTTAAAAGAAGGTCGATACGCTGTTTCATGCAGAGTGAAAAGTCTTTGGAACAAGAACAAACGGTACCATTCAGAAAAAACTGCTGCTGCGAAGCTGTTTTTCGTCCAAAAATATCTGACGCGCCTATCACTTCCAGGCATTGAAGCTAAGAAGTAGCAATGAAGACCAATGAGGCAGAGAAAAACCAATTTCGATATTTACCGTCTTTTGGAGGTATACATCATGATAATGCACATGCAAGAAGTTCTCAAAAATACCCTCCATTCCAAGGTCATACTCTCCGCTGCATAAAAACATTAGCAAATAAGCCAATACTTCTAGAACTTTAGAACGTACTGGTTCGCATAAACGTCATGGACCCGACTGAACTCCGCGTGTGCCTGCTTCATTCTGGTTCTGTTTCTAGTCCAGAATGTCTAGCAAAACAGCATAAGCAGATAGAAAATGAACTGGAAGAAACTTACCTCAAGCCATATGTCGAACATGCTGCTGGTCATGTCTTTTTTACCAATAACCTGAGAAGCAACTTCTAGCTGCAAAGTAGAGCGCCTTAGAAAGTTTGATAAAAAAAAAATGGCAGGATTACCGCTTTCAGCGACTGTCCGTTCCGAAACAAGAACTGAAGAGTGTTTAAACACGAGCGAATATCTGATTCTGTAATTCGAGTCAAAAATTTGCGCCGACAGCAATTGTTTGTTACCAGTGTGCACAGCGAGGGCAGCTAGAGCGCGTGTGTCCACCTTGTAACCTTCTGACTTGCAAATGAAATTTAGTCTGCATAGACACCGTGAGTGGTTTTGAAGAGCAAATGAAAAAGTTACAACCTTGTCACTATCCTATGAGGACTTGGAGGAGAAAATATATGAATCCTGCCAAAACTGCTGTTAAGATACAAAAGAGATGGTGTTGCGGTACCGGGCAATTTGACGCAAAGGCCGTAAGGCAGGAGCATAAAGGTCGTTGCAAATGCAAATGATCTGTGCCACAAAAGTTGGCGAGGTTCTCTATAGGACGCAAGCTTAGGGGTCCCATATCGTTTAAACTGGTTATCAGAAGGTTGTGGCCCAAGCTTGTGTTGTTGCAAAGCTTTGAGAACCTCTTTAGGTGTAGAGTGCCTTTTAACACCGTAAACGCATAGATCCCACTGCTTCAACCAGCTCAAGACCTACTAATGAAAACGTTACACACAGGAAACAATTCGTAAAATCATGACATACCTCTCGATTGATCTGTTCATCGCTCAAAAGCTCGGTGAACGACTTCGGCGAGTATTTATCAACCCACAGCTGATCAATCCTCTCCGCCGAGACAGCGATAGGATCTTTTTCCTTCTCAGCGAGCTCGCAAGCCTTCGAGAAAATCCATGAAAATAAATTGATCAAGAACGAAGAGCTGCCATACTTGTTTGAACTGTTCGAGCTCCAGTTGTTCAATCATTTTCTCGACGGGCATCGAGAGAAGCTGGTCTGGAGCAACAAAGTCGAGTTAAGTTCGTCACGAGTCCAACTGATCATACCTTGTTTCTTATCACGCAGCACCGGCTGAGGAGAGAAGTTTCTATCAACTTCGGCATAGACTCGTTCACCTGATGGCCCAGTTATGGAAATCAGCTCCCCGGCAATGTCCGCCGCACGCTTTCGCGGGAAATGGTGTTGATCCAATTCTTCGCGAAAATTTTCTTCCCCATAAAAACTTTCTTCGCGGCAATCTTCGAGAACAATGGTACTTTCCTCTTCCACGGCAATCGCGCATTCCTTTCTCGCTATAGCATCTTGGACTCTCCTTGATTTGATCGGCGACACGCACACATCGGGAATCACGAGCTTTCTCTTCACTATAGGGGAAAAGAAAAAATCCATGAGAAATTTCAGAATGTAGGCCAAACCTGGCAGATCGCGCTGCGCATCCTCGCCGCCGCCGGCATTCAGATCCTCAAACCCTCCCCTGCCCTCCTCAAACCCATCGGAGCCCCGCCGCCGCTGGATCTGACCAAAGAACGCTTCATCCATGAGAAGCTCTTCGTCCTCCATGGCCTGACCCTGCTCCATCGCCATCCACTCGAGCTCATCGTCGCCAGGCGCCTCCATAGCCGCCAGAACTCAAAGCCCGCCAAAATGCCTTACATATTCTGCTAGCCCAAATATTCTGTTTAGCAGGTCAGAACATTCCGTCTATTTACAAAAGATTCCGTTTACAAAAAAAAAGGGAGGGAAAAACATCAATCCACAAACGGCAGAGGCACCGACTTGACAGCACGAAACTTTCCAACGTTGTTGAAATGCTCGTTCTCCAGCCTAGATCAAAGACATTGCGAATTTTAGAGCCAGAGAATCGAAGAGATGGAAGAATGTGACGAGATTTACCTGTAATAGTTCCATTGTCCACGCCTGATAACTTCCAGGCTAGCCACGATGAGCGACAGCCCCTTGGGATTTATCCCTGGCATCGAAATCGGTATCAAGGATTGGAGCCATGCGAATCTCAGCAAAATGTTGGACACCTACATTGTCACCGAGAGCTTTAGAACTGAAACCGATAAGTTGATGCAAGAACTTACAATGGCGAAGTAGTAGACCGACTTGTATGGGATAGCGAGCTTCTCCCTGAGCCAGGGATTGGCGGAGTTTCGCTCGAGAAGGCCCCAGTCGTAGACTAAATCCCAGTAAGTTGAGACGATGGCTGCTGTGGCGGAGATGGCGATGGTGAAGCCCAGCAGCAGTGGATCCTTGTGGTATCCGTAGGCCAGCCTCGCTGCCACGGCCAGGATCGCCGAGAAGTATTTGAGAGCGTTGTACAGCTGCATCACATCCTTCTCATCGTACCAACGCCGTAGACACTGTCATCAAGAGAAGGAGCTACGTAAGTTACCAAGGAGGAGCTCAACAGAATCTGCGAGACGAATGAAGTTACCTGCGAGAAACGGCACCAGTAAGGTAGCAACGCCATGACGAATCCAAACGTGATGAAGGTCGGGTTCTTGAGGCAGGCATTGCTGTTGCGGTCCTTGAAAAATCCACCGCCGAAGTAGCATAGAACGTATTCCAGATCTCTCAGTGCCGGAACCTGCAACTCAAAGTTTGTCACAAAGCTGAGAATGAGGCTGTCGGAATTTACCTGACTCGTAAGCTGGTCTGCGAGAAGAAAATCCGTGATGATAACCTGTCATATAAACAAAAGCATGAATAACAAGTTGATATATCACGAGAGACACTGCGAACCTTGTAGAATGGCGTCAATAGGCAATGCCAAAGGGCGTTCAGGAAAAAGTAACGGGTGGCGCGGTAGAGTATGTTGAATGGCATACAGAGAAGCACGACCATTCCCTGAAGCACACGGAAGCTCAGGCATTTGGTACAAAAAATCTATTAAAGCAAAATACTTACAGCGACAACGAGGAGCGGGATGATTTCCTGATATGTTTGGCAGCATCTCTCACCAGCCGTCAATTGCAAGTGTAGTATCAACCCACTCAGAGCTAATGTACTCAGCCCCGTTGCGAGCAAAAACACATCTCGGAAGCGTAGCTCGGACTTTCGGTTGAGCCCAAGAATAAACGTGTGATTTATTCTGGTCCTTCTCCACATATATATGTTTAGTCCGTAGAGGAAGAAGTGTAGCAGTACTGCTGTAAGCATACTGTAAAGAGAAGTATATCTCATGAGAAAGTTAGACAAGGATATTAGCTAAGGTTTCACCTGAAAATCGGGAACACTGCATCCATGTATGTCATAGCATATTCACGAACATATAGCCTCTCGACGCGAATGGTTAAAACGAGAGACACTAGAAGAGCAACAGAGAGACCAAAGAATACACCTGCGCAAACAAAGCTGTTAAGTCAACAAGGCACCTTGAGGACTCTCAAGAACATCGCATTACCTACAAAGAATGATATCCGGTGCCTCTCCTTCCGGGCCTCGGGTCTCAGAACTTGCATCGCGTCGCGACGGTTTGAATCCGTGAAATGCTTGGTGAACAGTACCTCTACTTTTTCCATAAGCTTTTGGATCTGAAAGTGAGAAACATCGAGTGGCATTAACACCGATTGAGAATATTAATGTGCGATCACTTACAATCTCAGATTGTCCGATGTGTGAATCTTCTACGGCTTTCATGTACTTCCTTCCAAGGTTCCGCTGAGTAACCTGGAGGCATCGTACAAAGAATCTGTGTAAGTCAAACCGGTGGATGTCAAAAAAGCTGGCTGACCTTGTTGTATTTTTTCAGGAGCTTCGAAAACGCAATTATGTTCAACGAGCTGCAGAGGAACAGGACAACATGAAACACGAACTTTCGAAAAGCGAACTTACGTACCAAAAGTTTCTCAAGATGTAAAGTCCCTTGTAAAACTCCACGAAGGCGTTCTGAAGCATCTCCTCGGCTCGCTTCAGTCGCCGCGAGTTTAAGTTCGTGATGGACTTGTTGGCCAGCTCCGCGAAGAGAGCAGCCAGCGCGTCGGCTGGCTTCGCCGCAGGGATGTCAATCTTTATCTGTCGCACGCTCCCTCCATCTTCCTCCACCACGGACAGGCGGCCATGGCTGCTAGCGTTGCTCTCCCCGTTTCCAGCGTCTAAGTTGTCCACGGATTTCTTTGCCGAGAGGAGAGCTTCCATCTGGGAATCCAGCGCCGTCGCCTGCGTCACGAGCTCCTTCTCCTTGGACTTGTAAAACTTGTTGAGCTTGGCCAGCTCCTCATCGAGCAGCCGAAAGAACGTTCTCTCGAGCTCGTTGTGCGGGCTACCAACACCCAAGAACGCTGTCTGGAACTCCATGCCATCGCTAGTTTGCTTTGGCTCGATCTATATCCACAAAAGAAAAAGTGTCACAACGTTAAGTGAATCCCGAAGAAGAAGAATCTCATACCAGGATCATCTCTTCCTCCCGTGCTTCCGGAGAGGTCGGCGATCGCGCCCCCCGCGGCGAATGCGCATGTTGGAATCCGCTGACGAGCCTCCGGAAGTTTGAGATCCTCCTGGAGAGCTGCGCCTCGCTCTCCTCATGGCTTTGCTTCTTGATCTTGGCCATATGCTTGACAATCTCCTTGCCGTGCCGGTAGTCCAAGTACGCCTCCCTCCATTCCGGGACCTGCTGCGTCTCAAACTGCTTGCCAAACTTCATCGCGATCGAGATCGATCCAGCGCGAGCGACAAAGAAATATCCCTCGGATAGATCGGCTCTCCCTCCTCGCAGATCCAAATCGGTCCCACTCTAATCGAAATGCTAAGCTCGCTCTCTCAGATCGGAAATCTCACCTCGCCCCACTCCGATTCATCCCAAATGCCAGTAAAATCTCACTAAGCGCTGCCGCCGCAACAGGAGCTGGAGAGATTTCCAGGAAGCAAACAAAGAATGGGGACCTAGGAACACACGTTATAAGCTAGGGCTTTATAGAACTCTATAGAAGTCATTCCAACTCGGTCCACTCTAATGTGGCACAAAATCACCATAGCCAAACACACCAGGACAGACTATTTGGCACACGTGGAAGAAATGCGGATTAATATCTAGCCTCTTGACCTGTACGTTAGAGAGAAAAAAGGACGATGCCAATTTTATCCATCACAAAGGATAAAGTAGTAGAATTGTGACTTTACTGTTTCTTGTTGGAACTTAAATATCAAAAGGGCTGGAGCCAATGATGATTCGTAAACATCAACTATTATATAATGGAACTGATGATATTTGCGCGTACACAAAAATTTTAGTGTTTTTATACACATGTCCAAAGGAGCCAGGAGTAAGCGCGAGCGATATATCCGGAAAGATTTCAATCTTGACAAGGCCACTTCGTTTTTCTTTTTCTACTGCTTCTCTACGTGCTTCTCTGCGCTTGTCGCCGCCGATGAAGACGACGACGATTGATGCTTTGACTTTTTGGACTTTTTGTGCGCGTTGGCGTGGCTCCGGCTCGGCTTCTTCACCTTCTTGCTACCACTGGAGTGCCAAGTTTTCTAGTCAGTTTGCTTGAGAGTGCAAGCTCAAATTCAACTCTTTACCTGAAGGTGCTCAACACCAAATGCATCGCTGCAGCCGCTGGTAGCACCAAAACCGCCATCGCCTATGAGAGGAGAAGCAAATTAGAGCTGTCAAACACGCAACTGGAAATAAATCTCTTACGAGAAACCAAACGAGCTCTTTACTCGCCGCCCAGCCTGCCGACACCTCGTGCTTCAATAAAAGCCCGCGAACTGAGTTTTGCATCTGAAAGAAAGTGAGACGAATCAGCAGCTGCCAGCAATATTCGGCTTCTAAGACTTACCTTATTGTGATAATTTACAGCCGAGGTCAGTGCCTCCTTGGAAACTTGATGCACCTTTTCGATGTGAGGAGCAGCGTATTCTTGAGATTTCTCGTAATAAGGACGGACGTACGCAGCAGCTTTGTCTACGTGCGGCCGAAGCTGTTTCCGTAGAGACTGCAAATGAGAGAAAGGATGTAAGAAACCTATCCGATACATGGACGATTGCAGACCTTGATGCGAGGCATAAGTTGTTCGTTCGCCTTAACAAAGTGGGGCGACAAGTGAACATTGTAGGCCTCTGACACTTTAGAAGCCAGAACTTTGCCGTTCGTGGAGACAGTATTCCAGTACGCACTCGCAGAAGGGCCTACTTTCTGGAGAAAAAATGAAGCTCATCTTAAAGCCATTGACAAAAGCAAGATAATCTGTACCTTCTTAAGAGTATCTACGTGAGGTTGAGCCCATTCCTTCGCCGTTGTGGCGTGTCGAGAGGCCTGATACAGATAATGGTTATAGATGAGACATGCTATTGAAGAAATAATCGGCTTACGTGCTCCGCAGCTTTCTTGAAAACTGGTTCACCGTGCAGGGTCCAATACACTGCCGAAGTTGACTATACACGCACAACAGATGAATGAAAATATCAACAAAAACACTTCTTACCTGTATCTGCGCTAGTCGGCCCGCGGCCCACGGTGGCAGCCAAGCCTCGTAAACCTGCAAATCTTGTCACAACGAACGACGAATGAAAAATCGAAACACCTTATAAAGTTCCTGAGCCTTCGCAGCTGCCTCGGACTCTGCCTTTAGCAGAAGATTCTCAGCTATCTTACGTGCCTCTTCAGCATCACGCGTTTTCTTTCGCAGATGGGCACTGCTCTTCTCGGCCTGGTTAGAAAAAGAGAATTTTTCTCGCATCAAAGGATTCGAAAAGGATAATCTTCGTGCAAACCTGTGCAAGTTTTGTGGTTAGCTCATCAATTTTGGCTTCCGACAATTCCAGCTTGTCTTGCAACTTCTGTGTGTTTTCCCTCGACTTTTTCAAGTTCCCCTCGAGTTGTTCCACCTAAAAGTCGCGGGTTACGACAGAACAACACGAAAGTACGACCAACAAATTCCACCTTTGATGATAATTCTTCCGCCTTTGCCTCCAGACTCTGAATTTTCTTCTCCAAATCGCCAGATGCCCGCTTCTACCCACAGCACAGTCACTTCCAGTCCAAAAAATCGATCTATAGCACTCACCTGGAGAGAATCTACTTCGCTCTCCAATGAAACGATTTTTTTGCTCTTCTCAAAGGACTCTTGCTTCGCTTGCTTTAAGTTGGAATCTGGCAAGGAGGAAAAACACATTAGACAATGTATGGATGATAAAAGGGATTTTCTCTACCTGTGACCGACAGCCGTGCCTCCAGCTCCGATACTTGCTTGCGGAGCTCGATAATCTCCCGATCGAGCTCAGCCTGCCTTAAGTCCCCATCCTCTACACCCGCATCGCCCCGAATTCCAACACACAAAATCGCGAAAACCAGCGCGAAGGACAGCAGCGCTCTCCAGATCAATGCCATTGATCCAGCCGCCGCTCCAAAAACCCTAGAACCCACTGCCCAGTCCCTCACACGAGTTTCCTTTCTATCTCCCCTTTCAATGTCTAGGGCTCGTGCCCCGGACGAACGCCTAAGATGGAGCCACGTGGTAGAATCAGCGACGTGGCGGCATGTAAGACGTCTAGCGTGGCGGTATCTTATGCATTCTTAGAACGAGAATAGAATATACATGGTCTTCAGTAGAGAGAGCCTCATGGAGAATTTAATAGAGCCTCACCTGAGAGCCACGATCAAAGAGTGACAAAAAAATTGATTTTTTCTTACCCCGAGTGTGGCCGAAGTGATGAGGTTCCCAACTATAAACATAGCAGCCAGAGCAAAGAAAAAATCCGTGAGCTTTGCTTGAGGATTCACCTGAAATGCCAGAGTTTTCCCTGTGGCTGAGAAAAAATGGAGTTTTTTGTGGAGTTACCTGGTCTCTATAGACGCTGAAGATCAAGTACGCTGCAACTGGAGCTCCCAGAACAGCAGTGGGAAGCCAAGATGGAATTTTGTCTTGAGCAGCTTGAGCTTGAGATTGGAACTCGTCGGCCATGGCGGAAAAGCCAATGAAACCGTGAATACCCGCGAGAGTTGCCAGGAGAAACGAGGGTGCCGTCGCTGGGCTCGTTGATCCGTTTCCTCCACCGCAAGTGTCGTCCTAAGAACATGAAAAGATCAACCCGACGAAAAATACTAGAAGGGGTTTACTTGCAAGTGTTGCTCGCAGGCGTTAAGAATTTGGTGAGCGAGCTTAGAGACTGCTTGAGCATAGTCCGGTGGATTGAGATTCTTGACCATCTCTTCAGCAGCCTGGATAAAATCTAGAAGTGAGCGATAGAAAAATAAAAGAACACAAGAGTAGAACAATCAAGCATTCATGAAGCATATCATCAAAGACGATCGAAACGCAATGGATAGAAGAATCCAAAACGATGGAGGATACAAGAAAAAGAACCATGAAACTCAAGCCGAGATCTCCAAGAAACAATCCAACAAGCTACTTCATACCTGGAAACTCGCCCTTCTTCTCAAATCCGCGACCGCTTCCTTGTAGTCCCACTGCTCGCCATTGCCATTCCCACCACTAGCAGCGCAGCTAACCCCCTGCGCCACTCTCGCCGCGCCAACCCTGGTCGCATCATTCATCCGGAGCGCCTCCCTGCGCAGCGCATCCACGCATCCCTCCCAGTCCAAATCCCGGCAAAGATCAATCAGCGTCGACGCCTCCTCCTCCTCCAGCTTGATCACCCCCTCCCAATTCTCAGGAGCTGCGGCCGCCAATCTCCGCCGCATTCTGGCGAAGAAGAGCGACGATCCATTTGGCAAGCTGCGATTTCGATGCGCGGGCAAAGCCGTGGAGAAGGATCCCGCGAAGAACTGGATAGACTCTGCCATGTCTGCCCTAAAACCAGAGGATACGGATTTTTTACTCTTGAAACCTAATTTTGTTACAAATACTCATTTTACTCTAAAACCCTAATTTTGTGAAAAATGCCCCTCGGTCGAGAAAGGAAGGATATATCAAACTCGTTGATAGAGGCGGTGGTGACGGTGCATGCTTTTGGAAGTTTTGGTCCCCATATAAGCTCGCGGCATGGGCAATTCCCAAGGTAGGCAATTCCAATCTTTCGAGAGTGCCCATCCTTCCCATCGCTCCACAAAGAGATGGGAGGAAGAGGATCCAGCAGAGTTACACTCACAGCCCTTCTCTTCTCCGCCTTGTTCTTGGCTCGTCTGGAAGCCCAGGTCCCCATCCCGGGCATCGGTGGCGGCGGCGGGGGCGGTATCCCAATTGGCGGCGGTGGTATCCCAATTGGCAGCGGCGGTATACCCGTGGGGAGCCTCCCGACCATACCGCCCGCGATAGCGCAGTCCATCATCGACACCCTGCGCACCGGCGGCTTCAGTCTGGCGGGATGGGCGATCAAGGCGCTGTCCAACTTCATCCCCGCCTACTCCACGCTCATGATCCCCACCAACGAGGCTATCGCGGCGTTCGTCAACCTCAACCAGTCCGAGATACCGTCGCTCCTGCTCTACCACGCGGTCACCGGCGTCCTGCCGTACGACGTCCTCTCGGAGTTCCCGGTTGGCCAGCGTCTGCCCACGCTGCTCTTCGGCAACCAGCTTGTGGTCACGGACAACAGCGCCGCGGGGTACCGCCTCAATACCGCGCGGATCGTGCGGCCCAACATGTGCGGCAACTCCACGAGCGTCGTGACGTGCCACGGTATCGACCGCGTGCTCAATCCCTCGTTTAGCCTGGCGTCCGCCAATGGGCCGGCGTCGGGGCCGTCGGGGGCGTTCGCGCCGGCCAACGCGCCCGGCGGTATGCCGCTGCAGCGCCCGCCGCCGGCGTTTGTAATCCCGGGCCCGGCCATCGCGCCCGGCGCGCCGCCCGTCACGGTGAACGTGGCGCCCGCGGGGGCCAACGAGACGGGCGGTGCCGCCAGCAGTACCGCGCGGTGCGGCCCGCCGGCCCCGGCGGCGTGCGTGGCGCTGTTACTATCGGCTCTTTACTGTTCCTTCGTGTCCATCCGATAGAGGGATGGCGGCATACTATATTTGTTTGTGACAGTTACCGTTTTACACGCTCTAGAATAAAAATGTATTACTTTTTACCATTCCGTACGGTCGTGTGCCGTGTACGTGCCGGCTAATGCGCCAGTCAGTCAAAACGCTCTCTTTTACCTCTGGTAGTGGAGCGTGACGAGAGAGCGTGGTTTTTAGGGTTCTTTGCTCTCTCTAGCTAGGTCTTTTCGTCTCGTCTCTTCGATTTAGAGCGGCGGTGCCGGCGGTACTCCACATTAGAGGTGAGCGGAAATTTTGGAAATTTCTCTTGTTTCTAGGCCCGCATTCTTCCATGGGGAGTATTTCTTAGCTATGTGTTTTGGTTCCTCTTTAGGAGATGGAGTTTTCCGGCCTTTTTCCGGCGGCCCTTGCGGCTCTGATCTACCTGAGCGTTGCTTCGTGCAACTCCGAAGGTTTGCTCGATTTTTTGCCTATGAGTGAAATCTCACTTTTGTTCCTCTTTTGGTTTACAGGCGATGCCCTCTACGCGCTGCGAAGAAGCCTGATTGACCCGGAGAATGTTCTGCAGAGCTGGGACCCGACCCTTGTGAATCCTTGCACCTGGTTCCACGTTACCTGTGATCGTCGGAATCATGTGACTCGCGTGTAAGTTCTCGTGATCGATCATCTTCCGAGTAAGTTTCTACGCCTAGAACTAAACTCTTTCTATGTGGACAGGGATCTGGGCAATGCTAACCTCTCCGGCGTTCTCGTCCCGGAGCTTGGAAGCCTCCAGCATCTCCAATACCTGTAAGTTCTTCTCAACAAGAAACACAAAGTTAGGAAGAGATTATAATCCTCGGTGCTCTCAGGGAGCTCTACAAGAACAACATCCGGGGCAAGATCCCGGAGGAGCTCGGCCAACTCAAGAGCCTGGTGAGCCTGGACTTGTACATGAACAACTTCACAGGGGAGCTTCCAGCGTCCCTTGGCAACCTCAAGTCGCTCGTCTTCCTGTAAGTGTCTTGGCCACCAGGAGCTTTAGTGCGCTTGACTGGTTCTTTTAAGACGTGCAGGCGGGTCAACAACAACCAGCTGAGAGGGCGAATCCCCCGTGAGCTCACCTCCATCGCGAGCCTTAAAGTCGTGTAAGTCCACTCACTCCCCAGGCGATTCCTGACAGAGTTCCTCTTTTCTTTTCTTCCGCCTCTACACTTTGTCTGACTCGCGTGCTCGGCTTTCCAGGGACGTTTCCTCGAACAACCTGTGCGGGACGATCCCGACTTCCGGCTCGTTCGCGAGATTCCCCGCAAAGAAGTGAGTCGTCTTTCTTGACCCAGCACTGTGACCGAGACTGATTCGTCTCTTGCTCGTCTGACTCGCAGCTTTGAGAACAATCCCCGCCTGGACGGTCCAGAGCTGCAAGGCTCGGTCTTCTACGAGACCGCGTGTACATGATGGATGGATGGACGGGTACTGCTAGTGGGTGGATTGATGGTTTTGGTAAAGAAAGAAGCCGTGATGTAGAGGGAAGTACGTTCGCTCGCCCCCTTCCACTTTTTCTCTCGTAGAGTTTGTAAATGCAGTGTTTTTCTGGAAGCAAGATAGAAAGAACTTATCATCCATCGTTTCGTAGCGTCCTCGTCGATGGCCGGAAGCTTCGCAAAGTGATTGTGGCGGCTCAAAGTCTTCCTGGGCGTGGTTTTAATGGCTTCTTTTTTCAGAGATATTGTGTTTGGTGCAAACACTAAGTGGAGAAAAATGTGCTGTGGATTTGGCATTAGATTGAGTGTCAAAATTTATCTTTTATACGATTTCTTCCCATGTGAGTGATGATCTAGTGGAACACTTTGACTTGGGACCGATTCTTTAATGACCATACCAACATCCTTTTTCATGTCAAAAAAATATCACGCTGGCATTTCGATTTCCAAATTATGTTAAAAATAATCGAGCTATTTCCGACAACACACGATCCCATTTTACTTGTGGAAATTTTCCAATTACACTAAATTGTTGTTTTTGTTGAGTAGAGGGATGGTTTTAAACTGTGAAAGCTGATGATACAAAAAAATGTGGAGAGCTTGGATTAGCTGCTCTAGGCTGTAATTTTTGTGCGCTTCCTTCTCCTTGGTTTCTTCTTTTTTGCTGGGTCTCTCTCTCTCTCTCTCTCCCTCTCCTCTCCTCTCCTCTCTTTGATCGATCCAATCTTAGAGATTTTGGATCCGCCGGGATGGGCAGCAAGAGGAGCTTTGAGGACCAACATAGGGAAGAAGAAGAAGAGCAAGAACAAGAGGAACAAGAAGATCAAGGAAGAGTTCCAGGCGTGGGAGGAGAGGGAACAGCAAGGTATCCCAAGAGGTTGAATCTAAATTCCAGACTAGAGGAAGAAGAAGAAGGCCAGGCATTAGAACTAGATCGAGGCGACGATCTCGATCAAGCTAGAATCGTCGCTGCTGGGTGTCAAGATCCCAAGCTGGATCATCGTGGTCGTCATCACGAGCTCGAGAATGAAGAGATGGAGGAGGAGGAGGAGGAGGATAGCAGCGCGATCGTGACAAGGGAATTCGAGGTGTGTGGCGAGGAGATTCTAACTTCCTCCTCGACTTCGCCGGCGGCGGCGGCGGCGGCGGTGGCTCATTGTTTCCTTGGCGGGGCCACCACCAAGCTTGGATTCTTGTCAAGGGACCTGGATCACCACCATCTCTCAAAGCAAGATCACGTCGCCAAGGCGAGAGAGCACTGGAGATCATCCCTCTCGTCCAGCACTTCCGTTGTGTCGGAGGGCAGCACGTCGCTGGGATCATCCTCAGATCATCAAAGCCCCGCCGCCGCCGCTGCCGCTGCTACCGCCGCCATCGCTCCTCTCGCGCCGGTTGCTCTTCACGCTGCCAGCACTGCTGCTGAGAACCACGCGTCGATCGCCACCACCACCACCAATCGCCAATTCTCTTGCACTTACTGTGACCGAAAGTTCCCAAGCTCGCAGGCGCTGGGTGGCCACCAAAACGCGCACAAGAGGGAGAGAACTGCCGCTCGACGAGCTCACAGTGCTAGGACCGCCGCCGCCGCCACCACCACCACCGCTATCACCCCCACCATCGGTTTTCCCGGCGGAAGCTCGGGCTCCGCGTTCCACGGGGTTTAACGCCGCCGCCGCCGCCGCCAACAGGCCCCTGGGAGTGGAATCCCAGTCCACCGTCGCCACGGCACCAAGTAGTCTTCACAAGAACTCCACTCTGCCATCGTCGTCCCACCCAAACTCTGGCGAGCACCACCATAGCTCCAGCTTCTCCGGATTTGGATTCCACCACCCATCATTGAGCGGCCTGGACTCCAAAGGTTGGTGCGCTGCTGCCAGAGCTGCTTCTTCGTTTCTCGCGGGATCGTCGTCTCAACAGCAACACCAGCTGCAAAGAAGCCCGTCGGCCGAGATGTTTGGTCACGGAGTTAAGTCGGGTGTTCGGTTTCATATCAATGGTTTGGTCGGAGGAGCTCCGGCGGCGGAAGAGCAGCAGCACTACCAACACCAACAGCAGCAACAGCAGCAGCACCAATGCAACCTGTCGTCGTTGAAGAACTCTGATCCATTCGAGGATGACTCGGGCGAGCTGGATCTCTCGCTGAGACTAGGAACGAAGCGGCACTGATGGTTTAGGATGTCTACGTTCACTTTCCTTTGCAACGCTTTTTCACCCTTTTTAACGTTTGTTCGTAGCCGTCCAAACTGTCGTGCTTGCTCGATCTTGCTATACTTTACAGTCTTTCGAGTTGTCTAACGCTGATCGCGACAATACCACCACCTCGAAGTAATGCCTCGGGCGAAGAAATCCTTGTTTTGCTTTGCGGGTTGATTCTCTTCCTCGTGTTGTTATCTCGTTGTCTCTTCTCAATCAGTCCTCAATCATGGTGGCAACATGCTCTTCTTTCTCTTCCTCTTCGCATCTTGGTGGATGTTTCACCTTCTTCTGCCTGGTCAAACAAGTTGGCATAGAGTTTCCACAAAAATCGTTTAGTTTATCATACCGGATCCGTGGTGATCATATTCCTTCCTTGTAACACTTTGAAATGAGCACGCATTGATTCGTTCACGGTTCCATACACTAAAAAAAGGCAGCAAGCGTTTCCAAGGCGAGAATGAATGCCGACTTTAAACAAAAAGCAGGAGAAGATTATGCGTGGAATTTTTCAAGCACCGATAGAAGCTTCACCCACATCACACCTACGTCGAAGTCAAGGATTGCAAGACCATAAGTAGGAGTGGAATACTACGCACAAACAGTGGGAAACTTACAAATTGCATTTGGTCGAAGAAAACGCAGGATGTGACTGTTTAGACATCAAGATTCTGCTGTTTGAACTGAGCTGCTGATTTTAGGATGAGCTCCTTCCTTGGTTCCACCTGCCAAAGTCCCACTACTCAGTCAGACCAACTAGGTTCGAATCACTCACTTTGTCTCCCATGAGGCGAGAAAAGGTAAAACTTGCTTCCACAGCGTCCTCTAGCGTCAGCTTTTTGAGCATTCGCTTGGATGGATCCAATGTCGTATCCCATAGTTGAAGAGGCATCATCTCGCCCAAACCTGCAATCTTGCCAAATGAGTTGTGAACTTTTCTGCTAAGTATGCCATTACCTTTAAACCTTTGGATATTGTAAGGAGCATTGGCGGCAAACGTTCCCAGCAATCCCTGCAGCTCATTCTCGCTGTAGCAATAGTGAGCATGCTTTCCTCTCTCGACCTGTGAATTATGTTTAGAATCGAGAAACCAAACGAGCTTTAAACAGACCTTGTACAAGGGTGGCACGCCAACGTAGATGTATCCGCCATCAAACAAAGCTCTCTACAACGTCATCAACAATCAAAGCCTGCGCATAATCGAAAGATCTATACCTGGTATCTGAAGAAAAATGTGAGTAGTAACGTTCGTATGTGAGCACCATCGACGTCTGCATCTGTGAGTATAATTATCTTGTGATAACGAAGAGTGTCTTTATGAAACTCTTCCCCCTGCAAACAAACATCAGGTTAACAGGAAAAAAAAACAATATCAACAAATCTACCCTGGTTCCAAGTCCCAAAGCAACTATCAGGTCCTGAATTTCCTGATTCTTGTAAATAGCAGCATCGTCCTTCCTCTCTATGTTGAGGATTTTTCCTTTGAGTGGAAGTATTGCCTGTAAACATCCACTCTACGTAAAAATGAAAATGCCAGGGATAAATCACCTGGAACGCCCGGTCGCGACCCTGTTTCGCGCTACCACCAGCGGATTCCCCTTCAACGATGAATATTTCTAGAAATTCGAAAACAAATCATGTGCGTATACATAAGGTCGCGCTTACCTGACACTCGTGGATCGCTGGACGTACAATCTGCAAGCTTTCCTGGCAAGGTTGACGTTTTCAAAACGTTCTTCCGCCTCACTAATTCTCTCGCTTTCTTGGCAGCCTCAGCCGCCTACAAGTAGCACAGTAAGCTAGACGTCAATAAAAGTATGAACAGAGGTACCTTGTAAGCCTGAAGAGCTTTCGACAGGATGGCCTCGAGCGTGTCGGGACGAAATTCAAGGTACTCAGTCACTTGTTCAATAACAGCTTGCTCGACAATCTTACGAACTTCCACGTTACCCAGGCGTGTCTGGGTGATAGGATAGATCACGAGTCGGAAAATCCAGAGAAAAACAAACCAACCTTTGTCTGACCCTCAAACTCCGGCTCGGGAACTTTCACCGAAATGACACAAGTGAGACCTTCTCTAGCATGTTCACCGGATAAATTATCGCCTTTCTCCTGAATAAAAGACACGTAAGGAAGCAAGGTTTCAGATCATGAAGAAGACGTACTCTGATTGCCTTGCTTCTCCTTCCGAGGATATTTAGAGTACGCGTCAGGCCCATTTTCAAGCCATCTAGGTGCGTACCACCATCTGCTGTTCGTATGCTATTTGCGTAGCCCAGCAATGTATCGGAGTAGGCATCAGAACACCTGTCAAGCGGGAGCTCAGACATTACGATACTTACGTAGAAGGTGCTCACCATTGCATGGAGACGTTAACAGAGATATCGTCTTTTTCTACACTGAAAGAAATTGGATCGTGAATTTTCGTCTGGCACAAAGCGGATTAGTAGCCGAAGAAGATTTGAAAGTAAAACCTTATCCTGGTTCAGCCACTCTACATACTCAACGAGGCCACCACCAAAATGAAACACCTCGTCGGTAGTAGCACTTTCCTCTTTGAGATTAATAGTAACCTGTAAACGATGTTGTGTAAGAACCGCGGAAAGGAAAACAACACCAAACCTCTGGATTCAAAAATGCAACTTCTCTCAGACGACTAGATACGATGTTTGGATCGAATGCAGTCGTTGTTGTGAAGACTGTTATGGCGATGGTTGCCAGTCAGCTAATGTAAAGGACTAAAAGAGCGTACCTTCGTCGTCAGGAAGGAACTTCACGCAAGTCCCTGTCCGGCTCGAGCTTTCTCTGGGAAGACTTCTTGTTGTAAGGCTGCCAACAGCCTTCCCTCGCTGAAAAACCTGTCGGTACTCCTGGCCGTTACGCCAGACTGTAGCTTCCAACCTCTATAAGAAGCAAAGTGAGCAGCTTGGATATGAAAGTACGCGATCTACCTTAGATAGCGCATTTACAACTGACACGCCGACGCCATGAAGACCACCGGATACAGTATATCCGCTCTCATCACCACCGAATTTACCACCGGCATGAAGGACCTGTATTACTTACAGTGAGATGGAGAAACTCATTCAAGAACAAGTACCGTTAAAACAGTCTCGAGAGTAGACTTTCCAGTAGCTGGATGGACATCAGTTGGAATCTGCACTGACAATAGTGCTAGTTAACAAAACGAACGCTTTAAAGATCTCTTACCCCACGGCCATTGTCTGTAATACTGACTGAGCCATCGGAGTGAAGCACAACGTCGACTTGAGTAGCGAATCCAGCCTGAACCTCGTCAATGGCATTGTCCAGCACTTCATAAATCTTCCCAGAAGAACCAAAGGAAAAAACGAGAGAAAATCAGCGAAAGCATGAGTTAGGAAAGAAAAAAACGATACCAGATGGTGAAGACCTCGAGGACCAGTGCTCCCGATGTACATCCCTGGACGCCGTCTTACTGGCTCCAATCCTTCTAAAACCTTCCCAATCACCAGGAAAAAAATTTAGAGACATCAAAAACAACAACAACGTACCTGTATCTTTCCCGCATCGTATGAGGTTGGAGCTGCAGCAGGCGCTTGTGTAACAGCAGTGGCGGTGACAAAAAGCCGATGCTTTGGAAGTGATTCACATCGAACGGTCCTGAGCCTAGAACAGGCGAAAGAATCGAGCTTGCACTGGAAAGCATATAGATGCACAAACCTGGGCAATCTCGTCGGCGGAGCCCGAAATGCGACTCCCTGGTGAATGTGCCGCGGCGCCGGCACCAGTCTTCCGCGGAGAAAGATGGAAGACGACATTCTCGCGGCTGCCGAGCGCAGCGCCAGGGGCGAGGCGGCGAGAAATATCGCGCAGTGCGCCATGATTTGAATGGGGAAGAGCCCCTTAGGGCTTTGGGTTTTGGCCGATTAATATAGAACTTCTGTTAGCATATTTTATGTTTATATAATTCCTTGGACTTTTTTTTTTGTAATTTCAAAACTTACCACTATGAATGAACGTTACTAACAAGTTATTCGTAAAACCTGTATAAATTTGACCTTATGCTTTTTATTATGTATAAATTTATGATAAAAATATTAGTTTAGGTATTATATTGCTAGCATCACTTATTAAATTCAAAATGATGCATAAATAAGTCACTATAAATTTAATTGAGTACTATTCCATTAATTGTATTTTTTGTTTTACTAAAATGAGAAGCATTCTATCCATATATAGTAATACAAAAGAAAAAATTTAATGCAGCTACAATGTTATATACTATTATTAGCATAGTGATAGCAGTTAGCTTTGTTTCAATCTAAACCACTTGCTTTTGTATATAAACTAAGGTTTTTGGGTTAAATAATATCCACACTTCTATATTCTATTTTCATATTATATACATTCACATTAGTAAAGGTGAGGGGTAGTTTTGATTGTCCCTGAGGAGTGTTAGGATTTAAGATTTTGATTTAGATTAGCTTTTGCATTGTTTGAATCTTTATTTTCTTATAGCTTTTCTTAATTCATTCTCTTTTGTTTTTTCCTTTTCATTCATTTTCATAGTAGAGTAGCAACCTCTTCCTCCTTTGACTCTAGAGTAATAATTAGTGCAATTACTTAATGTTATATAGTTGTAGTTAAATAATTAAACTCAGTTGATAGCAATATTCATAGCATATGGTATAGCTCCTCTTGCTCTTGTTGTCAACCCCTATGTCTGGGTAGAGTTTTTCCATGGGAATCTTAGGGATGATGTGTACTATTGATTTGATTATTTTACAGTGATTGCCATATATCATTCTTGGAATAATGCTTAACATTTGCATGATTTTCCCACGTATCTCAAAACAATGGCACTATAAGGTACAATGGTTTGAGTGTAGCCACTCATGAAGATTAAAGCATTCTCCCAAACATCTTCAAATGCATATTTAGACATATTGATAATTATGATAATGCCTTTTAATAATTACATCATCTTTGTTAAGGGCAATCTAAATCAGTGATGCAATTTGGCATTCATTTCCGAAGCCTCTTGCTTCATGCAAAGCCAAATATGTCGAAGCAAATCAAGTTCAGAATGTTATAGCTAGCACTTAGATTTTGTAGGACTTTGTAGTGCATGTGGTTTTTACCCTTTATCCTATGGTGATGTGAGACAAAATCCCTAAGCCCTAAAGTGGAGCCAAAAGGGTGCCACGTGGTAGTGGCCAAAGCAAAAGCCAAACGAGCATAACACATTTGGACTAAAAGCTCCGACTTGAAAGGTTAAGATCAGGAGTGGAACTCCCAATGAAGTGCTTGAGGAACAAATATGAAGCAAGCAATAAGTGAGTCTTTAGAAAAGAGACACAAGAAGACCGACACATGACACATGGTAGAGTTCGAGATGGACTGAGATGGAGTCCGAAATGGACTCGAGATGGAGTTCGAGATAGAGTCCGAAGTGGACCAAGATGGAGTCCGAGATGGACCCGAGATGGAGTTTGAGATGGAGTCCGAGATGGAATCCGAGATGGAGTTCGAGATGGAACCCGAGATGGAGTCCGAGAAGGACCTGAGATGGAGTCCGAAGTCGAGACCGAGACCGGGACCAGGACCGAGACCGAGGCTGAGACCGAGACCGAGCCTAAGCTCGAGTCCGAGTCTGAGTTCGAGTCTGAGTCCGAGTCCAAGTCTGAGTCTGAGTTCGAGTCTATGAGACACAAAATCCCTAGGCCCCAAAGTGGAGCTGGAAATGGTGCCACGTGGTAGTGGCCGAAGTGAAAGCCAAACGAGTGTAACACGTTTGGACTAAAAGCTCCGACTTGAAAGGTCGAGAGCGGGAGTGGAACTCCCAACAAAGTGCTCAAGGAGCGAGCACGAAGCGAGCAATAAGCAAGGCTCCAAAAAGGGACCCAAAAAGGACCAACACATGACACGTGGAAGTGTCTGAGATGGAGTCCAAGACGGACCCTAGTTGGAGTCCGAGATGGACCCGAAGTGGAGTCCGATATGGAGTCCGAAGTGGAGTCCGAGATAGAGTCCGAGGTGGACCGAAGTGGAGTCCGAGGTGGACCGAGACGGAGTCCGAGATGGACCCGAGATGGAGTCCGAGATGGACCCGAGATGGAGTCCGAGATGGAGTCCGAGGTGGACCGAGATGGAGTCCGAGATGGACCCGAGATGGAGTCCAAGATGGAGTCCGAGATGGACCGAGACGGAGTCCGAGATGGAGTCCGAGATGGACCAGAGATGGAGTCCGAGATGGAGCCCGAGGTGGACCGAGACGGAGTCCGAGATGGACCCGAGATGGAGTCCGAGATGGACCCGAGATGGAGTCCGAGATGGAGTCCGAGGTGGACCGAGATGGAGTCCGAGATGGACCCGAGATGGAGTCCAAGATGGAGTCCGAGATGGACCGAGACGGAGTCCGAGATGGAGTCCGAGATGGACCAGAGATGGAGTCCGAGATGGAGCCCGAGGTGGACCGAGACGGAGTCCGAGATGGACCCGAGATGGAGTCCGAGATGGACCGAGACGGAGTCCGAGATGGACCGAGACGGACCGAGACGGAGCCCGAGATGGAGTCCGAGATGGAGTCCGAGAAGGACTCGAGATGGAGTCTGAGGTCGAGACCGAGACCGGGACCGAGACCGAGACCGAGACCAAGACCAGGACCGAGACCGGGACCGAGACCGGGACCGAGGCCAAGGCTGAGACCGAGCCCGAGCTCGAGTCCGAGTCCGAGTCCGAGTCCGAGTCCGAGTTCGAGTCTGAGAGGGTGAAAGCCCAAAGCGTTCATCTCCCAGACCTTGGGGGGTTTGGTGAGCTCCAAAAGTATAGTGAGGGGGAGGACTGCAGTGGAGCCAGTTTGGCCAGGAAAGGCCAGTTTGGCCCAGGAAGGCCAGACCCAGTGTTGGGTGATGAACTGACCACTGGGAAGTCCAAGACTAGAGTGAATACGGACCGACAAGCGGGGTAGCTTGGTGAAGTGTTCAAGAGCCGGCTCTAGTTCCCCCGGGAGATCGACTGGCCGATGCTCCCAATCCAAGTGTGGGTGGCACTACCTACTTGGATACCAAGCGTGGCTCAATGGAACCTCGCTCTAAGCCCATGGCTAGAGCACCTAAAGGCGAAAGGGGGGGAGAGTACCCAGGTGGCTCGCGTAAGGCCACGGTGTTCCGAAAAGTTGTCCCAAAGGCCTAGACTGTGGAAAGGAAGAGGAGCAATCCTCTGGGGTAGTGACTAAGGACACAGTCGTGAGGTGAGGAAGTCCTAGAGGACCATGGGACTTAGTGGTCGGGCCTGTGGGCCTCGATCCAGTGGTAGTGTTGGCAAACACGGCCAGGGGCAGAGAGGGACTTGGTAGGAACTGATAAAGGGACTTTGGGGAAGGCGATTCCCCAGGTCTGTGGGCATCCTAAGGATGCTAAGGAGTGGATCTAGGATGACCACTTGTGGACAGATGGCCTAGTCTTGGAGAGACGGGATGGTGATGCAAGTGGTATTGGACCACTAGTGCAGCAAAGGTGAATGGGCATGGCCTTAGCGTAACGGGCCGAGGTGTCAGTGGTACCTTTGGGTGTCGGTCTTGGGACCGGACACGTGGAGCACTTGGACCAGGTGCAAGTGTTGAGTGGCATGGAGGCCATTCTTGGGGCTAGCAAATCCCAAGTCCTGAATTGGACTGATGGAGGTTGTGAATGAGGCTCCTCCAAGTGGTCGGAGGTGTGGTTAAGTGACTAAAGTAGAATGGAAAATTTAGTCGCTTACAAAGTCTAAGTCCGAATTCGAGTCTGAGAGGGTGAAAGCCCAAAGTGTTCGTCTCCTAGACCCTAGGGGGTTTGGTGAGCTCCAAAATTATAGTAAGGGGGAGGACTCTAGTGGAGCCAGTTTGGCCTAGGAAGGCTATACCTAGGTGTTGGGTGACAAGATAGCCACTGGGAGGTCTAAGGCTAGAGTGATTATGGACTGTCAAGTGGGGTAGCTTGATGAAATGTTCAAAAGCCAGCTCTAGTTGTCGCGAATGTAACTTCAAGTATCGAAAGCTCCTTGTTGGCTAGTCCTTACGGACACTCTTTCCTTACTGCCACGATGGCAGGAGGTTAGTATTGCTGGTTCCCTTTATTAGCCCCTTTTTTTTAAGTGTTAGTAAACTGGGTTAGCACCTGTACTTAGCCAGATGGACATAAGGTATGAACTCTTATGTGTTTCTAGCTGAGCATACTTGGCCTGGCTTTTAGTTCTCTTTTACTCTGTCTTGCACTGGCTTGATAAGAACCCTCGCATATTGAGATTAGTCTCTCAATATCGCTAGATGATAGCTTACTGTGTTTGCCAAACACCCTCGCTATCATGCCCTTGTAAGCCACAAATTTTTCCTTTTCAATTTGCCAGCTTACCTCGCCTATCCGACCAACTCTGCCTTGGCTTGTGCTAAGTTCCCTCGCCAAGGTTCTCGCCTATGGTGCCAGCTCCTACTTGGTTTCAGCTACTTACTGCATGAGCAACGGAGTGTTAGCCATCCATCTATGGATTCCCAAATCTCTCCCAATCCCCCTCCCCGGGTTAGACTGGACTTAAGGTTCGGCTACACTCCCCGCAGGCACAAGCAGCCAAGCACACCAAGCCTCCAGATTCCTAACACCCCAAGGTACCACAAGGCTTGATCATGGGACCCTCTAAATCCCAAGCCTTGGGTGCAGCACTTGCTTCGGGACGTCGGGGCGAAACACCGTGGCCTAACGGCCCGGTATGGGTACCTCTACCCCCCCACTTCCATCCCGAAGGGAAGGCCCAAGCCCCCGGAAGGGCGAGGACCAATGAGCCACAAGGTACTCAAGTGGGGCACCACTCCACCTGAGCCAGGAGCACCGCAGTCGGTTTCCCTTTCGGGAGTGGGAGCTGCTCTTGAGCACTTCCTTGGATGGCCCCTCCGGCAGCAGCCCAGTCCGTGCTCACTCCCACCCAAGGCCCCTCGGTCCCAGTCCCAACCTCAAGTCAGTTTGGAAGCCCAACTGGAGAGTCCCTTCTAAACTGGTTCCTGGACCTCACTATCCCTACTATACTTTTGGAACCCCCTGCAGCCCCCCCCCCCCCTGGGAGACGCACGCTTTGGGCTTTCACCCCTTGACCCGTATTAGTATTTGGACTTAGTCTCTGGCTCGATCTCGGACCCGATTTCGGATCCGACTTCGGATTTGGTTTCGGACTCGATCTCGGACTCGATCTCGGACCCGATCTCGGATCCGACCTCGGACTCGACCTCGGACTCGACCTCGGACTCGGTCTCGGACCCGATTTCGGATCTCGGACTCCGTCTCGAACTCCGTCTCGAACTCGGTCTCGAACTCGGACTCGAACTCGGTCCCCGAGTCGGTCTTGGACTCGATTCCGGACCCTATCTCGAACTCGGTCCTAGAGTCGGTCTTGGACTCGATCCTCGACTTGGTCCCATCCGATGAACTCTTTGTCATTTCGGTCAAGCTTTTGGGGATCCTTTAGCCTACGACATCTCGGGGAGTCGGTTCCTTACAGCCCTTTGTGTTAGTCTCATTTTGGTCCCAAATGCTATTTATGGAAAGTGTCTATATCTGCTTATTTGGCATATTTACGGAATGTAGAGATTAGTCAGAACACAATGGTGTTTGTCCCATGTCCAAATTTGCAATCTAGCACCATTCCATATTTAGTAAATTTCAAGCTTGTCCTAGAGAGTAACTCTTGATATTAAGGGAGGGAGCTGTGGGGGGTTCTAAATGTATAACAGGGATAGTGGGTAGGTCGAGCATGGCCGACCAACCTGAGGCATGGTCTAGCTCCTGTTTGCATGCCTGTCCTTGTTCTGCATCCGGCTTGGGTCTAAGCCTAATGTAAGCGACTAAATTTTCCATTTTACTTTAGTCACTTAACCACACCTCCGACCACTTGGAGGAGTCTCATTCACAACCTCCATCAATCCAATTCAGGACTTGGGACTTGCTAGCCCCAAGAATGGCATCCATGCCACTCCACACTTGCACCTGGTCCAAGTGCTCCACGTGTCCGGTCCTGAGACCGACACCCAAAGGTACCACTGACATCTCGGCCCGTTACGCTAAGGCCATGCCCATTCACCTTTGCTGCACTAGTGGTTCAACACCACTTGCATCACCACCTCGTCTCTCCAAGACTGGGCCATGTGTCCACGAGGGGTCATCCTAGATCCACTCCTTAGCATCCTTAGGATGTCCACAGACCTGGGGAATTGCCTTCCCCAAAGTCCCTTTGTCAGTTCCTACCAAGTCCCTTTCTGCCCCTGGCCGTGTTTGCCAACACTGCCACTGGATCGAGGCCCACAGGCCCGACCCCTAAGTCCCACGGTCCTCTGGGACTTCCTCACCACATGACTGTGTCCTTGGTCACTACCCCAGAGGACTGCTCCTCTTCCTTTCCACAGTCTGGGCCTTTGGGACAACATTTCGGAACACCGTGGCCTTACGCGAGCCACCTGGGTACTCTCCTCGCCTTCTGCCCTTGGGTGCTCTAGCCATGGGCTTAGAGCGGGTTCCATTGAGCCACACTAGGTATCCAAGTAGGTAGTGCCACCCACACTTGGACTGGGAGCATCGGCCAATCGATCTCCCGGGGGAACTAGAGCCGGCTCTTGAACACTTCACCAAGCTACCCCGCTTGTCGGTCCGTATTCACTCTAGTCTTGGACTTCCCAGTGGTCAGTTCCTCACCCAACACTGGGTCTGGCCTTCCTGGGCCAAACTGGCCTTTCCTGGCCAAACTGCCTCCACTGCAGTCCTCCCCCTGCTATACTTTTGGAGCTCACCAAACCCCCCAGGGTCTGGGAGACGAACGCTTTGGGCTTTCACCCTCTCAGGCTCCGGACTCGGACTCGGACTCGGAC
Source organism: Selaginella moellendorffii (assembly GCF_000143415.4). Classification (NCBI taxonomy): domain Eukaryota; kingdom Viridiplantae; phylum Streptophyta; class Lycopodiopsida; order Selaginellales; family Selaginellaceae; genus Selaginella; species Selaginella moellendorffii. Next base: position 156,960 of record NW_003314388.1, read on the forward strand.
TCGGACTCGGACTCGGACTCGGATTCGGACTCGGACTCGGGCTCGGGCTCGGTCTCGGCCTCGGCCTCGGTCTCGGTCTCGGTCCCGATCTCGGTCTCGGTCTCGGTCTCGGTCTCGGTCTCGGTCTCGGTCTCGACTTCGGACTCCATCTCGGACTCCACCTCGGACTCCATCTCGGACTCCATCTTGGACTCCATCTCGGACTCCATCTCGGACTCCATCTCGGACTCCATCTCGGGTCCATCTCGGGTCCATCTCGGACTCCATCTCGGACTCCATCTCGGGTCCATCTCGGACTCCATCTCGGGTCCATCTCGGACTCCATCTCGGACTCCATTTTGGGTCCATCTCGGGTCCACCTCGGACTCCATCTCGGACTCCATCTCGGACTCCATCTCGGGTCCATCTCGGACTCCACTTCGGACTCCAGCTCGGGTCCATCTCGGGTCCACCTCGGACTCCATCTCGGACTCGACTTTGGACTCCAACTCGGGTCCATCTCAGGTCCACCTCGGACTCCACTTCGGACTCCATCTCGGACTCCACTTCGGACTCCAACTCGGGTCCATCTCGAGTCCACCTCGGACTCCACTTCGGACTCCATCTCGGACACTCCCACGTGTCATGTGTTGGTCCTTTTGGGTCCCTTTTTGGAGCCTCGCCTTTTGCTCGCTTCGTGCTCGTTCCTCGAGCACTTCGTTGGGAGTTCCACTCCCGCTCTTGACTTTTCAAGTCGGAGCTTTTGGTCCAAACGTGTTACGCTCGTTTGGCTCTCGCTTCGGCCACTACCATGTGGCGCCCTTCCGGCTCCACTTTGGGGCCTAGGGATTTTGTGTCTCACAACTCCACCACCCATAGACGAAGTTCGATGTCCTCATTGAACGGTAAACCATTTTGTAAAGTAACACTCGTATGTGTTACCATTTCCATCCTTGGCACCTAGCCAATATTTGTCAATGGTTTGACATTGAAGGCTCACCATGCCTTTTGCATATGCCTCAATGGTTTGACACCAAAGGCTCACCATGCCTTGCCTATCCTCTAAGGAGGGTAGTCTCCCCAACTTAGAGACTGATTGGACCACAAGGAATGGTTCTCTCCTTTTATTGGTTTAGTTCTCGCTAAACCTCTTAGAGACCCTTCTCTAAGTCAATCCCACTACTCCTTCTCGAGTAGTCTCAATTTCCATCGATATAACCTTTGCACTTTGGAACTTTGAATTTTGACTTCTTGGAGTCAATTTCCTAGGTGTCTCCGACACCTTGCCTTGCACCTTTTGTGCAACTCCACTTCCCATCCTAGGAAGTTCTCTACTCGAGGGCACCATCATCCTCTCTTCTATTTCGTGCCAAAGTTCCAGTTATCATACTTTGTGCTAGGGCTGTTCATCGCCCTATCATTTGGCTACCTTACCGCTCCCTCCCTTGGAGCTTCCACTTTTGCCAAATCGGAGCAATTCGGAATCCCTCCTTGGAAACACACTTCCTTTCCCGCAACTTGTTAGCGTCCAACACATTAGTGTTCCTCGCCTAACTTTGTCACTTGGATTCCTTCCAAGGGATTCCACGGCCCTATCTTGGCCATTCATCTTTTGCTCCTATCCGTTGATTGTTGCACCAAGCAACATCGAATCTCTACCTCCCTCCTTGAGGTATTGTTTCGGTTCCATAGCAAAGACTCTTCTTTGCCAAGTCCGGAGGATGTTCACCCCTAGTACGTCTCTTTAGCATCTTCTGCTATGGGCTCTATCCACGGCCCAACTTCGTGACCCTCCCATGGGTCTTTTATAGAGACTACTTTCCTCGGACTCACTATGCCATCGCACGGACATAGTTTATTTCCCTTAGGTGCTCTTCCCACTTGGTTATCACGACCAAGCCACACCACCTTAAACAGTTCAATCTCAACATTTTGAACCAGGAACTTCATTCCTTAGCCAACCAAGGACCTTGTCCTTTTCTGGCCATAAGATCACCTAGTGATCTCACCTTGGCACCTTAACAGAGTTGCCAAGAGGTACTTGGTTTTCTAGACCTCCAAGTTGTTGACTATAACCCCGGGGGCATCCCCCACACTTGGCGGTGCACCCAAGCTAGCCCTTACGGCCAAGGGTTCATAGCAACTGAGATTAGGTGTCCCCATCTCACTCACCACGACCTTGGTGCCACTTGCACCAAAGTGTTCAAGTTAGATATGCTGAGCTTTCACACTAAGCAATCTAACCGTGCATCACGACTCCGAGGCATCCCTCGCTTGGCGGTGTGCCCAAACCAGTCTCCCCACTGAGAGTCCATGACCACCGAAATATGAGTGTCCTCATATTCCAAACCATCACCACGCCCTAGTGATTTGGGACTCGAACCCAAGCACTAGAGGGTCGGGACTCGAACCCAACCTCCGTATATGCATCTACGGACGGCATCACACTAGATGCCTGGCATGACTCCCCACGCCGGTGCACCAACCTATTTTTAAAGCGCGCTACAGATCACAGCTTAGGAACCTAGTTCCTCCACACTGCCAAGTCCTCTCACTTGACATGTCTGTGATCATGCATGGACTCCTCCATGCTCGGCCCCATGGCCCACCCTTTTTGAAGTTATCACCTTCAACTAGGGTCTTTGTTCCCCTGACGTGCCAATCTCACTTGGCAAGTCCTCCGACCATTGTAACATGGTTCCTGCATAAGTGTGAAAGTCCTTGACCATCGACTTTCGTTCAAAGCCCTCTCTTTGAACACTCGGGAACTACTTCCCTAACCTTGATAACCTTGCCTCATGGCAAGCTTCAAGACCACGCTTCTGCTGCGCCACTCTGATTTCGCGTGTTCCATGAACCATTTACACTTGGCCTTTCTAGGTACTACGCTACCTAGAATCGTCTTTGGGAACCTTGAAGGAACTCTGTCCCTCAGCTTGCTAAGGCCTCCCCTTTCGCAAGCTTTATAGTTGCCATATAGTCTAACATGGACAATTCCATATTTTAGACTCTCCATGGCATCACGGTTGCTAGCAACAACATCCTCGAGCACCCTCTTGATTCCCCACTCCCAACTTTCATAACCACTGTTGGATATGCCCTTTGATTTCTATGGTTCAATTCCATCCCAATACTACTTGCTTTTGGCTTCACACCTTTCCTTCGGTCATTCTCCTCTAGACCAGGAGGATAGCTTTGCACTTTCTGTCATGCTTTAGCAAGTATTCTTAGGGATGGACCTACCCAATAGCCTAGGGAGTGGTTCCTCAATCCGGGTATGCTCACCTTATAATCCCACACACTGGGATTACATTGTTGCTTATGGGCCTTTACATGCCCATCACTAGCCTTGCCAAAATTCCATTTTTGGCTTTGTCCAATTCGGGTAGACAGTCCTCTCCTGTCTCCGCAACCTTGGACATTTGGATAGCACCTTCTATCCATCATTCGCTAGGGACTTAGTCCCTTGGGCTTTATCCATTGCCCTCGCGACATCAAACACCACCTTCTGGTGTTCTAGAGTGTCCGGGTGTCCCAATGATGGCTTTCTTGACAATGAGTATTTCCTTTTATGACATTGACTTACTATATCGCAACACAAGCAACTTATCCCCCGTAAGGGTATATCCAACTTCTTTATGCTATTAAGAAGTCTTGGGTAGCTACCTTCTACCCGTTTAACCAGTTATTTTGCACCTCTTGCTTAGTTGCCTCATAGTTGTCAAGTCCTACAACTCATTGCTTGGTGCTTTCACACCTCCATCATTATCTGGGTCACCACACTCCAACTGCATGCTCTGCAGCTTAGGCTATGCTATTCCCATTTCCATTGGGATTCCTTTGGCAAGGGGTTCTCATGAACCCACCAACATAGCCTCAAGGTATCACACCTTGGCACATTTGGTGTCTCCACACCATCGGCTCCACGAGCCTACCTCTATGACATTTCCCCTTCGTGTCTAAGTCTTTGCCAAGACCAACACCGCTCTTTCTCATGCCAACCATCCGTTAGCACTGCACCATAGAGGTCACACACAACTTTATGTCAGAGTTGTTTTCTTCTGGGAACACCTTTCCCATAACTTTAGCATGGCCTATTTTGCCATCGATGAGATACCCTCTGTTCTCATCCTTGGATCCTATGATCCCCCCCCCATCCTTTGTGGGGTACAACACACCTCAGTCCAAATGCTTCCATCAGTCCTTTTAGGACCATCCGTTGACTCTACTTGAGTCATCCAGCAATTTTGGACTTGGTTAATCCACAGACCCGTAAGGTCCTACTTGTGAGGCACTAGCTCACTGGAATACACTTCTTGCATTCCTGTCCTACTCAAAAGGACTATTTTCACAAGTGTTACTCCGACACTTGATTTTGTTCTCTGGGGGCAACCTTTGCCCCTTAGGACTACTTGTCCATGTGATGAGAATACCAACTCATCCACTCAATACACCCCAACTCCTTGGGTTGTTCCAGCATTTATTAGAGGTAGCCCCGGCTACCATTTCAAGGACTTGAGTCCTCTTCCGTATTTGACCTTCCACGGTCATTACCTTTGGTCTCACATTCATGAGCACCAACCTCAACTATATGAGGATAATCTTGTGACTCCTTTATTGCTTTGGAGTCTTTATCTTTCCCGTGATCCCAACTGTAATTGTTTACCACAACTACATTAGCCAGTTTGCTAAGTCAAACGCTCATCTGGATCACATCCTCAACTCTTTGAGGAAAACCATATACTGTTCCCAAGATCCCAAAGTCGTTCCATTATTGACCCTTTTCTATCCACCACCTCGTCTACAAGTTCACACATGAACTGTAATGGAGAGCCATGTCTTCCCGACTTGCTACTCCTCAAGGATAGGCCCACTCCTCGGACCTTCCGATGCCAACACTAGTGGTGATATACTTGAGAACCAATAAAAGTCGGACTAAGGAACAGCTCCGATACCAAATGTAAGCTCTTGAGTTTGGACTTCCCGGGAGGTCACCCAGCCCAGTACTATTCAAACCCAAGGACGCTTAACCCCAAATATCCCAAGACCCTTAACCGATTGGAAAAGGGGGTGCACTCTTGTTCATGGGCCCTTTCCCTCTATATTTGAACCCTTATGGATCGTCTCTCGAGTCGTTCCCTTTGGTTGCTTACAATCCACCACGCTTCCCTGCAAGTTCACGCCCTCGTGAACGGAAGCTGAGAGCCGCAGCTCTCCCAAGAGCCTCGCTCTCTTGACACCCTACCCCTCGGGTCGAGCCCAGCGGGAGCAAACTGGACCAGCCAGATGTCAATCAATATGTGGTGCGATTCCCCTAAGCCAACCAATAGAGTCGGACCCAAGACGGCTCCGATACCAAATTGTAAGCGACTAAATTTTCCATTTTACTTTAGTCACTTAACCACACCTCCGACCACTTGGAGGAGTCTCATTCACAACCTCCATCAATCCAATTCAGGACTTGGGACTTGCTAGCCCCAAGAATGGCATCCATGCCACTCCACACTTGCACCTGGTCCAAGTGCTCCACGTGTCCGGTCCTGAGACCGACACCCAAAGGTACCACTGACATCTCGGCCCGTTACGTTAAGGCCATGCCCATTCACCTTTGCTGCACTAGTGGTTCAACACCACTTGCATCACCACCTCGTCTCTCCAAGACTGGGCCATGTGTCCACGAGGGGTCATCCTAGATCCACTCCTTAGCATCCTTAGGATGCCCACAGACCTGGGGAATTGCCTTCCCCAAAGTCCCTTTGTCAGTTCCTACCAAGTCCCTTTCTGCCCCTGGCCGTGTTTGCCAACACTGCCACTGGATCGAGGCCCACAGGCCCGACCCCTAAGTCCCACGGTCCTCTGGGACTTCCTCACCACATGACTGTGTCCTTGGTCACTACCCCAGAGGACTGCTCCTCTTCCTTTCCACAGTCTGGGCCTTTGGGACAACATTTTGGAACACCGTGGCCTTACGCGAGCCACCTGGGTACTCTCCTCGCCTTCTGCCCTTGGGTGCTCTAGCCATGGGCTTAGAGCGGGTTCCATTGAGCCACACTAGGTATCCAAGTAGGTAGTGCCACCCACACTTGGACTGGGAGCATCGGCCAATCGATCTCCCGGGGGAACTAGAGCCGGCTCTTGAACACTTCACCAAGCTACCCCGCTTGTCGGTCCGTATTCACTCTAGTCTTGGACTTCCCAGTGGTCAGTTCCTCACCCAACACTGGGTCTGGCCTTCCTGGGCCAAACTGGCCTTTCCTGGCCAAACTGGCTCCACTGCAGTCCTCCCCCTGCTATACTTTTGGAGCTCACCAAACCCCCCAGGGTCTGGGAGACGAACGCTTTGGGCTTTCACCCTCTCAGGCTCCGGACTCGGACTCGGACTCGGACTCGAACTCGGACTCGGACTCGGATTCGGACTCGGACTCGGGCTCGGGCTCGGTCTCGGCCTCGGCCTCGGTCTCGGTCTCGGTCCCGATCTCGGTCTCGGTCTCGGTCTCGGTCTCGGTCTCGGTCTCGGTCTCGACTTCGGACTCCATCTCGGACTCCACCTCGGACTCCATCTCGGACTCCATCTCGGACTCCATCTCGGACTCCATCTCGGACTCCATCTCGGACTCCATCTCGGGTCCATCTCGGGTCCATCTCGGACTCCATCTCGGACTCCATCTCGGGTCCATCTCGGACTCCATCTCGGGTCCATCTCGGACTCCATCTCGGACTCCATTTTGGGTCCATCTCGGGTCCACCTCGGACTCCATCTCGGACTCCATCTCGGACTCCATCTCGGGTCCATCTCGGACTCCACTTCGGACTCCAGCTCGGGTCCATCTCGGGTCCACCTCGGACTCCATCTCGGACTCGACTTTGGACTCCAACTCGGGTCCATCTCAGGTCCACCTCGGACTCCACTTCGGACTCCATCTCGGACTCCACTTCGGACTCCAACTCGGGTCCATCTCGAGTCCACCTCGGACTCCACTTCGGACTCCATCTCGGACACTCCCACGTGTCATGTGTTGGTCCTTTTGGGTCCCTTTTTGGAGCCTCGCCTTTTGCTCGCTTCGTGCTCGTTCCTCGAGCACTTCGTTGGGAGTTCCACTCCCGCTCTTGACTTCTCAAGTCGGAGCTTTTGGTCCAAACGTGTTACGCTCGTTTGGCTCTCGCTTCGGCCACTACCATGTGGCGCCCTTCCGGCTCCACTTTGGGGCCTAGGGATTTTGTGTCTCACACCTAAATTCCACACCATGCTAGTTGGTGGAGTACCCATGTCCTCGTGTTAGGCCACCGGTATGCTGAAATAGTGCCAGACTTTGTTTGGCTCTGTTTTGTGTGTTAGTCCTAGCATTGGGATGTTGGATACTCTAGGACTGTTCCAAGTCGCTCTGTGCCCCTATCCCTTCGCTCCTTGGGTTGCATGCTTGGGAGTTGCTGTATGGTCTGGTTCCATCACTCTTTAGCTCCATACTTGGGAGTTTGGCACCGTTCCTTCATTCAGTGGCCCAAGGCCCTGAACCTCGGGTTCCACACCACTGTCTTATGAACACGTGGCATGTGACACATGGCATATGACACATGGCACATGGAGGGTTTAGGTTCTGCTTCATGGTGTTATCCTAATGTAAATCACCATAGAATAAAGGGTAAAAACTACATGCGCTACATTTGGTATTAGAGGATGAGGTTCAGTGAGTACTATCCAATGAAATTGGGCAACTAATCTCATTGCATGCTCAGAGATGAAATCGATGATCCGAGTGGGTACATGTTTGGGTGCAAAGGCTTTGCATTCGTTCCTTGGGTATGGATTTTAGTTACCTTGTTGTACCTTATGATGTGAGCTTGCTCTTGGGCTCATAAGATGAATTTGAGTTGTTCTATTTGCACGAGTTTGCGCTTGGGCTTGTGAGTGAGGCACATTAGCAATTCAAGGTTACATTTTGAGTTGGCAGGATTAATGTTAACCTATTGGTGGTTCCATGAGTTGTTCCAATGGTTTCATGAGTTGTTCTTTGTACCATGGGAGAAAGTAAACTTTCCCTAGGTTTGCTATGAGTGGCAAATAGGCTAGTTTGCAGCTGTTTAGCATGGCACTAGTGGATCTTTCCTAGGCATGATTACAAGTGAATCAATCAAACTATAGGAATTAGTCTATTTGTTCAAGTAATCATTGCCATGCTCTCTCATAAACTTTTCTTGGATTGGACTAAAAGCAGTGCAATAGCAAGCTTGAGGTTTAGTCAAAGATGAGACCGAAAAGAAAATTGTCAGGGACAAAGGATTAAACATATAAATCATCTTCTCTTTTAGAGAGATAATTTGTAACGAGGTGTTAACTCATTGCTCATATTCATATCATGCAATCAAAAGTCCCTACCTTGATGCATGTTGGTTATGATGGTCCTTGAAATGGTGAATCATGGGATGAATAGTGGTGAAGCGCTAAACCATTTTGTCTAGGCTTGTTATTGGAAGACTTGGGTTACAATGCTCAATTCTTTTCTGGGGAACTTTGCTATTACTCCTTGAGTAGTTTAGTGTGGATTAGTTTTGACTTTGGTCGGAAAGAGAATGGCATGAGCTTATCTGTGTTGTGAACTAAAGTTAGTGGTGTTGGGTGTTAGAAGTCTCTATCGGTAGAGTGTGGCATTTATGTTGCATTTTGTCGAATCAAGTTGGCACTTGATATAAACCTTTGAAATAATGACATGGGTGTTGCTCGTGATGTTACTCAATTGATGATCAAGTCATTGTGATTTTCATATCATATCCATGTGATAGTGAGCAATGTGTTTACGAAGTTGCTTGATTAAATGATGATCAACCCCAAAGTGGTTGATGGTGAAGCTAGTCTACTTGCATGAAGTAGCATTATGGTAGCTTTGACTGGATTCTCGATGGTGGTCCATTATGCTAAGTTTATGTTAGTACCTTGTTCTTTGAGAGTTTGCCCATTGAGGTGTTGAAAAGGGTTATAGCATTCACTTGTTATAACTTGTTTATTGATCCGTTAGCACTTAGAATAAATTGTTGGATGGAAAAAGTGTGTAGTTAGGGCATTGACATCACTAGCACTTGTGTTAGTGGAAATGACATTGTTATTCAAGTGATGAGGGATTTTCCTTAGAGTTTGATTTTCCATGTCATTTTTCCTTGTTAGTGTTTTGGCTTCACATTGGATCTTGAAGGTGGTTGAAGAAGAGTGTTAGTGTAATGTGAATATCTAAATATATAGTCTTCATGATCAAGTATTGGATGTTCATTTAACACTTTGCAGATGTTGGTGTTGGATTCAGAAAATGGGCAAAGTTGTTCAATGCTTAAACATACTGTGGGTCATGAGAATTTGTGTTGAGGTGAATATATGTGAAATTGTTAGTAGGAGGAAGTTGGTTGAGTTTTGAAAGTTTGCATTCCTGGATTGAGAGTCATTCTTTCTTTGGGAGGGAAAATTTTCCATAAATTTTCTTAAACTTTTCCAATGGCTAATTTGTTAATCATTTTGCTTGAAAACCATTCCATTTTCGTAAGCCAATACAAACTAGTGAAGGGGTTGGAGTTGACTCCAATTGGCTTAAACCTTAGTAGGTAATTTGTATGATATGACACGAAAAGGGATGCTAACTTTTTAGGGCTAAGATAATTGAGTTGGATAGAGTCTGGAGTTGGTGTAGAAAAGTGGCCGTTGCACTTTTCTAAGAAGGGTGACCTTTGTGCCTTTCTTCTATAGCGTTATATTTGGTGGCAGGTTGCAGTTTGCATTTCGTTAAAACTCTATGAGAGTAGTGAGCTCTCACTAATCTCGACTTAGCCTTGGTAGCCCTACACCTTGGCTAAGGATGGTGATATCCAACTTAGTTGTTTGAGTTTGAGATGTTAGTACCCATACTATAGCTTTGTCTATGCAAAGGTTATGTACCGATATAAGTCCATCTCATAGTCTTCACTTTAGTTTTGGCTGAGTATTGATCATACATAGCTAGCCTCTTCAAGGCATGCTCAGAGCTATTGACTAAATGTGTTGGTGAGCTTATCGCGGTTGAGTTGGATTCGAGTGGTCATTTAGTTCATGCTTGTCCATGAACCTTTATCTTATACTTGGGGTATTACATTCATGTTGGACAAGTGTATAATTTGATGATATGAGTTTAGTGTTGGGTCTTGTGAAGGCAAGTTGAAGGGTGGTTGCTTTGCGACTAGTGATTATTTATTGACTTCGTCGAAGACTATGACACTTGTTTTGCTCGATGATGATTTAGCAGTGATAAGCTTGCTTTACCGGATAGTTTTGCGGAGGATCGTGTTGTTAAACAGACATGGGTTTTCTATGTTGGCATGTCAACTCTACCTTAGTCAATATCATTTAGTTGCATTTAGTTCATAGTGTTGGATTTCATTTAATCTTGAACATGGTGATTCACTCCTTGAGGAAGTGTTATCTATAACTGAGTTTTGCTGAAGGATTAATTTCAAATACTAAATAAAGTATTTTCAACCTTGGTTATCTTAGTTGCTAGAGAGTTTTGAGTAGTGATTCACTTGAGCTTTCTTTTAGCTTTGTTATGGTGTTGATGGCATTGAAGTGATGCCTTGTCGTTGACATAGTTAATGTTGAGATTTGAGTGAAATGAGATATCTCTCTGAAAGATTGATATTGAGTTTCATTAGTCTTGATAGAGATAGTGTTGATGATTTAGTTGTAACTTTGCGTTATTAGCATTCGTGCATTTGCTAGTTAGCAACTATATTGACATTTAAACAAGCTAAGTGGCAAGTTAAATTAGTTGTGTTCTAGACAATTGCTTAGTCGAGGTTGAGTTTTAGGCTTTTCCTTGAAAAGTGATTTAGTCGTAGACTATGCTAACTCTACAAGAAAAAGAGTTAGTGATTAATATTGAAATGTTTGAATCCTTGTTAGATTTGAATTGGGATATATTGACCATTGATGATTCTTCTTATGCTTGTTATGAAGTGAGTTACGTTTTGTTATAGATGGATTCATGAAAGATCATTTAGTGTTCACTTGTTGAGTATAGTTTCATTGTGTTTGGCTTTTGGATTGATACAAATATGCTCTTCATTAGCTTTGCATTATGAAGTTTAGCTTATAAATGTGTTGAGGAGGATATTATGGACTATGCCATGATTTCTTCTTTAGCATTGAAGTTAGTTTATGTAAAACTTGTGATCATTATTAAGCAAGACTTAGTTATAGGATTTTTCAAGCTTTTGGTTCCTTGAGTTTTCATGTTTATAGTCCATTTGTTAGAAGTTGTTAGAGAAGGCATTTTTGGCTTATTAGCTTCAATATTGAAATTAGTATTTGCATCTAGCAATCATTGATAATGATTAATTATCATCTTGGGATAATTGATTGTTCTCATTAAAAAAAATATATTTATTTAGTTGTTGTTGATGTAAATTAATGTGCCATTCTTTGGGATGGTGGATTTTTTCTTCAATGATGATTATGTATTGCTCTTTTAATGGGAGGATTGATCTTTTATTATAGTTAGTTATGCTATTTGATGGCTTGTGGCTTTTCGCAATACCACATATATTTTGTGGTTTACTCTGGATTGGTCTTTTGGGTTTGAGACATCAGTAGGATGTTACTGACATTTGCTTGAGCAACTCTAGTTCCTTAGTAATATTGGCCGGGATCTATTTCAATTGACTAGTGCGATAATTGGCATGAACGAGTGTTTGTTAGTCTTACCACATTCATTTAGTATTGTTGATTGTTCCTCAAGTTAGATCTAATTGATTTGGATGTTATTTCCTTCAAGTGATACATTTACAAGCATCTTGCTTGCTAGTCAATGATACTTTGTGTTCTTTGAGTTATCTTTGGTAAGTTTTTTGGCATACTGTCTGCAATCTTTGATAGTTAAGGTTTATCATTGACTTTTCTTGATGATAGTTTGGCTATAAAATTTTGTTGGCTAGTGAATCCTATGTTTTCCAACTATAATGCTCTTAGTGGTTCCTATACTATCATATTAGTTTATCAGATGATAATTTACTTGGAATACTTTTGTGTTCTAATCTAAGATATATTCATTGATAATTAACACTCTAAGATATCATTGTCTATGACTTTGATATTGTCCATATATTGATCTTTGAGTTTGGGCTAGTATAGGCAAATTGGTTTCAGCACTTCATGTGTATGGTGAAATCTTTAGTTATGGGGTAGTTACTATTGACTGATCACATCACCCGCCTCTTTGTTGATGTTCCTTATTCCGTTGAAAGGGCGTGACTGTGTAAACAACTCTAATTACCTGTTTACAGTAGTCTATCTAAACCTTACCAATGGGTTTGGTTTCTTTGTTCATGAGGGTTGGGGCCTCTGGCTTCTCTCTCTATGTCCCTGCAAGCAAGCGCATATCACACTTTTGTAAGCTGGGTGACAACTAGAGCAGCAAGGGTGGCAAACTCCGTTGGTTATTTCCTTGTCGCTGACGGCCAGAAGGTGTCTGAGTGGGTAGCGCATTTGCGTTAGACAAAGAGGTTGTCTCCTAACTCATTTAAGTTGGTGCATTTCTCACATAATGTGAGTACCATGAAATTTTTCTGGAGTTGTTTCCTTGGCAGTATTCTAGACTCGAGTATGCATCGACGAGGATGTCGATATTCCCTAGGGGGGGAGAGTGTCACGAATGTGACTTCGGGTATCAAAAGTTACCTGTCGGCTAGTCCTTACGGACACTCTTTCCTTACTACCACGATGGCAGGAGGTCGGTATTGCTGGTTCTCTTTTAGTAAACTGGGCTTGGCACCTATACTTAGCTAGATGGACATAAGGTGGAAACTCCTATGTGTTTCTAGCTGAGCATACTCGGTCTGGCTCTTAGTTCTCTTTTGCTTTGTCTTGCACTAGCTTGATAAAAACCTCATTTCGGTCCTAAATGCTATTTATGGAAAGTGTCTAGATCTGCTCATTTGGCATATCTACAAAATGTAGAGATTGGTTTGAACACAATGGTGTTCATCCTATGTCCAAATTCGCAATATAGCGCCATTCCATAGTTAGTAAGTTTTTAGTTTGTCCCAGAGACTAACTCCTGATACTAAGGGAAGCTTGGGGTGAAAGCCTAAAGTGTGTGTTCCTCAAGGGGGGGGGGGGGGTAAGTCGGGCATGGCCGACCAACTTGAGGCATGGTCTAGCTCCTGTTTGCATACCTGTCCTTGTTCTGCATCCGGCTTGGGTCTAAGCCTAAGTTCCACACCATGCTAGCTGGTGGAGTACCCATGTCCTCGTGTTAGGCCACCGGTATGCTGAAATAGTGCCAGACTTTGTTTGGCTCTGTTTTGTGTGTTAGTCCTAGCATTGGGATGTTGGATACTCTAGGACTGTTCCAAGTCGCTCTGTGCCCCTGTCCCTTCACTCCTTGGGTTGCATGCTTGGGAGTTGCTGTATGGTCTAGTTCCATCACTCTTTAGCTCCATACTTGGGAGTTTGGCATCGTTCCTTCGTTCAGTGGCCCAAGGCCCTGAACCTCGGGTTCCACACCACTGTCTTATAAACACGTGGCATGTGACACATGGCATATGACACGTGGCATATGGAGGGTTTAGGTTCTGCTTCATGGTGTTATCCTAATGTAAATCACCATAGGATAAAGGGTATAAACCACATGCACTACATTTCTCTGATACCAACTATAGTGCACTTTATCTCTCTCCCCTTAAACCAACTGGAAAAGGGGCAATTGCTTGATAAGAGAGCCCTTAGTGGCTATTTTATCCCCATTTATCCCCCAAGGTTCTAAGGATCCACGGTGACAGTATATCCAAATCTCATCCCATGATAATATGCGCTACACTCACCCCTCTTTAGAAATGTTAATGTCTTTATTGACTATTAACTAACAACCCCTACTGAGCCAAGGGGAACCAACACCTCCATTTCTGCATTGAATCTACCAATCCTTCCATTATATAGACCAGTTATTCCATGTGAGGCAACTAGTCATTCACTTGTACTGCAGTCCCACAGTGGATACCTTCGTCCGTGGATACTCCAAGGACATACGCATAAATGCCTAATATGTATGATTTCAAATTTAGAGGTAGGAATATACCTTGCTCAAGGGTATATTATATTTTTAAATAGCCACTAATCAATGGGAATTGAACCCGTGCCATTTTCTCTGATACTAACTGTAGCACACCTTATCTCTCTCCCTTTAAGCCAATTGAAAAAGGGGCAATTGCATGATGAGAGAGCCCTTAGTGGCTATTTTATCCCCATTTATCCCCCAAGGTTCCAAAGATCCATGATGACAGTACATCCAAATCTCATCCCATGATGATATGCGCTACACTAGTTCCTTCGGGAGATCGAATGGTTGATGCTCCCAGTCCAAGTATGGGTGGCACTACTTACTTGGATACCTGGCGTGGCTCAACAGAACCTCGCTCTAAGCCCATAGCTAAAACACCCAAAGGTAGAAAGTAGGGAGAATACCCACAAGGCTCGCGTAAGGCCACGGTGTTCCGAAATGTTGTTTCAAAGTCCCAGATTGTAGAATGGAAAAGGAGTAGTCCTCTGGTGTGGTGACCAAGGATACGGTCATGTCGTGAAAAAGTCCTAAAGGACAGTGGGACTTAGTGGTCGGGCTTATGGGCCTTGTCCCAGTGGTAGTGTAGGCAAACTCGGCCATGGACAGAAAAGGGACTTGGTGGGGACTGTAAAAAGAATATTGGGAAAGGCAATTTCCCATGTCTACAGGCATCTTAAGGATGCTAAGGAGTGGATCTTGGATGGTCACTCCTGGATGGATGGCCCAGTCGTTGAGAGATGGGACTGCGATGCATGTGGTGTTGGACCATCGGTGTGACCAAGGTAAAGGGGTATGGCCTTAGCGTAACGGGCTGGTATGTTAGTGGTACTTTGGGGTGTCGGTCTTGGGACTGGACACTTGGACCAAGTGTAAAGGATGAGTGGCATGGATGTCATTCTCGGGGCTAGCAAGTCCCAAGTCCTGAATCAAACTTGAGGAGGTTGTGAATGAGACTCCTCCAAGTGGTTGAAGGTGTGGTTAAGTGATTAAAGTAGAATGGAAAAATTAGTCGCTTACAGATGATTTACCATACGATAACAATATAAAGTGGAACCTAAACCCTCTATGTGCCACGTGTTATATGCCACGTGTCACATGCCACATGTCCATAGGATAGTGGTGTGGAACCCGAGGTTCAAGGCTTTAGGCCACTAAATGAAGGAACGGTGCCAAAGCCCCAAACATGGAGCCAAGGAGTGAGCAAGCTTGAGGTTTAGTTAAAGTTAAGATCGAAAAGAGTGTCTGTAAGGATTGGTTGATAGGTAACTTTCGATACCCGAAGTCATATTTGTGACAGACTTGTACATACACTTATTCCAACCACCTTTGACGATGCTCTTTATTTGGCACATTATTATAAAACATTGCTTCTTTCACTTCTCACTATACGTCCTTCAACTCCACTTCTTATGGGAGATGGTTCTGTTTCAATGGAGGTTGATGCTGCTATTGCCTAAGTTCAAGAACAAGAGTAAAGACATGGTCATGGCCGTGATGTCCACTATTGGGTGTGTGATTAAATTAGTCACACTTGTTAGCATTTTCTAGATTGGCAATCTTAATTTCCTGAGTGGAGACCTTGGTGTCAACAATGTCCTATTGGTGCTACTGTAGTGAAGGTTTGGACACCGAGATGCTTTTAAGAAACAAGGAGTCATGTAAGTAGCGAAAGGACCTTGTGCAAATAAGTTAGTGATTTCTTCATATTTCTTTTGAAAGTATTATCAAAGGGTTCACTTGGCATTAGTTCATGTAATGTTTGCCACATGTTGTTGTCTACATTTGCATCATATGGCAAAACCAGTTTTCATTCTTTATGGTAATGGCCATACACACACATATGTGAATTTGGTTATATGTGGGCAATTTCAAGCTTGAGTTGCAGCTATTGTGGGTGGTGTCGAATCAAGCTTTTGACCTCATCCTTGGTATGAATTAGTTACAACATCATCATGCCAAGTGTGATTTTGAGGCTTCTCCCCCTTGTTTTATACTTCATTATTTTTTTTCCATTCTTCTCATTTCTATTTTTTTTTTGTCCTTTTGGTTTTACTTTATTTCCCCATTACTTTTTTCTATATTTCCATCTTATTCTTCTCTTCCCTTTTTTGTTCCTTCCAATGCTCTTTGTGTTTCAACAGTTGACCGCTGTAAGCAACCAAAGAGAACGACTTGAGAGACGATCCATATGGGTTCAAATATAGAGAGAAAGGGCCCATGAACAAGAGTGCACCCCTTTTTCCAATCGGTTAAGGGTCTTGGGATATTTGGGGTTAAGCGTTCTTGGGTTTGAATAATACTGGGTTGGGTGACCTCCCAGAAAGTCCAAACTCATGACCTTACATTTGGTATCGGAGCGGTCTCGGGTCCGACTTTGTTGATTGGCTAAGGGAGTCACACCACATGTTGATTGACATCTGGCTGGTCTAGTTTGCTCCTGCTGGGCTCGACCCAAGGGGTAGGGTGTCAAGAGAGCAAGGCTCTTGGGAGAGCTGCGGCTCTCAGCTTCCATTCACGAGGGCATGAACTTGCAGGGAAGCGTGGTGGATTGTAAGCAACCAAAGAGAACGACTTGAGAGACGATCTATAGGGGTTCAAATATAGAGGGAAAGGGCCCATGAACAAGAGTGCACCCCCTTTTCCAATTGGTTAAGGGTCTTGGGATACTTGGGGTTAAGTGTTCTTGGGTTTGAATAGTACTGGGTTGGGTGACCTCCCAGGAAGTCCAAACTCAGGACCTTACAATCGCCTCATGAAAGAGTATGTCGATATTTTTGAATTTGATTTAAGATTGGAACATGTCATCCTATTCTAACTAGGGATGCTTGTCGAATAAAGGTTCTTGTTTGTTATCAATCACCCAAAGAGATTAAAATTTTATGTGTAAACATCAAGGAAATATTGGAAACAAGTGTTATTCAAAAGTTGTGGACTCCTTAGGCATGTGAATTTCATTTAGTGATGAAGTCTAATGGGAGTATTTGTTTCTACATCAATTATTATTTGTTAAACAAAGTGATCATCTCGGATATATACCCTTTTCCTCATATTGTTAATTTCTTAGACTATCTAGGGAGAAGTTGTTGATTCACCAAGTTATATATTGCTTTTGGCTACTAGCAAGTACTAATGGCCAAAAATGATATTTTTAAGACTTATTTTTGTACACCGTTTAATGTGTACAAGTTTTTAGTGATGTTGTTTGGTTTGAATAATGCTCTAGCAATTTTTTAGCAGATGATAGATGAAGTTCTTTGTGATATACTAGAGATAATTACTGACTTCATTGATGATGTCTTGATCCATTTGGAGGGAACATATCTATAATGTTTGTAAAGTGTTGGATCAACTTTGGGAAGTTGGTTTAAAATTAAAGTAGTTGAAGTGTATGTTTGGGTTTATAAACACAACTTATCTTAGGTATTATATTTTTCATAAAGATTTACAAATTAATTCTGACAAATTTATGGTTGTTTTAAAGTTCCCTTCTCCAAAGTGTGTGAATAATATATAGCATTTCCTGGGTAAGTGCAATATTTCAATCATTTTATTGATCATCTTTATGATTGTATTGCACCATTGCGAATTTTCTTGAAATTGTTAACATCATCTTTCATTTGGTTTACAAACTGTGAGTGGGCATTTATGAATCTCAAATTGCTATTGACAACTCCTCTAATTTTGGTATATCTTAACTACACTCAACTTTTCATTTTGTGCGTAGATGCTTCCAATATCAATCTTAGATGTATGTTGATGCAAAATAGCCCAAATGTGCTTAGTCAGCACCATCCTATTGCATATATCAATCATACATTACAACCAACAAAGGTGAATTACTCCACAACAAAAAAGTGTTTAACAGCAATTTGGGGTTTCGAGAAATTTCATATGTATTTATATGGTACTTAAACGTTACTAAAAAGTGATCATGCTGTAATTACTTTATTATTGAAGTGGAAAAACTTGGTTGGTTATACTACTTAGTAGGTTTTGAAGCTTCAGATATATAATTTTGATGTTGTTCATCACTTAGAGAGTTTTATAGCTGATGCTTATGCCCTTTTTTGAACTCCTCTATTTCTTCTCATATTTTTGACAAGCTTGTTATTCCCATATTTATGGATTTTTTGGACGAAGATTTTGTGCTGCTGGCAATTGCTATACTTAATGTTTAGTGTCCATAAAGTGTAAAGCAAAATTTACCTTCTTTTGATGAGGTTTACAAGGCTCAAAAGATTGAGCCATATATTTAAAGGCTTCACAATGAGTTTGAGAATCCTATATTATTTATTGATAACTTGTCATTTTGGCATTTATATTCTCAATATAACTTTGAGGACGGTCTTCTTTATTTTATAGGGATGAATTCTAATGATCATGTACAACTGGTAATGCCTTTAATATTTATTCCACACTTTCTCTATATCTACCATGATTCTTCTATTCTAGACGAGCATATAAGATATCGTTGTGTGAGCGAGAAGCTCTATAGGTCTTTCTATTGGCCAAAGATGTGACATGATGTTATTTGATATGTGTGTAGTTGCATTTGGTGCCAAGCTCACAATACTCCCCCTTGTGCCACGGAAGGACAGTTGGAGTCAATTGCAATTTCCCGTTCGTTTGAGTTGGTGGCATTTGATCTTATGGGACCTTTTCCACAATCAACTACTAACAATGAATATATTATTATTGTTTCTGACTATTTGACTTATTAGGTGGAAGTTGGTGCTCTTGCTAGCGCCTCTGCAACTACTATTAGATACTTCCTCCTTAATCGAGTGGTGTTCCAGCATTCTTATTTGGAGCGGATTCATTCAGATAATGGTCCCACATTTATGGCTAAGGCATTTCATTTTTTGACATCTCAATTGGGGATACGCCACATATTCACGAGTGTTTATCATCCACAGTCAGACGATTTGGTGGAACAGCTTATTCGGACATTCAAAGGAATGATTGCAAAGTATATAAACTTTCAGCATTCGGATTGGGATGGTTATTTGCCATCTTTTCAGTATGCATATATCATAGGTGTGTAGAGTTTTATTGGTGTTTCACCATATAAACTTCTATATAGTCATGATCCAATATTACTAATAGAGCTAAGTTTACCTTCATGATTACCATGAGCTGCTGATTCTAGGTCATAAGATCAGTATTTGATGAGCATTCTTCCAATTGTCTAAACAGAGTCTACTGAACACTTAGGCCGTATATAAGTGGGATCATAACAGTGATACAACTCCCATCATCGTTCACTTGCAGAGTACAAAATGGATGACATAGTGTTAATTTATTTTCCTCATCTTATAATGCGTGGTTTATTTAAGGGTCTCCTTTCTCAGTGAAAAGGACCATATCAGGTGTTGTGGCAAGTTAAATCATAAGTTTATGAGGTTCAACATGACATCCAACAGGCCAACCCTCTAAAAATTGTGCATGTGCAACAGTTGAAATGCTTTGTATAAAGGGATCAAGAACAGTTAATACCACCTACAGATCCATTGATGCCTCCTCCTAACATTTCTTTAGAACCTAGCCCATCTACAAGAAAACCTTGATGGTTTTCCATTATTCCGAGAAGAGGGGATGCTGTGAGGTCCAAATGTATGGCTACGATGTCATATATTAATATTAATATACTGGGATTTTAGTAGCCGTCAGATTGGTTTTAATCCAGACCACTTGTTCCTATATATAAGAGGGTTTTTAAGTTAATTGATATGCACATTTTCTGTATTCTCTTTCCATATTCCTTGCGCTTACACCATTCTTTTCATTTATTATATTACCAATTTTTAAATTGTGTTATAATATTGTTTTAAACATTCATTTTATATCTAAATTTTTAAAAACTAAAGGTGTTTTAAAGTAAATATAATTGATATACACATTCAAGATTTCTTTTTAATTCTTGTATGTTGACATTTTTCACACATGATTTTTGAAAAGTTTTAAGACAGCACCACTTCCACCACCATCATCATTACCCCCACCACCACCTTCACCTACACCTCCACCTTCATCCTGAATACATTTTGTACCTATTTCACAATATGCAAAGACAACAAACCAGAACATTGTCAAAAATAGAAATACTTTCATCTCTTTGCACAAGTGTTTGTTTATATCTGTTTTTCAAAACAAAGTAGGAATCTTGGTGACAAAGAACGGCATAAAGTATTTATACATATGACTCGTTGTACGTACACATAGAATCCTGCCTACACATCGTAAATCATCCCAACGTTGAGCATTGTCTCGTGAGGTATGTGGTAAATGACGCTGGTCTCGCGGCAAACCTTCCTCAAGAAGCTGTAGACATGGTTGATGGCTATTCTCTTGGCCAGTCCCGACCCCTTCCTCGCCTTGACCACCGTGTTCCCCAGGATATGAACCACGCCGCTCTCCTTGGCTGCCACCAAAAACTTGAGCTGATCCTCCACCACCTGATGCTCGATCCGCCGCTGGCTCAGCACCACCTGGTAATCCCTCGAGTTGTAACTCGACGTGCCCGACTGATCGCCCATCACCCTTCTGATCTCCACCGAGCAGCAGCTCGCCTCCTCGTTGCTGTTGTAGCTGAAGCTAAACCGGCGATCGTTGGGCGATATCGCGGACGGCAAGCTCTGCTCCCGATCGGAGGCAGCCATGGTCATCGGCTCCGACGGCGCCGTGGACGACGTTTCCACCCGATTGTTGTCATCATCCTTGCGGATGAAGTCGGCCAGAGCTCCTATCAGGCGCTCCTCGAACTGCTCGTCTCTGCGGTGGAGGTCGCGGTATCCATATCGCACGGTACAGCGGTACATCCAGTAGTCTGGTGGGCCGATCCGCCGGAAGAGGAACCTCTCGTCCTCGAGCACGGTGTTGACGGGAAGGTACTTGACGCAGACGAAGACGAGGACGGAGTGTATCGCCGGGAGGTGAGTGATGAAGTGAGAAAACATCGAGGGGACGCCGTGGGCGAGATCGGTGTAGACGAAGCCGACTCCTGGGACGCGGACGAGGCCGAGGCTGGGGCCGAGGCCCAGGATCCAGGCGAGCGGGACCTTGTTCTGGATCTCAAACTGGTAGCGCTTGACGGTGCCGTAGTGCCAGGCGTAGAAGATGAGCATGAGTGCCGCGGCGATGGCGAGAGGAACCCAGCCGCCCTTGGCGATCTTGAAGAGCACCGCGGAGAAGTAGATTGTTTCCACGGAGCCAAAGGTGACGAGGAAGAGGAGGACGAGGGATAAGTTGGTCTGCCAAATGAAGAGCATGATCAAGGTCATGAGAAGAGTGGTGACGAGCATCACGGCCATGACAGCGATTCCTGTTTGGATCGAGAAGAAAAAAGAGAGGTGACGATCTTGATAGAACTTTGGGTTGACGAACCGTAAGCGTTGCCGATTTGGGTTGTTTCTCGGAATCCCGCGGTGATGGCCAGACAGAGGAGCATGAGAATCCAGTTCACCTCCGGGACGTAGATTTGGCCGAGAATGCGGTTGGAGGTGTGGATGATCTTCACCCGGGGGAAGCACCCGAGAGCTACCGATTGCTTGACGATGGAGAAGGTGGCGGAGATTGTTGCCTGACTTGCAACGATGGCTGCAACTGTTGCAATGACAAACATTGGCCAGTAGACTGGATCTGATAAAATGCGAGAGAGCTTTTGATCAAGAAGAATAAAAACTCTCGCCTACCTGGGATTGATCTATAGAAAGTTTGATCCACCTTGTCGGGAAACTTGAGAAGGAATGACGCTTGACCGAGGTACGCAGCCAGCAAACAAGGAAACACCAAAGACGTGAAAGCCAGCTACAAAACACAGACCACGATGAACTCTTACAAGAAAATTATCTTCCATGATCAAAGAAAAAGGAGTTCACAACACTCACCCGAATCGACACAGTAGAAAAATGTCCCAAGTCCGCAAACATGGCTTCGGCTCCTGTAGTTTCTCAATCTGTTAATATCACTGGCATGCATTAGACCAGAAGTAAGACCGAGGAAAGAAAGACCAGAAAATATCAAAGAAAAACTCGACAAAACAACGTCACTCAGACGCAAGGAAGAAGAAAAAAAACCAAGATAGAAACTTTCAAGAGAAAGGACAGTTTACCTGTGATGGAGAGCACGATTCCTCCAAGCCTGGCCCATCCTTTGGATTTGGTTCTCCTCAAGAAATCGAAGCCAGCGACGGGAGAGAGGGCCCGGAAGATATCCGGCTTGTGAATCGCGATGTTGTAAACACCCACGGCTCCAATAGACAAGAGCCAGACGAGAATGACGGGGCCAAACATGACCCCCACTTTGTCCGTCCCAACGTGTTGCATGCTAAACAAGAGCACGAGGATGATCAAAGCCAGGATCACGACATGGCCTGCGCGCACAAATCGAGCATAGTAGCTTGATCAGCGATCGAGACGAGTGGAATACGATAAAGTTGCTGTGAATAAGATTATATTAATACCTTGGTGAAAAGATGGATGAGCTACTTTGATCCCACTGACTGATGACAGCACTGGTCGAAACAAAAGATCACAAAAAGAGGAAGGAGAAATTCGAAAGGGACACGACTGCGATTAGTTTAGAGTGGCTTAAGACGAAGAAAACATACCCGAGATTGCTGGAGTTAAGACGCCATCGCCAATGACCATGGAGGTTCCAAGAAGAACGAGGACGAGCAGGAGTTTCTGGAGGGAATTCCTGCCTTCGAGGAGCTTCTTGATGGTGGAAGCTCGGGAGTTCTCGGGCACTGGGCGGCGGCTATACGTTGTCAAGTACTGGTCGGTCGGGTGTTGGTTTGGAATGGTGTTCACTTTGGCGTGTCTACAGATCAGAGAATACAAAGCAAATGTGCCACCTGAATGGATTCATGAGTTCTAAGGTCTTGGGAGAGGAAACCAAGAACTAGTACGATCGATCGAAACTTGCCTTCGCCATTGTCATTTGCCCTCAAGACGATGAACACATACTTGATAAGAGGAATGAGCGTGAAGGAGTAGACGATGAGGCACACGGCGCCGAGAACGTCCCTTCGGTCGACGATGCCGTCGGGAAAAACGCTGGGAAAAACGTAGAGGGGAGACGTCGCAAGGTCGCCATAAACAACGCCCAGGCTTATAAACGCTAGCCGGATGGTCACCGCCAAAGGATGCTCCTGGAGAAAGATTACAACGAAGATGCAAGAGAAGGACGACAAAGCGGTGATTACCTTGGAATTTTGGAAGCCGCGAACTTGGGTGGCTTCATCGCCCAGTGGCTGATCCAGCGTTTGATCCAATTCCCACATCGTTCCCTTGCCATCTTGGTGTTCTTCCATTGAAGAAACCAGCGAGCGCGCTAGAGAAAACCAAGCTTTCCCCTTGTCATGAATGCGGTGGAAGCGCTGGATAGGATCAAAGAGGAAGACGAAGAGCAAGGAGAAAGGGTCAGCGCGCGATGATGACAAACTTAGAAAGCCCGGAAAATGCAGCGAATCTTTCAACTAGTTTCACTCCTTGCTAACTTTAGCGGAGCTGTTGCGCGGCTATCTTATCAAAAAGTTAGTGACGATTGTATCAAACACAAAAGTCTTCAAGTTTTAAAAAAAATCGTAGATCTTCTAAGTAGAAAGAAAGATTCTACGAATCTTCTTGTATGATTACACTTAGCTTCTTTTAGGGCAAATGTTTTAGGGTTTATGGAAATGGAGGAGAATGCCACGCCGATCGCGGCCTACACGAATTTTGGAGCGGACACGGCCGGTCCTCTCACTCCGCCCACGCTTCCATTCGGTTTCGGTAAGGCGGCATTCAGGGCTCCAGCGCCAGCAGCGGCGACAGCGGTGGTGGCATCATCGCCATTCTCTCCCGATCCGCCGTCCAACAGAAGGGGCGAGGCGCTCTCTCCAGAGGCATTCTCTCTCGACCTGCCGGCTAGAAGAGGAGCGCCTCTTCCTCCTCATGGATCTACCATCCAGAAGCCGCCGGTGCCTAGACCAAGCTCCTCCAGCTTCTCTGGACCCAGCGAGCCAATTCCTGGCCTTTGTCCTGATATGTGCCCAGGTATGAAGTCACAATAGTGCTTGTTTCACTCATCTCTCTTTGTTCTTCCTTATCAGAGAGTGAGAGATCCGAAAGAGAACGGATAGGAGATCTCGATCGCTACGAGCGTGTAGGCGGGGATAGAAACCAGACCTCTATCAGTCTTGCTGTGAAAAAGGTGACAAGTAAGCAATGGTGAAAGAGCGTGTATCGCTCGCTCATTCTGTGTCTTATTTCATTCGCAGTACACGAGGACTCCGGACAAGGATCCAATGCTGATACGCTCCTTGCCTGTGTTGCGAGCAACCATGGACTATCTTCTCGGCCTTTTGGAGCAGTCTTATACTCAGGAGCTCTTGGGCTTGTATAACTTTCTTTGGGACCGTATGCGAGCTGTGAGGGTGGATCTAAGGATGCAGCATATTTTCAACCACGAGGCCATTGTGATGCACGAGCAGATGGTAAGTTCTCTGCTGTGGCGGCGTGAAAGTCAAAACGTATTTTTTTGCGTTTCTTTCTTCCCCAGATTCGGCTGCATATACTGGCCATGCACGAGTTGTGCGAGTTTCCCAAGGGGGAAGGCTTCGTGGAGGGTTTTGACGCTCATCTTAACATCGAGCAGATGAACAAGGCGTTTAGCGAGCTCTTCCAAATGTACGATGATCATCGAAGGAAAGGGGAGCCTCTTATGACTGAGCCCGAATTCCGGGGGTATTATGCGCTTCTCAAACTCGACCAGCATCCTGGTTTTGCCGTAAGTTTTCATCATAGTCTTGAAAGCTGTACATTTTCTTATCCTCTGTTTCCAGGTAGAACCATTTGATCTCTCCGTTCATTTGTCCTCAATGAGTCCTGCTATGAGAAATTCCTCTGATGTTATTTTTGCCCGCAAAGTTGCGAGGTAAGCGACTGGAAGCCTTTATTGACGTAACCTTCTTGAATCAGGATGTACAAGCTTCCTAATTACATCGGTTTTTTCAAGCTTGCTGCAAAGGCCACTTATTTACAAGCCTGCCTCATGCATGCTCAGTTTTCAAAGGTTTCTATAAATTGTCTGTATTATCTGGTTTTAACGTGCTGGAGCGCACAGGTTCGCAGCCAGGCGCTGGCCGCTCTTTACAGCGGGTTGAGGGTGTCTCAAGGCATCCCGTTATCTCAACTTAAGCAATGGTTAGGCATGGAGGTACGAATGTAATTGAAACAAACGATACTTAAAACCTCCTTTTTCTTTCAGAGGCATGAGGTTGGCGATCTCTTATCTTATCATGGATTTTCTATCAAACTGTTTGAAGAGCCTTACGTGGTAAAGGAGTCCGAGTTCCTGAATAAAGACCAGGACTACGGGCTTCATAGATCCCGGTTGGTGGAATCCAAAAGATCCCCAAGAATTATTGACGACGTTGTCTCCCAGAACAGAGAAGCTCCTCGGTTCACTGCTCAGAGTCCGGAACTACAAACGGATATGACGGAGTACGTTTCATTCAACGCTGTGCAAGAAGCTCCAGCGGAAATAGTGGAAGAAGAAATGCCTGACTATGACGACGGAGAGACGCCAGTTTTTATCGCAAAGGCCCCGACGGTAGTCGAGACTCCGGTTGCTCCATCTTACATCTTTCCGACGGGATCGTTTGATTGGTTACGGCCGCTTAATCTAAGCCAGCCAGTCGAGAAACTCATAGATGTGGGTGCTCCGCTGCCAAGTATGCAAGACAGCATGCTAGCTGAGAAAACGTCCACAGGTAAAAGAACTCGTTCAGACGATTATGAGGAGCAGGACCACTCTCCAAAAAGACAGGAGATTACTAGTCCTGGAGAGGTTTCGCTGGCTGAAGCTGAGGAATTAGAAAGGAAAGAAGAAGAAGGTCGACTGGAAGAAGCTCGGCAAGAAGAAGAGAGGATGAAGTTCGAGGAAGCAAGTACAGGACGTGCACGGCTCTGGTTCCGGTTTGTATTGACTCAGTTTTCCTCGTGAAACTTTTAAGTGGTTTTTGTAGGAGGTGGAAGCGTAAGACCGATGCTATCATGGAAGCTGTCAGATTGCGAAAACTACGAGCCCGAGCGGCTCTGTCATCAATGATCCTTGGCTTGCCGATCCAACACGGACGAAAGTACGTTTCTCGACTTACAAAGCAAGGACTCGCCAAAGAAGACTTGGACCGTTTGAAAACGCAACGAGTCTCGCTTCTCAACAGCATGTGGAAGTTCTTGGACGTGTCGGAAATAGTTTCTCCGGTTCTCAGAGCTAAGAATCCACGGGCGAAAACTATTTACTGGAAACTGGTTTTCTGCATGGGAGACAATTCGTCCAAGGGACGAGGCAGTGAGCTTCCGGCGCACTGGCTGAGGTCAAAGCTAATCGGAAATCTGGAAGGGGACACAGTAACATGCTACATCTCGAGCAACGTCGAAAACAAAGTAGCTTGCCACTGCATCACCAAAGAGATTGGTCTCGACAGAAGCTTCCATCCAAGTATCAACGGGGCAAGCGCTCTCTTGTTCTTGGTTGACGAAGGCTCGCCTCTAAGCAGGATGCGCAGCAAGCTACATTCGCTGGTGGAATCTCTTCCGACCGGGACGTCTGTGCCGCTGTTGGTATTTTCAAGTGGCTTTGGATCAGACGAGGGCGATCTCAACAGAAGGCCGCCACCAGAAGAAGAGTTAGCACTGCTGCTTCAGCTACACAGATTGGACGGCGACAAGATCAGTAGC
Source organism: Selaginella moellendorffii (assembly GCF_000143415.4). Lineage (NCBI taxonomy): Eukaryota > Viridiplantae > Streptophyta > Lycopodiopsida > Selaginellales > Selaginellaceae > Selaginella > Selaginella moellendorffii. The sequence goes on from NW_003314388.1 coordinate 183,733, forward strand.
TGGATAGTTTTATCGATCACTGGGAAAAGTGAACACGGGTTCTACTGCAGTGAGACTCTAGCCAGGGGTATTGAGTGGCTCGCGACTTTAGCGCCGGCTCAGCCAGAGCTTCATGCTGTGGATCTCCGTGACTTGGTGGCAGAAAAGCTCTACTCTACGTTAAACTCGTCACGGGAAGAAACCAAAGCCGAGCCCGGAGACTACGTAGCAGTCTTCAACAAAGCGCTCCACGATGCTACAGCGGAGGTGACAAACGCTGCCAGTACGAGTCCCAGTTACTGGCCTCCTCCCGACCTTGCGACCTTGTCGGAAGCTTGGTATAAGGATCAGGACACTCCTCCCGCAGGCTGGAACAGCTTTGGGAGTTTGCAGCCAATTTTCTACGCGCTGGAGCTCTGCCGACTGCCTCCCTTTCCTCACCTTGACGAACGAACCCCGTTTGCTCTAGCTCTCTCACGGTTGTCGGCGGAGGCAATCCTCGACTGCGTGAGAGCTCAATACAAGTCTCTACTGGCTCCGCTGGAAGTGTACCTGAGCAAGCTCGGCTACGAAGAACCGGAGGCTAACCGTGTCGCAGCCAGCGTTTTGGATGGAGCAGTGAGCCTTGAGTGGTCGGAAGGTGGCTGCCGGATCCTGGCGAACTGGCGTCGGGTGTTCCGGAGCATTTTCTGGACGAAGCTGATGCGTCTCAACAGCGAGCCTCCCCCGACGGTTTATCTCTTGCGCGAGATGTCCTTTCACAGAGACGAGGTAGGGGACTACGAAAAGAGTCTTGCGTGTGCGTCTCGGCTCCAAGGTGGCGACGTCCCCGAGTCGATCCAGGAAAAGGTTGTGAGTTTTGTGGAGAGATACAACCAGCAGTACACCAAGGAGACCGAGACTGCCCGTGATACTGCAACTTCAAAGCCAGAGGACGTTATGCTCAGGCACGAGCTCGAGTGCCTGAGAAGCGGAGATGAGCTCGAGCTTTTGAGTCTACTCCCAAAGGCCAGGGACGAAGAAGAGGCAGTGCTACCTCAGACGGAGCCAGAGGGACGACTGGACGAGCTAGTGGCAAGGCTGGACAGAAGGCTGGATGAAAACACTCAGGCAGCAGCGACTGGACTGGAAGAAATTCCTCGGCCGTGGACAGAGGACACGAAGCTGCTCGTGCTCACACCAGAGGGGATCGGCTTGGAAGTTTTGGAAGTGACGAGCCCGAGGTCTTCAAGCTCGGACAGCTACAAGAGGTTTAACGAGCTCTTGAGTAGCTGCCACAGCGCCCAGACACTCGTCTCTGGGAAGCTTACAAGCTACTTTGGCGTTTTTTGACATAACTACTTGACAAATATTTGCAACTTTGTAAATGTATTCATTTCTTTTCAAGGAAACCACAGAGTGCGTGTAGATTGTCTCGTTTTGCCACTGCCAAAGCGTACACTTCCATCTACACATCGTTAGCTGGCCCTGGAACGTTGTTCTATGTCACCGTTGCAATCTCATGGCGTTGCAAAAACAAAAGGAAGTCAGTGAAACCGTAAAGAAAACTAAAGAGAACATAGACCTGGGGTTGAAGCCTCTCAGTTCGTTGAACAAGCATTTTGGTTAGAACAAGCACCTGTGAAACTTCGACTTCCATATCCTTGAACAGCTAGAGTTTTCATGATTGTTGTTTTCATTGAGGTTGGACCATTGTCATGTACGTCTTCAACTGGATTGAAGTTCTGAAGTCGCAGATGCCCAACGTTGTTTCTGGTCTTGCGTTGAGCGCAGCAGCAACATCACTGACAATCTCTCCAAAATGTTGACACAGAATCTCTCCAATCTCGTAGCATTTTTCTTCTTGGACACAGCGTTTTTTAGTTCTTATCGTGGTTGAGCAGCACTAACATGTCACTTGTCTTTTTCATGACAAGAAATTAGAACAAATTGAAACACACACAAACCTGACAACATGAAGCTAAGTATGTCAACTTTCAATGATCGTTAGTTTTGTTCGTATTCACAAGTTTCCCTTCCCGTTAAAAGTTTCTTGGACCGTTGTTTTGCGCATAGCTTGTTTAAGTCGTTTGAGCATATAATCTTAGCTTGACTGTGTGTCACTGGCTCCCTTTTGCGCTGAGCATAGCATCTTCTTGACCCCGTCGACAATCTCAATCGAAAAGAAAGAGCGTCTTCAAACGTTGAGAGTTTCAACAAATTCTTGATTGCTTCTAGCCTCTCTTTTATCGTGATCATTCTACATATTTCTTGTCTCCAGCAAATCTCTCTTGTTTCGTTGTCTTACTCACTTATTGCTAACACAAAGAAAAGCCCTGAACAAACTTACCTTGCGAGGTGGAGAGGTGCGAGAGTGGACCGGGCCTGTCAAGGATCAGCGACGGATCATGATCGTTGTTTTCATTGAGGTTGGACCATTGTCATGTACATTTTCAACAAACATTTTGGTTAGAACAAACAGCTCACGAACCTGTTAAACTTCGACTTCCATATCGTTGGACAGCCAGAGTTTTCATGATCGTTGTTTTCGTTGAGGTTGGACCATTGTCATGTACGTCTTCAACTGGATTGAAGTTTTGAAGATTGCAGATGCCCGACGTTGTTTCTCAGCTCGCAGGTCTTGCGTTGAGCAGCAGCAACATCGCTGACAATCTCTACAAAATGTTGGCATAGAATCTCTCCAATCTCGTAGCATTTTTCTTCTTGGACACAGCGTTTTTTAGTTCTTATCGTGGTTGAGCAGCACCAACATGTCACTTGTCTTTTTGATGACAAGAACTTTGAACAAATTGAAACACACACAAACCTGACAACAAGTTTCCCTTCGCGTTGAGAGTTCCTTGGATCGTTGTTTTGCACTTAGCTTGTTTGAGTTGTTTGTTCAAGCATATTATATTAACTTGGACTGTGTGCGTTGAGCATAGCATCGAAAAGAAAGAGCGTCTTCAAACGTTGAGAGTTTCAACACGAATTCTTAATCGCCTCTAGCCTAGAGAATACCTCTTAGCTCGTTGCAAGCAGCTTCGCTTTCTTGTCTCCAGCAAATCTCTCTTGTTTCGTTGTCTTACTCTAAACGAACTTACCTTTACCTTGCGAGGCGAGAGTGGACTTGATCCGTCGCTGATCCTTGACAGGCCCTGATCGTTGTTTTCATTGAGGTTGGACCATTGTCAGGTAGAACTTCAGCTGGATTTAAGTTCTGAAGATCGCAGTTTCCCAACGTTGTTTCTCAGCTCGCAGGTCTTGCGTTGAGCGCAGCAACAACACAACTCAAAGCTCCAAAACGTTGACACAAAATCTCTCCAATCCAGTAGCATTTCTCTTCTTGGCACACGCTGTGACATGGCGTTTTTCAGTTCTTATCGTCGTTGAGCAGCACCCTTCATGACAAGAAATTAGAACAAATCGAAACACACGCGAACCTGGCAACGTGAAACTAAGTATCGTTGATTGTTAGTTTTGTTCGTATTCACACAGCGTTGTCCACATCGGTGAGTTTCCCTTCGCGTTGAGAGTTCCTTGGCCCGTTGTCTTGCACTTTGCTTGTTTGAGTTGTTTGTTGTGTCACTGGCCCTTTTGCGTTGCAATCGAAAAGAAAGAGCGCGTTGAGAGTTTCAACACGATTTCTTGATCGCCTCTAGCATACCTCTTAGCTCGTTGCAAGAAGCTTCGCTTTCCAAATCTCTGTCTTACTCGCTTATTGCTAACGCAAAGAAAAGCCCTACCTAAACGAACTTACCTTGCGAGGGTGGAGAGAGGCAAAGCGGCCTACCATGGGCAGAGGGGAAGGATCGGCGACCACCAACCCCAACCCCAAGATCCGCGGCATCCACCATCACTGCCCTAGCCCTTTATCATCGATGAACTCTAAACTTGAGCTAAGTACCACTACTTTATATAGACAGGGCAAAAAGGGGAAGTTCTCAATTAGTGCAAAACGAAGCATCTTAGGAGCTACTTAATTACTCGTCGCTAGTAGCGGGAGGAGACGAAGAATCCTGCTGATCGGACAGCCTGCTGGATGGCTCTTCCGTGCTGCTGTTGCGTGCCTGCACGGTAAGCTTCTGGATCTCAGCCGGCGATAGGATCCGTATGCATCGCACCGTCGTGCAAAACTCCCTGAAATGTAAAAACTCTTTTAAGCAAACACACCATGAAATGCACAGACGAGATCTTACTCCCAGGGGTCGTCTCCGACGAGCAGCATGTCGCCTTCGTTATCTACGTACACGGTTTGCCACTCGGACCCGTTCAGGCTCTCGTCAATGCCGAACAGATGCTGCAGCTCCTCCAGGAGTTGTGTGTATCCCCGGAACTTGGACAAGTCCAAAGCTCGTCCCACTGCACCGTGTTTGTGAACCTGTGAAAAGTAGAAGAGATTCAGAGTCTGGCGCTTCAAATAAAGAATGATATCTTACTTTGGTGCAAGTCCTGCTTGGTTGCTGTTGTTGCTGCTGCTGGTTCCAGTTCTGGCCAGTAAAACACTTCCTGAAGCCGGAAGCTTCTGACTCGAGATCCTTGTGGACGTCGTCTTTGACGGTGCTGGCCAAAGCTGTCTTTGGTTTCAACGAGAAACCAAATAGTTTGCACTCGCGGTCAGAATCGTTTGCATTACCTCTTGCAAGGGGCTCCTCAACTCCTGAAAGAACAAAAAAGAGTAGACAAAAAAGCATTACATAAGAAGTGACGATGGATTTTACTTACTGGGAGCCTGTTGCAGCGAGGACAGCGTAGGCGACATGAGAAGCTTAAGAAAAGAGTTGTCTGTTGTATGTTGAGGCTGCAAGTAGACTGGGCAACTTAATGCTGCTTGCCGAGAAGCGAAGCTGCTGGTTGGAGAAGGCTGCTGCGGTTTCTCGAATTGTAGAGGAACCTTCTGCTCTCGAAACTGCTGAACACAAAGCCTAAGCTGCTGCTGGTGCATATCGACTTTACGATGAGATGGTAGCCCCTCGTTTCCGGGGCTTGGCAATCCAGAAGGAAAACCAGGAACACTATGACCCTCAGTAACTCTTGAAGTTACCTTAGCCTCAGAATAGAGAGCTGTAGGAGACTTCAGGAGAAAGTTTTCCCTCTCGTCAGCCTCGTACTTGTGAGATGTCTGCAAATTACGGTTGGCCTGTAGGATCTGACGAAGATGATTGTCGTATGACTTTCGACTGACACCTGATAATAGACCAAGGTTTAAAAGTGCATGTAGAGAGTATCGAAACGTACTTATGTCTGTGAGCATTGTTGGCCTGAATCTCTTCGTCGAAACTGGGGGAGTCACATTGGGAGCAATAAATGGCTCTATCTCCCATGGTGACACCCTCTCCTGTCTTTCGCTAGCCGCGTGCTCGTCCCAACCGACCTTATATAAAAAAGGAAGAAGCTAAAAAATGCGTCACTTGAAGACAAGACTCTTTACCTTTAGGAAGCGCCATTTAGAGCCAGGCCATCGAGCTGGATCGATATCGCCAATTCCAGTAATAGTTCCCATATATCTGACACTACCGAGTACTGTTAGCAAAAGAAGACAAAAAAAAAAAGATTCACTTCAAAACGATTTACCTTCTCTCCGACGAATCCTCAGTCTCAAATCTCATTTTGAAGCGCATACCAATCAAAATGTTCATCTTGAAAGATTTCACGTACTTGTGGTATGGAACAACAAATTCAGCTGGACTAGCCCTGAAGAAAAACAAATTCATCACTTTGCCGTGTTAAATCCAAAGAATGTCAAACCGAGGATTGTAGAACACGGTGAACATGGTCTTAGTGGATACAGCATGAGCAGCAGCAGCCAGGACTCCAATTTGCATACTGTGGCTAGACAGTAGCGAAGACGAAGTGACACTGCTCTGCGTGCGCACAGCACGCCTAATCCCGATTCTCAACTCACCATTATCTCCCCTACGTGTTACGAAATATTATTACGGTATGAAAAACAGATCAAATCCGTAGCTCACCTGACAAAGAGAACGGTATCGCCAGCAACAAGCTTCTTCTGGCTTACAAAAACACTCCACCCTGTCGTCAAAAGATGCCTTCGTGGTTGTCCTGGATAAGACAAGAATTTTGTAAGAAAGTATAGCCAAAAACTATGTACGAACCTCGGTAGATGTGGCGGAACTTCCATTCAATTCCATGAAGATCTTTTGCTATAATCTCCTGAGCTGGAGGGGTTTGCTGATAATCCTGGAATCCAGTTTAACGAATATATGGAGTGACATATATCAGGATATACGAGCTTACCAGTCGGGGGAAGCATTCTTCAGCGGCACGCCTCGGAACAGAAAATCCTCCATGAGTACTTGTGTCAGAAGATGTCAAGTTTTTGCAGAACATGGACAGCTTGGCCTTTGAAGATGCTGTAGGTTCATCAAGCTCCAGTGATTGGTCAAGTTGCTGGTCAGAAATACGAATATAAAATAGCTACATGTCCATGCACTTGAATCAATTAGACAAAAAAACCTCGTTTTCAGGAACGAGAGTCATCTGCGCGTAGACTTCATCCGTTTCCCGATACGCCTGTAACATAAAAGAAGTTTCACAAACATCCCTCTTGGCATTCGCGTACAAAAAGGTGGAAAAAGAAAACTTACACCCAGCGACAAGTTCAGCACTCGACAGAAAATCTGGGATGGAAGATTATACTGCGGGATTTGCAAATCCGCAGCGTTTTGATTTGTAGAGGCCAGAACCTGTCAAGATCACGAATAGCACCAACGTGTTAGTTCTCGCCTTGCTTTCCCAATATAAAACTCAGCCGGATAAGACAAACACGCACTACAAACCTGTTCAATGTGACCCTGAGGAAAGTAGACAACTCTATCGCCTACAAGAGGAAGACAAACAAGAGGTCCAGCACAAGCATGCCAAGCCTCTGAGTCGAGTGAGCTGCCACCTGGAAAACAAAAAACAGCGATCGCCGTTGAAACTAAAAGAAATAATACTTTTTTAAAGGAGAGGAAAAACCGAAAGACCTGAACTTCCTGATGAAACATATCCGCTGAACGCCGAAACCCGTTGTGGGATTTGTCTTCCCATTGCTGGAACCTGTGGCGATGATGATGAGCCATCCGGCCTCGGTCCTGCTGGTCGAGCGAAAATTGTCCCGCTTGTTGCTGCTGCTGCTCCTCCTGGCGTTGCATACATTCGTGGAGACCCGATGCCACTCTCTCGCATCGCTGCGGAGAAAGGACGATCCGGCTAAACGAACCTGTAAGAAGGACTAGCTATCCCATGTCCCCTCTAGACTATCCCTTGTTACCGTGAGTTCTATGCACTGCTTGTATCTATCTATCTAATCTTGATCAGGACCGAGAGCTTCACCCCCTAGAACGCCTCCACATCTACAGCGTCATTCTCGAGCCCCGACCAAACTCTTCGTCCTCGTCCTCTTGTTCTTCAAGTCTCATCCTGCAAGAATCACAAGAACCATCGCATTAGAGAGGAAACAAAAAAAGAAAAATATATCTGATTGGGAGGACGACAAAGAAGAGCCACACAACACTTATGCCAACAGGAACCTAGCAACCAACGCGAAAAGCGGTGGATCGGTAGCACAAGGCCTTTCAATCGGCCCGGCCAGGCAAAGGACAAAACGCTCACGCTCTTGCCAAAGGCAAGAATCACGGACAGATCTTGCGCGACACACCAGAAGGAAGAAGACCCCCAGATTTCACAGAAATTTGCGACGCTCGCGACGCCCGTGATGCGATTGGCCGCAAGCAGCAAGGACGCGGCCAAAAGATGCAAGAAAGAAGGGATCTCTCGACCAAATCGGACAAGGCGAGCGAGCAAGCAGCCACCAGATCGACACGGGGATAGCGCGAGCGATTTTGGCAGCGCGGAGCCTTGCCGAGCGGCAAGAAGAATGCAGCGCGGCCAATTCGTGCAGCATTGGGCAAAATATCGCTACCAGGCAGCAAAGAAGCAGCAAAGATTCACCAAGAACACCAATCCACGCATCGCCATGGCCGGATCACAGACCTGCGCTGCGCTGCCGCCGCGGATGGAGCTCCTCCATCATCCCGCTGCCTTCGCCTCCACGCGCTCTCTTTGCTTGTTCTTCATCTTCTTCCGCCTGGTTTCCCTTAAACCTCAGGGTTAACTGTGGTGGGGTTAAACAAAACGCCTGGCCTTTTTACCGCGGGCATAAGATTATTCCGGCCGGTGGAGGCAGACGGCGGCGCGTGGTTTTTCGCGCCGTTAATGCCCCGGCGGCACCAGCTGTCACATTAGCCGTCGCGTAGAGTGAAGGATCTCTAGCCTGAATATGCTCTTGTCCTGCGTGGCAGCTCCCCGTTGGTTCCCAGCACACATTTTCTTCCACGTCGGTGTACCGTACAGTGGCGCGCGCGACCACATGGTGGGCCATGGCGAATCATCATTGGGGACAGCGGCGGTTTTTTGGCATGTCGGCCAGGGAGCCGGCAACTAACTCGCCACGTTGCCCTAATTAGGGCCAGCTGGCATACCCCGCGCCTTTTAACGAGCGCGCGGTTAAATCGGAGAGAATCTGGTTCGTTTTTTACGGCGGATCAGGTCTCACTCAATGGCAGGTGATTGAGATTGGGGAGACCCGGGGGCTATCGTGGTTTGTGGCTAGTAGTAACTCCTTGTTACAGTGACAGGTGAAAACATTTTTTACTATTGGCTAGAAGGGAATATATCGCTTGAGAGAAAATCGCCGCCCCAATGTGACATGCTACCACCTCAGTATCTAATTGAGGAAAATCTCACAAAAGGCGCCAATGCGTTATTGTCACAGCGCGGATTCGAACCCCTGATCTTGAAAATGGTGGGAGGATTTCTAGGGCGCCGGGTTGCTGCCGCGGAGGGGGGATACTTCGCTAGCCGATCGCGCGAGGCCATCGCCAATCTCCGCAGGAAGCAGCAAGAACAGGTAGGCAGCAGCAAGGAATCCAATTCCGATGTCGCGCTGCTGTCCGAGGCCGAGAATCAAGCCAAGGCGGACGTGCTGCCCGAAATTCTCCAGCATTCCATCCCCCTAAGGCCGGGGAAGGAGGAGATGAGCGTCGACTCGGGCTTGAGGTCGGAGAAAACCATAGCCAGCCCAAGGATTGACCCCGGCGACGGCTATCTCACAGCCACTCCAAGAACGTAAGCTGGATTTTGTTCAAACTCTTTTGCTGAGATTCTTTTCTTGTGCCTAGATGGGGATTCAGGCCGCTGGAAGGATTTAACAGGCAGCCATCGACAGCAAACGAGACGAGAGCGGCGCCGGAGATGAGCGCGGCTCAAGCAAAGCTCGTCGTGGAAGGCTATCTCATGAGTAAGAACAACTTTTTCGCTTTTAGTTTTGAGCGCTCGTCCAAGTTTTTTTCCCCGTGTCCTTCCAGTTGTCAAGGCCTTCTTTATAGGCACTGCTCTGGTTTGCGGAGGGGGTGTTTTAGGCGCTAAGATGATAACAACTCGTCTGGGCATCAAATCCGTAAGTGTGTAGGTGGATTTTTAACGTTTGGCTGACCGATTCGACAGATGGATGATATCCCCGTGAAAGGGCGAGAGTTTTTCCAGCCAAAAGTTGATGGCCTGCGAGCGATGCTGGAGCCCGCACGCCGCAAGGTCCACGGACTGCGTCAGCATCCTGGTGATGTAAATGCAGCTGGTGAGAGTCTAGTGGAGAATATGCAATAAAGAAAAATATATTCTATGAATATTCCCCAAAGTTAATATATTGAGGAAGATGGCAGCGAGGCTCTTGGCGGCGTGCAATCTAGCGGCGAGGCATACCCCCTGCTCGCGAGGTCTGCGAACGACAGCAAAAGCAGCTGGAAGCCTTCTCACAGACGCCACTGCTCAACGAGCCCGGGGGTAAGTTTCTGCCGCTGCCAAAAGTGTTCACGGGGCTCTGGCGATACTCAAGAAAGCACGAGCCGCTGGTGTCTGTGAGGAGCTGCTACAGCAAAATCCTCGACTCACGGTGAGACGTCAGAGGTAGCTTCCATGGTTGTGTTGGGCATGCCCAGGATCAGCAAGTCCGGTTTTGTCTTCGTTCTGTTGTGGGGGCTCCTTCACAAGCGTCGCTGGGATCTCATCCTTCTCAAGTTCAAAGAATCCAATAGGTACTACGCCTTTAACAAGGACAGCGAGATTACATCCACTGCCAACCTGGTCGTTGCCGCAGAATGGGTAAGAGCAAGGCAAGGTGGGTACCTGGCGGACTGGAAGATGATAAAGGACCACTAGAGCCTGCCTTGCAAGACTGTTACCAGACCGGGACAATCACCACCACCTTTTCAAGGGAGATGATGTGATCAGGCTTGTTTTCCCGACTTGGTCTCATTAAGAAATCCACACGCTCAATGATTGGGTGTTCAAGCATCCAAAGGCTGAGGTGGACGAGAGGTTTGACAAGTGGGGAGGCATCCCAAGGCATGTGCTATCCAAGACTGGCATACATCAGCGGCAAGAGTTTGAGATGTAATTCACAGAGTTGCTAGGGCTGTGTGTGATAGCAAGAGGCTCAATGCTGGTCAGGATGGCTATGCTTCAGATCTTGTCTACCACATAAGAATGACCAGACTTATGCCATTGCCACCAAGAAGTTGGCCACGTTGTATATCATAGACAAGATGGCAGAGTGTCTTAACATCAACATTCTGGATAGAGTTTTGAACTACGACATGGCCACAGTGGATTTCAAGAATGGTGAGTTCTTTGACAGGAAGTTCCACCAGGTGCTTCTGCAAGGCTGCTGTGTGCGTGCCATGTGACGATTAACAAGAAAGGCTTGTTTGGGCTGGAGGAGCAGGCAAAGTCTTTCATCAAGGCTACGGGTCTGATGCTTATTGAGACGGAGTTTCCATAAGATATGACTCCAGAACAGCTTGATCACACTGTCATCAAGCCAAAGGATCACAATAACACGAGCTGGGATATCATCTATGGCAGAAGAGTTCTCCAGCTGATAGTATCTGACAAGAGAAAAGATGAGAGGCTCTTCCCATATGGCTGAAGGCTCAGCTAGAAGAAAGCATTTGACTTCCTCTGGAGCGTGTACAAGGATGGCAGCTTGGAGCTTGTGTTTGTTGTCCCACTGGTAAAATTCAGTGAGTTCAGTGTCACTGTGCATGGGGGAACTTCGGATGATGCAAGGTTGAAGATCATGAACAACTATATAGCCGCTGGTATCCAGGTGAAAAAGGTTAATTGTTATATGGGAGCTAGGGATGAGAATTTGATCTTGCAACTCACCATGTCGTAATCTCTTCTTGTTTTCTTTTTCTAGCTATTTATTTTAGATATTTAGAGTGCTTAATACATAAATATGAATATTTGTATTAGCATAATAGGTTCTTAAGAGTATAGAATGATAAAGGAGCTGCTGATATCATTGTGTACAAACACTTTGGATCAAGCTGTTTGGAGTGGTGCAAGTGGGTTTCTCCAGGGCAAGAAGTATTCTTCTTGTTGGAAAGCCTCTTGCTGTTCAGAGATCTGAACAATTGTTTTTTAGGCAAAAAAAGCAAGTATAAATTTTTGGAATACTCAGGTAGACATTAAATCAAAAAATAAGAAAATCATAAACCAGCTTGTCTAATATGCAAGAACATGTGAATATTTTTTTTTAGACAATATTCTATTTTTAAAAAATACATTGAAACATTTTTTTTACCAATACCAATATTGCCATTTTTCACCATGGATTCAAGAAGTTCTAGAATTTCTAGTCTCTTTTCTCCAATCTGCCTCCTATGAAAACTCCATCAAGTTACAAATAGGTAAAGTCTAGATCAAGTAGTGGTTTACATGTTTTTGATATTGGTTTGTTTTTTTGTTTGGTTTATAGACTTATTTTAAATTTAAATATAGTGAAAGAAACAACCAGATTCCACTCTGTTAGATCCTAGAACATCATATAAGTCCATATCAAGTTACTTAACAAAAAGATCAAAAAAGAAGAAAGATTCTCACTACTTTGAATGTAAATTACTAAGTGTTGTAGTTTGCTCTTTGCCGTGGGCACACCACAAAAGAGCACAAGAAAAGCATCATATGAAGGACATATGCTTCATACATGCAAAACAAAACAAAAAAATGAAGAAAAAAGTGCAAAGCTTAAATATATTGATTAGAAAGATTATTTTTGTAAAATTGACACCCAAAAATTAGTTTAAGACTCTCAAAATCATAATAAAATGTTATTAAATTAATTATTACTAATATGAAACGATATAATTATTTCTAATTAATTTAATTATTCAAAATTATACATAAACCCTGATCCTAATAAACAATTATTTAGGGTTTAGGGTTTATTTTTAGGGCAAAGTTAGTGAGGATTCCGCTTAGTCTAAACATCTATATTCCCAGAGGTCACTCTGAGAAAAAAATCATAGAATAGATGGGGTTTTCCTCATTTGCTATGAGGTGTGGGCAAAGCATCTGGATTGGCAAGTGCAGCCAGCCAGCAATACTTTTTTTCTGGATATACATCGGTATGTGGCTACTTGAAGTGCACAGAGCTTAAATCACACATGTGGAAAATTGGGATGGAAAGAGCAATCAACATTCTATGGCTCCAGGAACACAAGATGGCAACAATGTTGGATTTCAATGTGGGCATCCAAGAAGACCCTAGTGGTACCTAGCAATGGATTGTGGTGTCAAGGCCCAGAGGTGGCACAAAAATGGTGTTGACAAGATGGTTGGCTCAAGTTACAAGTCTTAGTTCTTAGCTACACACAGATGGTAACCCTAAATCTCTACTACATGAAGGTCTAAAAACAATGGTGGCACATGATGGTGATATTAGGAGACTTGAATATGGTGGAGATTTGAATAAGTTGACTGCATGGGATCTGAAGAGACTGCCTAAGGTACACTAGTTGACCAATTGGGTGTACTTGATCTCCAAACAACTGAAGACTTCCCACCATATGTACACCTATTCATGTATTTACTCACTTTTCTTCCATCCTTCTTCAAACAAGGAAATCAAGTGGAACAAGTTTTTTTCTATGGTGAACATGCTTTGATTGTATTACTAATCAGATGAAATCTCCTGAACTCCTACTAATATGTCCTTAAAATCTTTAGCTTCTTCTACATCACTTTTGTCCTTATATCCCTCACTATCACTTTACATCAACCATAGTCTACACACATATCACCGTTGCCCAACTCTCACTATACATACCTGATCATCTCATTTTCATTTCCCACTATATACGACTTTAAATAAGCATTTTTAAACATCACTTCATCATAGAAGCTCTTCTAAACACGTAAAAATAAACAACAAAATATTCTCACTCACAAGGTATAACATATTTGATAGATTAGTCCCATACTACAACTTTCTTCCCTTTTGGGCTTATTTCTTTTTCTACTAGAAGACCCCAAGGGCCTCAGTGCTTTTAGAGGTGCAAACAATAGAGCTAACAACCTTTTCTCTCAGCTCAAATATTAGGTGTAGCACTTTTGCTACCTTTTGAGTGGTGGTCTAGCAGTTTTGATATATGCAAATTTAAGTCTCATGACATCAGATTCAAAGCCCATCCATAAAAACACTCACTTATATTATCCATCTATAGATATCCTCTTTTATCACACTTTCACATTATAATCCATCTCATTTCTCACAGTTACCAGTACTGATGCATTCCTTGTGTTTTTTTTTTTTTTTTCCATTCTCGGCCAAAGTTTTAAGTGCAAACTATATAAGCTTGAGGTTACATTAGCATATTCACTTTCCAATGCATGGGAGCTAAATTCAAGTTTGTTCCATTTAGTTTTCTTACTCTTTTCTCATTCTCTTTTTCCCACTTTTTTTAATCTCTAATTAAATTATATAGTATCCCACTGGGTTTTCCCCGTGTCTTTGAACTTTAAACTCTTATCTCATATTTTAATTTTGTCTTCATTCATTTTGACTTCCATTTTCAGCTTTTTTTTTTCATGTTTTCTTTGCCATATCTCTTTATTTCTGTAGTTACCCTCTTTGGACACTACATTCCAACACATAGGACCATCTCAATTGTGAATTCTTGTATGCTAGAGTCTTGTGAATCCCACTAGTGGTTGCGTACTGCAGCACTAACTTGTCACTACCATGTTCTTGCATTCATGGCTTTGAGTGAATTTTAAAAAACATCATTTCCCAAATTTTCATTATTCTTTTAGCTCTAATATTATTTTGTAAAATATTAATATCTTCTTTATGTTATGCTACTATTTTTCAATTACTTTAAATTTAATGTAAATATAACTTTGTCAAAATATGTAGATAAGAAAAATATTTCACTATTTATATTTTAAAATGGATTAAGCTTTTAAATCTTAATATTCATAAATATTACTATCCAAGATAATATTTTTATTTAATAATGAATTGCTCTTTCAAGATAGAATCTTCTTTATTTACTATCATTTATTATCCCACCTTATCTTGAAATAAATAATTATAAGTATACTGGATCATTATTGACTAATAAACTTATATATAAAAATCCTTGTATTCTTAGTAAAAACTTAGCAAATATTAAATGTTATTTACAAACACCTCATACCAAATAAGTATGTTCTACTTTATTGTTTAAAAGGTGTCTTTTCTTAAGGCATTTTTAGAGGCTCTTTTGAATTATAGCTCTTTATTCAGCTTGAATTACAATAATTCTATATTTTGAATCCTTGTGATAGTATAAAGTTGGCCATTAGAATAAATCAGATACTTTTTTTCTCCTAGATTTATCTATGAAAAGACAGCTAACACCTATAGGGAACACAATCAAGAGTTCCCTATAGCCCCAGCCTAGCCCTAGCCACAAGTGGGCTTCATTAAATATAAACTATTGAATTTCAAAATAAATTGCTAAGAATCATTTAAAAGAAATAGTAAAAATCTAAATCTAAATCAAATAAATTACAACATGTCAAAATCAAAGCATTTAATACATATTTTTGAAACTCTTATTAAGCATTAAAAAACTTGTAAGATTTCTATATGGCTAGGGCAATATAGAAATCTAGTATGGGGGAACAGAAATCAAGTATGACAAGAGAGGATATGTTTATTGTGAGCAAGTAAGTACTGCATATACTATTTTAGTATATTTAACATAAAATGTATGGCACACATTAGGCAATATTGTTGGGGGATATTTCTATATTCTTAATCTTACATTAGATGAGTGATTAATTTCTTATAAAGGTGCAATGTATGGCACACATTAGGCAATATTATATGTGCACCATAGTAAGCTAAACATGGCTTACTATGGTGTTAGATTAGATGATTCTCCCTTTGCTTGATTTTATTTTAAATATACTAAAAAATCATGTAGTACTTACTTGCTCACAATAAATATATCCTCTCTTCTCATACTTAATTTCTGTTCCCCCATAACATTATTCCCTAATGTGTGCCATACATGGCACCTTTATAAGACATCAATCACTCATCTAATGTAAGATTAAGAATATAAAAATCTTACTAGTTTTTTTAATGTATAATAAGAATTTCAAATATATATATTAAATGCTTTGATTTTGACATATTGTGTGAGGTCCAAGTGTATAACTATTATGCCATATGCTAATATTAGTATAGTGGCCATCGGATTGGTTTCAATTTACTCCTATATAAGCTAGAGTATTTGGGCTAATTGATATGCACATTTTTGTATTCCCTTTTTATATTTCATGTACTCACATTAGTGGAGGTGAGGGGCAGCTTTAATTGTCCTTGAAGTGTGCTTGGATTTGGGATTTTACTTTAAATCTAGCATTTGCATTGTCTAGATCTCCCTTTCCTTATAAATTTTTTTTTTTAATTTCTTCTCTTTTGATTTTTTTCCTTTTCGTTCACTTTCATGGCAGAGCACTAGCCTCCTCTTCCATTGACTCTAGAGAAGCAATTGGTGCAATTGCTTGACACTATCTACTTGCAATTGAACAATCAAACTCAGTTGATGGTGGTATTCACAGCATATAATACAGCTCCTCCTGCATTTATTGTTAATCCTTGAGTCTGACTAGAGTTCTTCCATGGGAATCTTAGAGATGATGTGTATCATTGGTTTGATCACTTCACAGTGATTGCCACATATCATTCTTGGGATGATACTTGGCGTTTATGTGAATTTTCCACATGTCTCTAAGGGATGGCACTGCAATGGTATAATGGTTTGAACACAGCCATTCATAAGGATTGGAGCATTCTCCTAGACATCTTCAAATGTGCATTTGAATATGTTGATGATTGTGATGATGCCTTTCAATAATTGTATTGTTTTCGACAAGGGCCATTTAAGTTTGTGATATAATTTGGTGTTTGTTTCCAAACCTTTTTGCTTCGTGCGGAGCCCAATATGTTAAAACGAATCAAGTTAGGAATGTTATGGCCAATATTTCTTTAAGATCTTATAGGACTTGTGCATACACTTTTTTTAGCCACCTTTGATGAGGCTCTTTGTTTGGCATAACATTATAAGACATTGCCTCTTCCACTTTTTATTGCATATCTTTCAACTCCACTTCCTATGGGAGATAATTTTGTTCCAATAGAGGTTGATAATACTACTACTTGAGTTCAAGGACAAGAGTGAAGACATGTTCATAGTTATGATATCCATTATTGGCCACACTTATTGACATTGTTGGAGTTTTCCAGATTAGCAACCTCCATTTCTTGGGTGGAAACCTTAGTGTTAACCATGTCCTGTTAGTGTAGTGGACGATTTAGACATTGAGATGCTTTCAGGAATTGAGGAGATGTGTGAGTAGTAGAGGGTCCTTGCACAAATAAGTCAATAACCCCTTTATCTTTCTTTCGGGAGTATCATTAAGGGGTTTATTCAGCATCAATTCATCAAGTATTTACTTTCCAAGTTTGTTTTTATAACAAGAGGTTTCTCTCTCTATGTTAGTTGATTCAAGCTCAAGTTTATCTTTTATTGCTCAGCTTATTGCCACATATTGCTATCTATATTTGTGTCGTGTGCCAGAGCTAGTTTTCATTCTATATAACAATAGCTATACATATACATGTGCATGGGATGAGGCACACCTAGTTATGCATGTGGATAATTTCGAGCTTGAACTATAGTCATTATAGGTGGTGCAGAGTCAAAATTTTGACCTCATCCTTGGTATAAATTGGTTATGGTGCAATTATGCAAAGTGTGACTTTAAAGCTTCTCTCCCTTGTTTTATACTTCCTTATATTTTTTCTATTCCTCTCATTTTTGTTCCTCTTTGTTTCTTTGCTTTTACCTCTACTTTCATTACTTTTGTTTCCCTATTACTTTCTTATATATTTTTTTTTCCAATCCCTTCAATGGTCTTTATATTGTAATGGTTGATTTGCTTATGAAGGAGTATGCTGATCTCTTTGAATTTGACCTATCGTCTGAGCCCAAGGTTGCAACAAGTCATCCTATTCCAACTATGGATGTTTGTCTAATCAAGGTTCTTATTTGTCATTAGTCACCAAAAGAGATTAAGATTTTATAAAAAAGATGTTGAAAAAGGGTGTTATTCAAAAGTCGTAAAGTCTTTGGATATGTGAATGATGAAGCTTGATGGGAGTATTCATTTTTGCATCAAATATTATCCGTTAAATGAAGTGACGATCTTGGATATGTACCCTCTTCCTCACACTATTGATCTCTTGAATCGTATAGGGAGAAGTTGTTGATTCACCAAGTTAGATCTTGCTTCTGGGTAATGGCAAGTGCCAATGGCCAAGGAAAATATTCTTAAGATTGCTTTTCGTATACCGTTTGGTTTGTACAAGTTCTTGGTGATGCCATTTGGTTTGAACAATACTCCAACAAATTTTCAATGAATGATGGATGAGGTTCTTTGTGACATGTTGGAAGTGACTGTTGACTTCATCAATGATAATCCACTCAAAAGGGACATGAGAGGAACACATTCGTGATATTTGTAAGATGTTGGATTGG
Source organism: Selaginella moellendorffii (assembly GCF_000143415.4). Lineage (NCBI taxonomy): Eukaryota > Viridiplantae > Streptophyta > Lycopodiopsida > Selaginellales > Selaginellaceae > Selaginella > Selaginella moellendorffii. The sequence continues at coordinate 201,633 of NW_003314388.1, forward strand.
CTATGGGAAGTTGGTTTAAAGTTGAAGTGGTCGAAGTGCATGTTTGGGTATAATGACACAACTTATTTTCAGTACCATATTTCTTGTGAAGGTTTGCAAATTGATCCTAAAAAACTTATGGCTATTTTAAACTTCCCTTTTTTGAAGTGTGTCAATGATGTGCAATGCTTCCTGTGCAAGGTGCAATATCTTGGTCATTTTGTTAATCATTTTGCTGATTGCATTGCACCATTGCAAACATTGCTGAAGTCATCAACGTTATCTTTCATCTAGTCTGTGGACTGTGAGCGGGCATTTATGGATCTCAAATAGCTATTAATGACTCCTCCAATTTTGGTGTATCCTAACTACATTCAACCTTTCATTTTGCATATAAATGCTTCTAATATTGGTTTTGGATGTGTGTTGATGCAAGAGAGCTTGAGTGTGTCTGATCAGTGGCATCCCAATGCATATATTAGTCATACATTATAACCAGTAAAAGTGAACTACTCCACAATAGAGAAGGAATGTTTAGTAGTAGTTTAGAGTTTCAAGAAATTTCATAGATATCTATATGGTTCTTAAACATTATTAGAAGGTGATTATGCTACAATTACTTTATTATTGAAGTGGAAGAATTTTGGTTGGTCGTACTACTCTGTATGCTTTGAAGCTTTAGATATATGATTTTGATATTCATCACTTGGGGAGTTCTATGGCTGATGTTGATGCCCTTTCTTGAGCTCCTTTTCCTTTTTCACTCTCTTTTCATGTTTTTGACGAGCTTGTTATTTTAGCATCTATGGATTTTTTAGACGAGGATTCCATACCATCGGCAGATGTTATATTTGATGTTTAGTATCCATAAGGTGCAAAGGAAGATTTATCTTCTCTTGATGAGATTCATGAGATTAAAAATATTGAGTCATGGATTCGAATGCTTTGTGATAGGTTTAAGAATCCTGCATCTTGATGACTTGTTATTTCAGCATTTACATTCTCAATATTGCCTTGAGGAAGGTTTTCTTTATTTTGTTGGGATGGATCCTAATATCATTTATGGCTGGTGGTGCATTTGATCTTTATTCCACACTTTCTCCACATCTATTATGATTCTCCTATTTTAGATAGGCATATGGAACATTGTCGTGTCATTAAAAAGCTGTGCAAGTGTTTCTAGTAGCCAGAGATGTGATATGATATATATGGTATGTGCATAGCTGCATTTGTTGCCAAGCTTATAGTACTCTCCTTTGTGCTACAAAACGATAGTTGGAGTCAATTGTAGTTATTGTCAAGACCCCCAACAAGATCAAGACTAGAAAATGCTAAAGACAAAGAGAAAAAGCTAGTGAAAACAAAGAAGAGGCCTTAGACTGGTGTTGATTCAGATTGTGGAGAAATGGAACAAGGCTAACCTATATATACTATAGGTTGATGAAGCTCCACCACTCTTGGATCGAGGACAGCCTAAATACAGCTGAGGTCGAGGAGGCGCCAGATCATCATCAGGAATGTGGCTCGAGACTCAGGAATCGGGAAGTGTCTCGAGAGTCAGGAATAGGGAAGTGTCTCGAGAGTCAGGAATAGAGAAGTGTCTCGAGAGTCAGGAATGTGGTCTGCAGGTCAGGAATCCGGCGAGAGTCAGGAATGTGGCAAGAATTGGGGGATTCCTGACAGCACCCCCTCCTCAAGAACGAGTGGAATGAGGATGTGAACGAGAACGAAGAGGAGGATGAGATGAGCGGCGAGGGATGGGAGATGGAGAAAAAGAATGAGGACTGGGACGAGAAGGATAGCGGCGGTGGAAGTCCTGAACAAGGTCAGGAGAATGAATCAGGTTGTCCGCAGGTTCCCAAGTGCGTTCCTCAGGTCCGTAACCCTTCCAGTCCACCAGATAGTAGAGTTTAGATCGTGAAATCTTGGAATCAAGGATGTCCTGAACCTCGTACTCAGACCCATCCTCGAGCTGCACTGGTGGAGGCGGAGGAATGACCCGATTTGGAATAGGACTGGGAATATAAGGCTCAAGGAGAGAGGAGTGAAAAACGGGGTGAATTTGATATGAGGAGGGAAGTGCAAGGCGATAAGTGACAGGATTAATGATGGCAGTGATAGGGAAAGGACCAAGGCGTTTGAAATCGAGTTTTGGACAGGGCCTGGTGGTGGAGATATTTCGCCTGAGGAGCCAGACTTTATCCCCGATATTGTAAGGGGGACAATCCTGACGATGGACATTGGCAAATGTTTTATGAGATTCCTGAGCACGATGGAGGTGGAAGGAGATGGAGTTGTGGATTTCCTGAAGGTTGGAGAGAAATGATTCAGAGCGGGGATTTGAACGAGAAGATTCAGATGGAGAAGGAAGTGAGAGATTGAATCGGGGATTTCGGCCAGAGTTCGCAAAGAAGGGGGAAACTCGAAGAGAGGAGTGAACAGAGTTGTTATAGGAGAACTCAGCAAGGGGAAGGATATCGAACCAGTTATCCTGATGATAGTTGATGAAGCACCTCAAGAATTGTTCCAATGTCTGAATCGTTCGCTCGGACTGCCCATCAGTTTGAGGATGATATGCCAAAGAGAGGTTGGCCTTCACTCCAAGCAACTGCAAAAACCGTTGCCAGAAATGAGAGATGAACTGAGGCCCCCGATCCGAAACCACATCTGTAGGAATCCCATGAAGTCGGAAAATTTCCCTGAATACCAGTTTTGCCATGTCCTCGCCCGAAAACTCCTTGGTACATGGCAAGAAGTGCGCCATCTTTGTGAAGCGATCCACCACGACTAAAATGCTGTTGAAGCCTCCAGAACTCGGAAGATCACTCAAGAAATCCATGGAGATGGATTCCCAAGGACCTGAAGGGACCGGAAGGGAACGAAGCAAACCTGAAGGAAGGTGGCGAGGTACCTTATTCCAGGCACAAGTGTCACAGGAGGTAACAAAAGCTTTGATGTAGTCGTCCATGTGAGGCCACCAAAAGTCCCGTGCAACTAGCTCATAGGTTTTCGCAATGCCGAAGTGACCAGCAGTCGGGCTATCGTGGCACGCCATCAGGATCAACCTTCGAGCATCACCTTCAGGAACGTAAAGCTGCTCCCCACGGTACAATAAGCCATCTAAGAACTCGAACTCGTCAAATCGCCGGCAGTCGGGAGTCACTGGGTGTCCAGCCTGAAGATGGGGAAAAATGTCGCTAGCGAGATCATCGGATTGAAGATCGTTTCTGATTGCATCCATCAAGGAGGAGTCCTGAGGGGCCAGGGAAATTGCCATAACTTGAAGCCGATCAGGACCGAGGATAACTTGATCCTGTTGATCGAAGGCAAGATTACTAGGCCTGAAACTGAGATAGGAGCGCCTTGAAAGAGCATCAGGAAGGCCTTGAAACTTTCCAGGTCTGTACTTGATAACAAAGTCAAACCGACTCAGGAATTGTGCCCACCTTGCTTGACGACGGCTTAAAACTCGGGAAGTGGCAAAGTACTCGAGATTTTTGTGATCCGTCCAGACTGTTGTTTGATGGCTCGCCCCCTCCAAGAAACGGCGCCACTCTCCAAAGGAATCCACGATGGCAAGAAGCTCCTTGTCGTGGATTTCGTAATTGATCTCCGCAGGCTGGAATTTCCGAGAATAGAAAGCGACCGGATGAAGTTCGTGATCCGCTCCGAGTTGAGATAGCACAGCACCAATGGCAAAGTCGGAGGCGTCAGCCTCGATGAAGGAAGGTTGTGAGGAATCAGCATGGATCAAGACAGGAGCAGAACTGAAGGCCGCCTTGAGTGTGTCGAAAGCCTGCTGGGCAGCAGCAGACCAAGAGAAGGGAACATCCTTGCGAGTGAGATGTGTGAGAGGAAGGACAATGTCAGAGTAGTGATCAATGAATTTGCGGTAGAAGTTGGCGAAGCCAAGGAAAACCTGAACGTCTGACATTGATTGTGGAGGCTCCCATTCGAGAATAGTCTTGACTTTTGCAGGATCCATCGTGATACCCTCAGGAGTGACAATGTACCCAAGGAACTCCACAGACTGCTGATCAAAGGAACATTTCTCAAGCTTCGCGTATAGGCCGTGTTCTCGCAGCTTCGCTAGCACCTTGCGAACATGTTCGTCATGCTCCTCCTGAGTTTTTGAGTAGATGAGGATGTCATCGAGGTAGACGATCACCATCTGATCAAGAAACTCCCGAAAAACGTCGTTCGCCATGTGTTGGAAAACCGCTGGAGCATTTGTCAAGCCAAATGGCATGACAGTGTACTCGAAGTGGCCATAGCGGGTTCGGAACGCAGTCTTCCATTCATCACCAGGCCGGATCCGGATCAGGTTGTATGCTCCACGGAGGTCGATCTTGGTGAAGAAGCGGGCACCGCCGAGGCGTTCCAACAGGTCCGAGATCAGGGGCAGTGGATAACGGTTCCGAACAGTCACCTTGTTCAAACCTCGGTAGTCGATGACTAGCCGCAAGCTCCCATCCTTCTTCTTGACAAAGAAGACAGGCGCTCCAGCCGGGGACTGCGAATGCTGAATGTAGCCCGAGGCAAGGTTCTCATCCACGTACTCTTTGAGGGCCTTAAGCTCGGACGGGGATAACCCGTAGATAGGCCCCCACGGAGGTGACGCTCCTTCCTGTAAATCAATGGGACAATCATAAGGCCGATGAACAGGCAGTACACTAGCTTTTTTCTTGTCAAACACATCCCCAAAATCATGATACTTCTCAGGAAGACTGACAGGAGAAACATGCAAAGCAAAAAGAAAAAGAGGTTCTTCATGAAGGAGTTCTTTCATAGTGATTGTGGAGATAGGAGGAGGAGTACGACTAAATGGAATGATGAGACGAGGATACTGTCCGGTGTAATATGGAAGAGAGAAAAAAGAAGAGGATGAAAACTGCGTAGAGTCAGGAACAGAACCCCGACTTGAGTTTAGGGAACTTTTCCTGATTCGGACTCGATGAACACCAGGGGAAGCCGTGGGAGATGGTGATGTGGGAGAGATGAGCTGTAAGTCCTTCCAACAAATCTGAGGCTGATGTAGTTGGAACCAAGGAAGACCGAGCACCACAGAGGAAGACTTGCTGTTGATGATGTTGAAGGCGATATCGGTGACAGTGGACCCGATGTGTACTCGAACGGGCAACGTTTCCCTAAGTCCAGAAGATGGAGACACAAAATGCCCGCCGATGCCTTCAACCCTCAGATCCCGTATGGTAGGAGAAAGAGGAACGTGATGTCGGGCAGCAAAGTCCGTGTCCATGAAGCAGGAAGTTGCACCCGAGTCCAGTAGCGCCAAAGCCTTGAGTCCTGATTGTCCGGTGAAAGAAAGGAGACATGGGACGCGGAAGTTGCAGGAATTGGTGGTGGCTTTGATGAAAGGTGGTGAGGAGCTTGATAAGGAAGAAAAGTGATTTTTATTTGGGGAGTCCAAACAGACAGCTCCTACTCTGTTTGGACAGGGTCGTTTCCCGACTGCAACAGTGGTGGACTTTGAGGCAGAGTGAACTCGAGCAATCGAGGAGGCTTCCTGGGACACACAGCTGCTTTGTGATTAGGATCAGCACAGTAGAGGCAAAGATTATGAGATATTCGATGTTGCCTCTCAGCAGGACTCAACTTCCCTCTAATGAGTCGGGGAGTACCAGAAATATCCATCGGGACCGGAGCAGTAGGTTCAGGACTATGCCCCGAAGACTCAAGCTGGGATTCCTGAGTCTGGGACGGAAAAACAGCGGCGCGGCGACTTTCCTGACGACGTTCAAAGAGACGATTGTCACATCGAACAGCTTTGTTGATGGCGTCCGATAGGTCCTTGGGATCCTCCATGGTGAGCAACAAATCCTTGACACCGTTGTTGAGGCCGAAACGAAATTGGTCAATCAGGGCCCGCTCATCCCACTGAGTGTCCAAGGCAAGGAGTTGGAACTCTGCAGCGTAGATCGAGGCAGGACGAGACCCCTGAGAGAGACGTCTCATCTTTGTGGTAGCAGCCCGAACCCGATCCGTCTCGCCAAAACATGCTTCGAGCTTCTCTTTGAACAATTGAAGATCCATCAGCTCCGGAACCACGACCCCTTTCATGCTCTTCTCCAGAAGAGGAGAAAACCATGACAAAGCTGCACCCTCGAGCAACGTCCCAATCGCACCGATTTGAGACTCGGGAGTGGGGTACCGCCGATGTTGAAGTGCAAAGATCAGCTCCATTTGATTCAAAAATCCACGAAGCTCCGAACGCTTGCCTGAAAATTTCGCCGGGAAACTCACCTTCGGTTCAGGAACTTTGCTGGATCCTTGAGCCGAAAGTGAAGCAAGCTCCTGCTGCATGCGAAGAAGGGTCGCCTTCAGCTCGGTATTCTCAGACTGGATTTTCGCAAGGACTTCGGCAAAGAAATCAGGATGGCTTGGAGACTCCATTGGCAAGAAGAAAGAAAAGAAAGGGGGGAAAAGACAAAGGCAATCAAATAATCAAAACAAGCTAAAAGAAAAGCAAAAAACACAATCTGAATCAAACTGTCAAGACCCCCAACAAGATCAAGACTAGAAAATGCTAAAGACAAAGAGAAAAAGCTAGTGAAAACAAAGAAGAGGCCTTAGACTGGTGTTGATTCAGATTGTGGAGAAATGGAACAAGGCTAACCTATATATACTATAGGTTGATGAAGCTCCACCACTCTTGGATCGAGGACAGCCTAAATACAGCTGAGGTCGAGGAGGCGCCACATCATCATCAAGAATGTGGCTCGAGACTCAGGAATCGGGAAGTGTCTCGAGAGTCAGGAATAGGGAAGTGTCTCGAGAGTCAGGAATAGAGAAGTGTCTCGAGAGTCAGGAATGTGGTCTGCAGGTCAGGAATCCGGCGAGAGTCAGGAATGTGGCAAGAATTGGGGGATTCCTGACAGTTATGTGTCCGTTTGAGTTGGTGGCATTTGATTTAATAGGGCCTTTTTCACAATTGACTATTAGCAATAAGTATGTTATTATTGCTTCTGACTACTTACTAGTGCATTTACAACTATTGTTAAATACTTCCTCCTTAATTAAATGTTGTTCTAGCAATTCTATTTGGAGCGGATTCTTTCGGATAATGGTCCTGCATTTATGGTTAAGGCATTTCACGTTTTGACATCTCAGTTGGGGATATGCCACACTTTCACGAGTGCTTATCATCCCCAATCAGATGCTTTGATGAAACAGCTCATTTAGACCTTCAAAGGGATAATCGTGAAATCTGTGAACTTTCAGCATTTGGATTAGGATGGTTATTTGTCGTCTCTTTAGTATGCATATGTCATAGGGGTGTAGAGTTATTTTTGTTCTTCACCAAATAAACTTCTATATTGTCATGATCCAATACCATCAACGGAGTTGGGTTTACCTTCGCAATTGCCACAAGCTGCAAATGTTATGTCATGGAATCATTATTTAACAAGCATTTTTCCACTTGTCTGAGTAGAGTCTGCCGAACACCTGAGCCACGTACAAGTGGGACAACAATGGCATTATAACTCCCATCATTGTCCACCTATAGAGTACAAAATGGATGACTTGGTGTTAGTTTATTTTTTTAATCTTACGATATGTGGTTTATCTAAGAGGTTGTTGTTAATTCACCAAGTTACATCTTGCTTCTTGGTACTGGTAAGTGCCGATAGCTAAGGAAGGTATTCCCAAGACTACTTTTTGTACTTCATTTGGTTTAAGGACCATATCAAGTGTTGTGGCAAGTTGGATCGCAAGTATATGAGGTTTGGCATGATGTTCAATAGACTGATCCTCCAAAAATTATGCATGCGCAATGGTTGAAACGCTTCATACAACAGGATTAAGAACAATTAGCATCACCTATAGATTCACTAATGCCTTCTCTTAATATTCCTCTAAATCTCGGCCTATCCACAAGAGAACTCTGACGGTCTTCTATCATTCTAAGAGGAGAGGATGATGTGAGGTCCAAGTGTACAACTACGATGCCATATACTAATATTAGTGTAGTGAGATTTTGGTAACTATCATATTAGTTTCAATTTGGACCACTCACTCTTGTATATAAGCTAGGGTTTTTGGGTTAATTAATATGCATATTTCTGTATTATTCCATGCAATCAAGATTTAGATTTAGATTTTTACTATTTCTTTTAAATGATTTGTAGTAATTTATTTTGAGATTGAATAGTTTTTATTTAATTAAGGACTTATATGCAGCTGTAATGGATTTTACAAAGAAACTGATCACTTAAAATGATTAAGATTAAAGATGCTCTAGTGATGCAAGAACTACAATTTCAAGTTGTGTTTAATATAAGGTCAAAAATAAAAAAAACCTAATAAGCTCTTCCATACAACATCAAATCTTTACCTAATGCTAGATTGAACACTTTATTACTAAATTTACTCTTTAAATAACACTCAATATAGTAATTTCTCTATTTTCTAAATTGAAAATAGAGTGGTTTGTGTCAAGACCCCCAACAAGATCAAGACTGGAAAATGCAAAAGACAAAGAGAAAAGCTAGTGGAAACAAAGAGAAATGGAACAAGGCTAACTTATATATACTATAGGTTGATGAAGCTCCACCACTCTTGAATCAAGGACGGCCTAAATATAGCTAAGGTCAAGGAGGCGCCACATCATCACCAGGAATGTGGCTCAAGACTCAGGAATCGTACAGGAAATTAAAGAGTTAGGAATAGGGAATAGTCTCGAGAGTCAAGAATAAGGAAGTGTCTCAAGAATCAAGAATGTGGTTTGCAGGTCAGGAATCCAGCGAGATTCAGGAATGTGGTATGAATTGGGGGATTCCTGATAGCACCCCCTCCTCAAGAACGAGTGGAACGAGGACGTGAATGAGAACGAAGAGGAGGAAGGGACGGGAGATGGAGAAAAAGAATGAGGACTGGGACGAAAAGGATAGCGGTGGTGGAAGTCCTGAACAAGGTCAGGAGCATGAATCAGGTTGTCCGCAGGTTCCCAAGTGCGTTCTTCAGGTCCATAACCCTTCCAGTAAACCAGATAGTAGAGTTTAGACCGTGAGATCTTGGAATCAAGGATGTCCTGAACCTCGTACTCAGACCCATCCTTGAGCTGCACTAGTGGAGGTGGAGGAATGACCCGATTTGGAATAGGACTGGGAATATAAGGCTCAAGGAGAGAGGAGTGAAAAACGGGGTGAATTTAATAGGAGGAGGGAAGTGCAAGACGATAAGTAACAGGATTAATGATAGCAGTGATAGGGAAAGGACCGAGGCATTTGAAATCGAGTTTGGGACATGGCCTGGTGGTGGAGATATTTCGCCTGAGGAGCCAAACTTTATCCCCAATATTGTAAGGGGGACAATCCTGACGATGGGCATTGGCAAATGTTTTGTGAGATTCCTGAGCACGATGGAGGTGGAAGGAGATAGAGTTGTGGATTTCCTGGAGGTTGGAGACTGTAAGCAACCAAAGGGAACGACTTGAGAGACGATCCACGGGGTTCAAATATAGAGGGAAAGGGCCCATGAACAAGAGTGCACCCCCTTTTCCAATCGGTTAAGGGTCTTGGGATACTTGGGGTTAAGCGTCCTTGGGTTTGAATAGTACTGGGCTGGGTGACCTCCCGGGAAGTCCAAATTCAGGAGCGTTTACAGAGACAAATGTCTCAGAGCGGGGATTTGAATGAGAGGATTCGGATGGAGAAGGAAGTGAGAGATTGAATTGGGGATTTCGGCCAGAGTTCCCAAAGAAGGGGGAAACTCGAAGAGAGGAGTGAACAAAGTTGTTATAGGAGAACTCAGCAAGGGAGAAGGAAGTGAGAGATTGAATTGGGGATTTCGGCCAGAGTTCCCAAAGAAGGGGGAAACTCGAAGAGAGGAGTGAACAAAGTTGTTATAGGAGAACTCAGCAAGGGGAAGGATATCGAACCAGTCATCCTGATGATAGTTGATGAAGCACCTCAGGAATTGTTCTAACGTCTGAATTGTTCACTCGGACTATCCATCAGTTTGAGGATGATACGCCAAAGAGAGGTTGGCCTTCACTCCAAGCAGCTGCAAAAACTATTGCCAGAAACGAGAGATGAACTGAGGTCCCCGATCCAAAACCACATCTGCAGGAGTCCCATGAAGTCAGAAAATTTCCCTGAATACTAGTTTTGCCATGTCCTCGCCCGAAAACTCCTTGGTACACGGCAGGAAGTGTGCCATCTTTGTGAAGCGATCCACCATGACTAAAATGCTGTTGAAGCCTCCAGAACTCGGAAGATCACTCAAGAAATCCATGGAAATGGATTCCTAAGGACCTGAGGGGACAGGGAGGGAACGAAGCAAACCTGAAGGAAGGTGGCGAAGTATCTTATTTTGGGCACAAGTGTCACAGGAGGTAACAAAAGTTTTGATGTAGTCGTCCATGTGAGGCCACCAAAAGTCCCGTGCAACCAGCTCATAGGTCTTTGCGATGTCGAAGTGACCAGCAGTCGGGCTATTGTGGCACGCCATCAGGACCAACCTTCGAGCATCACCTTTAGGAATGTAAAGCTACTCCCCACGGTACAACAAGTCATCTAAGAACTCGAACTCATCAAACTGCCGGCAGTCGAGAGTCACTGGGTGTCCAGCCTGAAGATGGGGAAAAATGTCACTAGCGAGGTCATCGGATTGAAGATCGTTTCTGATCGCATCCATCAAGGAGGAGTCCTGAGGGGCCAGGGAAATTGCCATAACTTGAAGCCGATCAGGACCACAGATAACTTGATCTTGTTGATTGAAGGCAGGATTACCAGGCCTGAGACTAAGATAGGAGCGCCTTGAAAGAGCATCAGGAAGGCCTTGAAGCTTTCCAGGTCTGTACCTGATAACAAAGTCAAACTAACTCAAGAATTGTGCCCACCTTGCTTGACGACGGCTCGAAACTTGGGAAGTGGCAAAGTACTTGAGATTTTTGTGATCTGTCCAGACTGTTGTTTGATGGCCTGCCCTCTCCAAGAAACAGCGCCACTCTCCAAAGGAATCCACGATGGCAAGGAGCTCCTTGTCGTGGATTTCGTAATTGATCTCCGCAAGCTAGAATTTTCGAGAATGGAAAGCGATCAGATAAAGTTCGTGATCCACTCCAAGTTGAGACAGCACAGCACCAATGGCAAAGTCGGAGGCGTCAGCCTCGATGAAGAAAGGTTGTGAGGGATCAGCGTGGATCAAGACGGGAGCAGAACTGAAGGTCGCCTTGAGTGTGTCGAAAGCCTACTGGGTAGCAGTAGACCAAGAGAAGGGAACATCCTTGTGAGTGAGATGCGTGAGAGGAAGGACAATGTCAGAGTAGTGATCAATGAATTTGCGGTAAAAGTTGGCGAAGCCAAGGAAAACCTAAACATCCGACATTGATTGTGGAGGCTCCCATTCGAGAATAGTCTTGACTTTGGCAGGATCCATCGTGATACCCTCAAGAGTGACAATATACCCAAGGAACTCCACAGACTGCTGATCGAAGGAACATTTCTCAAGCTTCGCATATAGGCCGTGTTCTCGCAGCTTCGCCAGCACCTTGCGTACATGTTTGTTGTGCTCCTCTTGAGTTTTTGAGTAGATGAGGATGTCATGAAGGTAAACAATCACCATCTGATCAAGAAACTCTCAAAAGACGTTGTTTGCCATGTGTTGGAAAACTGTTGGAGCATTTGTCAAGCCAAATGGCATGACAGTGTACTCGAAGTGGCCATAGCGGGTTCGGAACGCAGTCTTCCATTCATCACCAGGCCGGATCCAGATCAGGTTGTATGCTCCACGGAGGTTGATCTTGGTGAAGAAGCGGGCACTGCCGAGGTGTTCCAACATGTTTGAGATCAGGGGCAGCGGATAATGGTTCCGAATAGTCACCTTGTTCAAACCTCGGTAGTCGATGACTAGCCGCAAACTCCCATCCTTCTTCTTGACAAAGAAGACAGGCGCTCCAGCCGGGGACTGCAAATGCTGAATGTACCCCGAGGCAAGGTTCTCATCCACGTACTCTTTGAGGGTGTTAAGCTCGGACGGGGATAACCCATAGATAGGCTCCCACGGAGGTGACGCTCCTTCCTGTAAATTAACAGGACAGTCATAAGGCCGATGAATAGGCAGTACACTAGCTTTTTTCTTGTCAAACACATCCCCAAAATCATGATACTTCTCAGGAAGACTGACAGGAGAAACATGCAAAGCAAAACGGAAAATAGGTTCTTCATGAAGGAGTTCTTTCATAGTGATTGTGGAGATAGGAGGAGGCGTACGACTAAATGGAATGATGAGACGAGGATACTGTCTAGTGTAAGATGGAGGAGAGGAAAAAGAAGAGGGTGAAACCTTCATAGAGTCAAGAACAAAACCCTGATTTGAGTTTAGGGAACTTTTCCTGATTCGGACTCAATGAACAGTAAGGGAAGCCGTAGGAGATGGTGATGTGGGAGAGATGAGCTGTAATTCCTTCCAATAAATCTGAGGCTGATGTAGTTGGAACCAAGGAAGACCGAGCACCACAGAGGAGGACTTGCTATTGATGATGTTGAAGGTGATATCGGTGACAGTGGACCTGATGTGTACTCGAACGGGCAACATTTCCCTAAGTCCAAAAGATGGAGACACAAAATGCCCGCCGATGCCTTCAACCCTAAGATCCCGTATGGTAAAAGAAAGAGGAACGTGATGTCGGGCAGCAAAGTCCATGTCCATGAAGCAGGAAGTTGCACCCGAGTCCAGTAGCGCCAAAGCCTTGAGTCCTGATTGTCTGGTGAAAGAAAGGAGACATGGGACGCGGAAGTTGCGGGAATTGGTGGTGGCTTTGATAAAAGGTGGTGAGGAGCTTGATAAAGAAGAAAAGTGATTTTTATTCGGGGAGTCCAAACAGATAGCTCTTACTCTGTTTGGACAGGGTCGTTTCCTGACTGCAACAAAGGTGGATTTTGAGGTAGAGTGAACTTGAGCAGTCGGGGAGGCTTCTTGGGACACATAGCTGCTTTGTGATTAGGATCAACACAGTAGAGGCAAAGATTATGAGATATTCGACGTTGCTTCTCAGTAGGACTCAACTTCCCTTTGATGAGTTGGGGAGTACTAGAAATATCCATCGGGACCGAAACAGTAGGTTCAGGAGTATGCCCCGAAGACTCAAGTTGGGATTCCTGAGTCTAGGACGGAAAAACAGCGGTGCGGCAACTTTCTTGACGACGCTCAAAGAGACGATTGTCACATCGAACAGCTTTGTTGATGGCGTCCAACAGGTCCTTGGGATCCTCCATGGTGAGCAACAAATCCTTGACACTGTTGTTGAGGCCAAAACAAAATTGGTCAATTAGGGCCCACTCATCCCACTGAGTGTCCAAGGCAAGGAGTTGGAACTCTGCAATGTAAATCGAGGCAGGATGAGACCCCTGAGAGAGACGTCTCATCTTTGTGGTAGCAGCTCGAACCCGATCCATTTCGCCAAAACATGCTTTGAGCTTCTCTTTGAACAATTGAAGATCCATCAGCTCCGGAACCACAACCCCTTCATGCTCTTCTCCAGAAGAGAAGAAAACCATGACAAAATTGCACCTTTGAGCAACATCCCAATCGTGCCGATTTGAGACTCGGGAGTGGGGTACCGCTGATGTTGAAGTGCGAAGATCAGCTCCATCTGGTTCAGGAATCCGCGAAGCTCTGAATGCTTGCCTGAAAATTTTGCTGGGAAACTCACCTTCGGTTCAGGAACTTTGCTGGATCCTTGAGCCGAAAGTGAAGCAAGCTCCTACTGCATGCGAAGAAGGGTCGTCTTCAGCTCGGTATTCTCAGACTGGATTTTTGCAAGGACTTCGGCAAAGAAATCAGGATGGCTTGGAAACTCCATCGGCAAAAAGAAAGAAAAAAGGGGAAAAAGGCAAAGGTAGTCAAACAATCAAAACAAGCTAAAACAAAAAACGAAAAAACACAATCTGAATCAAACTATCAAGACCCCCAACAAGATCAAGACTGGAAAATGCAAAAGACAAAGAGAAAAGCTAGTGGAAACAAAAAAGAGGCTTTAAACTGGTGTTGATTCAAATTGTGGAGAAATGGAACAAGGCTAACCTATATATACTATAGGTTAATGAAACTCCACCACTCTTGGATTAAGGACGGCCTAAATATAGCTGAGGTTGAGGAGGCACCACATCATCACCAGGAATGTGGCTCAAGACTCAGGAATCATACAGAAAATTAGAGAGTTAGGAATAGGGAAAAGTCTCGAGAGTCAAGAATAGGGAAGTGTCTCGAGAATCAGGAATGTGGTCTGCAGGTCAGGAATCCAGCTAGATTCAGGAATGTGGTATGAATTGGGGGATTCCTGACAGTTTGTATTTTCAATTGGTCTAAAGAAAAAAAAACAAAAAATAAAAAATGTATAAAGTAAAATTTACTCTAACAGCAATTGAATGAACACAAGATCATCTTAGTCATTCTTCAAAGTTACATGCTTCATAAACATTTCACTACACTACAATAATAAATTATTGGAGTGAGGATAACCTATCTTAAGTAAGGTGAGCCCATTCCTAGCTAAAATGGGTGAGTTAGTGACTTCTACCACCCCTTTTTAATGGTTACATCAGAATGAGAGAATATTTTAGAGACTTGTGGTCATGATTCCAAAAACAATTCATCATACTTAAATTACTCTCAAAATTATTATATTAAGTTCAATTGCATAAGTAAAATATTATTGACAAGAAAGCCTACTATTTTTGTCATGAATTTTAGGTTTATATACCAAAGTTTATTCCTTCTATTTTTCCCACTTTTTAAGATCCTAGATCAACTACACACAAATATTTTTTTTAAAAGCACATAATTTTCTCATTTTTTCTGTTTTATCACCTATTGTGACTTTGTGATAACTTGCTGACACAATTGTTAAGATTCTATTCATTACATCCTATGGCAATTGGTGATCACTTGATTATAAAGCCCTTTTTTATTTTACTAGTGCTCAACAATCCTCCCTTTGCTAGAGAATAATCATTTGCAATCATATGTAAACCACTTTTTAGTTATTATGGTTCTTCTCTTAGGGTTTACCAAAATTTTCTCTAATTCTACCATATTGAATACTCCAAAATATTCCTACCCACTCTTCATTAATGAGAATTGAACTAGGTTCTAATACTAATATTATTGATACCTTTCATATGAACTTTGTTTAAACTCCTAATCATCCATTGTTACACCCTTAGATCTGGTGGTAGTAGAGGAGATTCAAAGCATCTTTAGGAAGAAAGATAGAAATATGATCCAAATAATTTAGAAGTGCTCAATGATTTTTTATAGACAATAACAAAAACTCAAAGACAACTTAACTCAAAGTTTAGCTTCCACTCTGGCCACTACTACATAGTACACTTTGAGCTCCACTTTGGGACTTAGGGATTTGTATCTTATAACTCTACCACCCATAGATGAAGTTAAACCATTTTCTAAGGTAACCCCATCATGGATCACCATTTTTATTCTTTGCATTAAACCATAATTTGTTAATGATTTAACACCAAAACCTCACCATGCTTTACCCTTCCTTTAAAGAGTATAGTATTTCCAACTTAGAAATTTATTAAAACACTTGTGGTGATTTTCTCCATTTCTTAGTTTAGTTCTTGCTAAACCTATTAGAGATACCTTCTCTGTCTCAATCTTACTACTTATTCTGGAGTAATCTAGACTATTATCAATAAAACCATTGCACTTTGGAACTTTAATATTGACTTCTCAAGTCAATTTCCTAGATGTCTTCAACACCTTGCATTACACATGTTATATAAATTCCAGTTCCCCAATTTAGGAAATTCTCTATTTAAGGGCATCATTATCCCCTGCCACCCAAGGCACTAAGTTTCACTCATCTATAATTTATCCTAGGGTTGTCCAAGAGCTTACCAATAGAAATAGCATTGTTTGAGTGGGATAACCTATCTTAGACTCTGAAGGGTCATCATTCCCATAGGCAACAAATGATTATGTGAAGGTAAGCTATGAGGTTGTTGAGTGATGAAGGTGATTTTTTATATCAATTTTTTTTGTTAATGTTTTTGGCTTTATATTGGATCTTGAGGGTGATTGAAGAAGAGTGTTAATGCAATATATACCCTAAACCCTAAACCCTTATAAAGTGAAAAGAAAAGACATACTTTATATCACACTATAAACATAAAATTGATTAAATTATTAAACCATGTTATATTGTTATTCTGAGTGCGAGTGCACTTTCTAGAATGTTGATATGGTATACAAGATCATTGTGAAAATAATTATTGATACACTTCATCTAAGCCCTATACCAATGCTTATCATTAATAATTTGGAATATTGCTTTTGCAAACATCAAATTCAACAGACTTCCTCCTCCAAATAGGATCTTAGCTATTTATAATCTCATGTGTGACAATAATAATCTCTATTGTCCTTAGCTTGCATAAAGAGATTAAAAATATATTGATATTCATTACGAAGCCATTCTATTTGAACAAGTTATATATGTTTGGGTTGACATACTTGGATGTTATATATACAAGGTTCATTTATTGCAAACAACAAAGAGGGATTTCTCTAATCAAGCCACTAAGGCTTGGCCACTTGAGCACTTCAAATATTTGATGAAGTGTTTTTTCCTTTGTCCACATAATAGTTTCTGGGAACCGTTTATGCACTGCATTATCAGGAAGGTCTACAACTATTTTGGCTATAATTTTTTTGTTATGTTCCCTATTGTGGTGGGTGATAATATAATCACTGAGGAATCCACGGCTAGAGTGAACTTGAATGGATAAGTGGAGTAACTTAGTGAAGCTCTAGCTCCCCTAGAAGATCATATAATCGATACTCCCAATCTAAGTATAGGTGGCATTACTTGGATACTTTGCATGGCTCATTGGAACCTCACTCTAACTACGTGCTTAGGGCACTCTAGTGGTAGAAGGTGAGGGGAGTACTCATGAGGCTTGTGTTTGGCTATAGTGTTTTGAAATGTCATCCTAAAGTCCTAAATCATAAAAAGAAAATGAGTGGTCCTTTTGCTTGGTGACTAAGAGTATAGTTATATGGTAAGTTTTAGAGGTTAGTGGATAGGCCTTTAAGCTCTAGACTAGTAGTGGTGTTTGCGACTATTACTATGGTAGGAGAGGGATTTGGTGGGGACAAAATGAGGGATATGGAGGGATAGTGTTCCTTATATATCTTGAGGTATCTTAAAGATGCTAAAGTGTAATCATGGGATGACCACTCACAGATAGACGCCCTAGCCTCAATGAGACAAGACTATGTTGTAGGTGGTCTTGGACTACTAATGGGACGAAGGCAAATGGATATAGCCCTAGCAGAATAGGTTGAAATGTTAGTGGTACCATTGGGTGTTGAAAATGAGATCGAACACATAAAGCACTTGAACTAAATGCAAAACTAATGTAGTCTTGAGATTACATTTGGGGGTAAACAAATACCCAGGTTGTGAGTGAGATTCCTTCAAGTGGTTAGGGACATGGTTAATTGATTAAAGTAAAGTGGAAAATTTAGTCACTTACAACTTGGTATCAAAGTTATTCCTTAGTCCGACTCTTATTAGCAATCAAGTATATCACCATTTGATATTGATATTTGAAGGTCCTAAAAGTGGGGCTATACTTAAGGAGTAGCATGTCAAGAGGATATGGCTCTCCATTTTAGTTCATGAACTGGTAGGTAATATGGTGGATAGAAAGAGGCCAATAAAGGAACAACTTTAGGATTTTGAGAACAATAGAAGGTTTTGGAAGAGCTGTGTTATTTGCTCTAGTTTACCGCCCTAGGCAAATGCAGCAATCATCACGTTCCTCGAGACAACATCCTACAGTGGAATCTGGTCGAAGGTCCACTTGGTTCGCTCACCACTATGATCTCCTTAAAGAGTAGAGGATGTGATCTATATAAGCATTTGATTTAGTAAATTATTAAAATAGTTATGGTAAACAATTATAGTTTGGATCACATGAAGGATAGAGACTCCTAAACGATAAAGAAGTTAAAAGATTATCCTTATATGGTTAAAGATAATGCTTATGAATTTAAAATTAGAAATGATGATTCTGGGAGGTCAAATATGGATGAGGATATAAGTCTTTAAGATAGTAGTTGGGGGCTACCTCTAGAAAGTACTAGAATAACCTAAGGAATTAAGGATGTACTTAAAGGATGAGTTGATACTTTCATCATATGGAAGGATAATTCTAAAAGGAAAAAGTAGCTTACAATTGTTGGAGAAGCACTTGCAAAGATGGTCTTTATGAATAGGCCAGAAATACAAGAAGTTGTATTCAAGTGTAATAGCATCTCAAAGGTAATAATGAGATTAAAATTTTATAGGTTATCAAATTAGTAAAGTCCAAAAATCTAGATGACTTAAAGGAGTCAAAAGATGGTCCCAAAGGCTTGGAGGAAATATATTTGGAATGAGATGTATTATGAGGTCTAAGTATATGAATAATAGGAATCTCATTGATGGCAGAAAGTGCCATATTAAAGTAGTAAAAAAGTATTCACAAAAAAAACAACTTTTGCGAAGAGTTGTATATAAACACTATTATCTTATCTCTTTCCCTTTCCTATTTTATCCTCAAAATATATTAAAGATATCTAAATCTTTTTTTATAATCACGTGTGCTATCACCCCCTTTAGAGAAGTCAATGTCTTTATTAAATATTAACTAACAACCCTTATTGAGCCAAGGGGAACTAACATCTCTATTTCCATACTAAATTTACCAATCCTTCAATTATGTAAAATAGTTATTTATTCACTCATATTGCAAGGATACCTTTTTTCATGGATGCTCCAAAAGAGGAAGGATGTATGCATGGATGCCTAATATATACACTTTTAAATTTAGAGGTAGGAATATATTTTATTCAAGGGTGTATTATATTTTAAATAGCTATTAATTAATGGGAATTGAACTTGTGTCATTTACTTTTATACCACATATAACACACTTTTTCTCTCTCCTTTAAAACTAACTGAAAAAGGGGTAATTTTTTGATGAGAGAGCCCTTTTTGGCTATTTTATACCTATTTATCTCCCAAGGTTCTATAGTGACAATATATTTAAATCTCATCCCATGACATACATTATCTTTAATACTACATATAATGCATCTTATCTCTCTCCTTTTAAATTAACTAAAAAAGGAGTAATTGCTTAATGAAAGAACCTTTAGTGGCTATTTTATCCCTATTTATCCCCTAAGGTTTTAAGGATTCTTGGTAATAGTATATTCAAATTTTATCTCATGATCACATATGCTACAAATATTAACCAATAGTTAACATAAAAAATGATAAATATAATGGTCTTAGCAAAAGATATGGACACAAGTGAAGTATATCATAAGGATATGCTTCTAAAGTTGATGGTGTGGAGACACCAAATATTTCAAAAGAAGATATATTAAGGGCAAGTTAGCTAGTTCATGAGAACCCCATGCCAAATAAACCCTAATGGGAACAAGATTGGTATAAACTAAGTTGGAAGGTATAAAATTTGTGTGTTTTGACCAAATATTGGTGGAAGTGTGAAAGCACCGGCAATGAGTTGTAAGATATGATAACTAAGAGGCAATTATATAATAGTTTCAAGTAAATGGTTGAAATAGTGGGAGTTAACTCTTTGATACTTCTTATTGAGATAAAAAGAAGGTTAGATACATCCTTTAAGAGATAATGTGTTTGTGTTACGATATAATGGGTCAATATCATAATAGGAAATGCTCATTGTTTGGGAAGTCTATCATTGAAATATATAAGCACTTTAAAATACTAAAGAAATGGTGTTTAATATCATGTGAGTATTAGATAAATCTCTAGAAAATAAGGGTTCACAGACACAAACAAAGGCTGGCCCTTTTCCATGGAGACAAGCTAGAAAGGATCCTGGTGAACGAGTTGAATACAGGAGGTGCTGAAGACAGAAACTACCAATCTTCTAGAGCATCTTGGAACACTATTGACTCTTGCCCTTGCCCATTGGAAAACACCCCCAAATTTGGTGAATAGGAGGTACTATCTAATATCTAAGGTTGACAAAAGTTATAAATGAGATAAGTTCATTTATCTTAAATGGATAAAACCAAAAAGATTTTGGTATAGCTAGTAATGGGTATGTATAGGCTTATAAGTAGCAATGTTAATCCTAGTGTATAGAATTATCAGGTGAGTATATTTAGGTTGAGGAACCACTTCTTAAGTCATTGAATAAATTCATCTATAAGAATAATTGCTAAGTTATAGCAAGAAGTGCAAAACTATTCTCTTAGTAAGAATAAATTAAAGAAATATTTAGAGCCAAAAGTAGGTATTAATTTACCCAAAATTGTTTTTAGGAGCATTAAAGAGACTTTCTCCCTTAGCTTATTAAAGCCTTTTCTTTCACAAGCTTCTTACTTACTTTCCAATCTAATATGGACAATTCCATATTTTAAACCCTCCAAGGCATTATAGTTGCAAATAGCAACACCCTCGAGCACCCATGTTATTTCCCACTCATAACTTGTATGACCACTTTGAGTTATATCTTTTAAATTCTATAGTTCAATTCAATTATAGTTCAATTCCCTTTACTATTTATTTTTAGCTCTATATGTTTTTTTAATTTATTCTTCTCCCTAGTTGGAGAATAGCTTTGCACTTCTTGCTATGCCTTAACAACTCTTCTTATGGATAAACCTATTCAATGACTTAAGGAGTGGTTCTTTAACCTAGATATTCTCATTTAGTAATTTTATACACTAAAATTAATGTTACTACTCATGGGCTTCTCTATGTCAATTGCTAGGCATGCTAAATTTTTTTTGGCTTTATCTATTTAGGATAGATGAACCTACCCTATCTATAGCTTTCCTTGGACATTAGATAACACTTTATATTCATTATTCTCTAGAGATTTATTTAATGCCCTCATGATACTAAACACCATTTCTTTGGTGTTTTAAGGTGTTTATATATTTCAATGATGGACTTCCTAAATAAGGAGTATTTTCTAACTTGTATAACTACTTTAGGTTATGTCTCTCAAATCTTATGATTCAATTCTATCCCTTTACTATTTAGAAAAATGAGTGTAAATGGTTTATAAGAATGTGTAAAATTATAGTGGTGTAGCAGAACCATTGCAAAAATCACTTAACAACTCTAAAATTTACAACCACAAATGGATTTAAAGAATAATTATTTTAACACAAAGTCTCATACTTTTACAAATTGATATGAATTTACCACTAGTGTAGAATGAAAACCTCTAAAAACTTTGTGCATACCATTCTATTGTGTAGATTAATTATTCTATGTGAGGCAATTAGTCATTCACCCGTATTGTAGTCTAATGAAAAGGAAAGACATATGTATGGAACGATTTTAAATTTAGGGGAAAAAAAAGTAAAAATAATAAAATAAAAATAAAATATTTTTTTTAAGTAGCCACTAATCAATGGGAATTGAACCCGTGTCATTTACATGATTTTGAAGCTTGCCATGTGGCGAGGAGGTTGGGGAGATAGTTCCTAAATATTCAAAGAGATGTTTTTGAATGAAAATTGATATTTAAGGACTTTCACACTTATATATAGAACCATATTACATTGGTTGCATGACTTGCTAAGTGAGATTGGCAAGTAAAAGGAACAAAAGCCTTAGTTGAAAATAATGACTTCAAGAGGGTAACCATAGGGTCAAATATAGAGGAGTTTATGCATAATCATAAGTTAGTCAATTAGTTTGTCAAGTGAAGGATTTGGAAGCTCGGAGAAGCTAGATTCCTAATCTATAATTTATAGCATGTGTTATATATAAGTTAGTGCACAGGTGTGAGGAGTTATGCTAAGCATTTTGGGTAATGCTATCCGTAGATATATATATAAAAGTTGGGTTTGAATCCCAACCCTTTAATGTTTGGGTTTGAGTCCCAATACACTAAGGCTGATGATAGTTTGGAATATAAGAACATTCATTTTTCAATGGTCATGGACTTTTAGTAAAGAAATTGGCTTGAGCACACCACCAAGTAGGTGATCCTATGGTTAAACAAGGACAAGCTTTTTGTTAGATTAAAGAATATAGTTCTTAGTTCAAAATAGTGATTTGAACAAATGGTGTGGTATGACTTAGTTAATATGATCAAATGGGAAAGACATCTAGGTGAGATATGATATGACAATACAATGGTAATGTGAGTCTAGGAAAGTAGTCTCTAAGGAAGGACTTATAAGATGGTCATAAAATTAGGCTGTAGATAGAGCTTAGAATGGAAAATGCTAAAGAGATTTATGAACGGTAAACACCCCTTAGACTTAACAAAATAAAGTTTTAACTCAAAAACCAAAAAGATACCCTAAGGATGAAAGTAGTGATTTTGTGTTATCTTATGCTAACAGGTTATATGAAAGGAAATATGTTTCTTAGGATTCCCAAATGCTCAAATTCGGCAAAATGCCAAAGCTAAGTGTTAGTAATATCAATGTCCCAACTACACACTTTTTCAATTCAACAATTTACTCCAAGTGGTAACAAATTAACTAATAAGTTATAATAAATGAATATTATAACATTTTGAAAAACCTTAATGGGAAAACCCTCAAAGAACCAAGGTACCAACACTTAACTTAGAATAATAGATCACTTTTAAAACTTAGTCAAAACTACTATAATACTACTATATGCAAGTAAATTAGTTTCACCATCAATCACTTTAGGGTTTATCATTGTTTGACTAAACAACTTTATAAACACATTACTCACAATCACATAGATATGATATAGTAATCACAATGACTTAATCATCAATTTAGCAACACCACTAGCTAGCCCACATTATTACTTCAAAGGTTTATGTGAATATCAAGTGCCATGTCCATTCAACAAAATGCAACATAATTATCCCCATCAATAAAGATTTATAACACCTAACACTACTAACTTCATTCAAAATATAGACAAATCTATATTACTATTTTTCTAATTAAACTCAAAACTAATCCAATACCAAACTACTCAAGGAGCAATAGTAAGTTTCCTTGAAAAAGAATTAGCCATTGTAACCCAAGCCTTCCAATAACAAACTTAAACAAAATGATTTAACACTTCACTACTATCCATCTCATGATTCATTACTTGTAAAATCATTATAACCAATATGCATCATAATAGAAACTCTCAATTGCATGATGCAAATATTAGGTATGGAATATGGTATTCAAAATCCATACCCAAAGGATGAGTGGGTACATATTTGGTTGCTATAACTTCACATATGTCCCTTGAGTATAGATTTTGGTTATTATGTTCTATATATATAGATTTTGGTTGATGAACTTCATTTTGGTTTAGTTAATCCAAGCAGTCTAAGCAACCATGAGTATAGAATTTGGTTGATAAACATCATTTTGATTTGGCTGAATAGACACTTTCCTTATGCTTGTTTGGTTAAGTATAGATGCTAAATAAAGTTTACTAACATTTGAACAAGGATAAAGGGTTTAGTAATATCAATTTTTTACCGTCATGGCAGTAAAGAAAGAATATCCAAAAGGATTAATTGATTTGATACTTGCAATCATATTCACTTAAATTAAACTTAGTATCTATAATTGACTAAATGAGCATAAAAAAGAAATTTCTAAATGTTTATTTATCCAAACATGGTCCAGTTTGCTAGCTCTTTTTTGCTTTGTCTTATATTGACTTGACAACAACCCTTGCATATTAGGCATCACTACATGATAATTTACAATGTTTGCCAAATGTTTTCACTACCTTAATTATCTGAGAAAATTTCTCTGAGACTACTTGTTTTAGTTCCATAAGTTATTTATGGAAAGTGCTTAGATATGTGATTTGGCCATATTTATGGAATGTAAAGATTGTCTTAAATAAAATAGTGTTGTTCCCATATCCAAACTTAAATATATGGTAAACCATAAATGCTATGAAGCAATATAATCTAAATGAAAAGCATACTGAGCAAGAAGGCTTTTCTCTCCAACAACAACTGTTATAAATCTATTTGCATTCTTGTTAATTGAAAACAATCCTAACCTTGATCCAGTCCTGCCTTAGCAAAGTAAGAAATTAAATGTGATAACAAGCATTCCCCATGCTACTCTAACAAGATAAATGCTAGAGAGGCCTTTTTATATAGAAGACTACTAAAAGCACTCAAGCACCAGTCCTGAATTTGACACACATTTAGAGGTGGTTCTTAATCAAGAGGATTCATATTAATCTTCCATAGGTGTCAACTTGGCTTCACTCTCACACCAAACACTCTCTCTTGGGTGCGAAGCATGGACTTATATCTGACCTCTCAAGCATATATATCCTAGAAATTGGGATATACCCTCCCTCTCTCTCTCTCTCTCTCTCTCTCTAAATGCCACTACAATAGGTATGAAACAAAAGATATTCCTTGAATTTATATATATAAAAATAGCAATTAACAGAATGGTAGCAATTTGTAAGTTGCCAAAATTCCCGCACCGGATATCCATCCCGTATCTTACTGGCTAAGAAAACGCGGCTTCAGACAGCGCATATAGATCCCGTCGCATGTCATGCTGACTGGGACGACACCAGTGCCCTAAACGATGATTGTTAGAAGTTGGTGGCTCTCCGCCATGATTGTGTATCAAAATAGCAACCAGCGGCAGCAGCACAGCAGCTTAGTATGGAACACAACACAAATGCCAAGGCCTTCGTCCTACGTGGCAGCCCGGAGCCGCCGCCTGGTCCGAGCGGCACCAACGGGTATATTCGCCATTTAAAAAACCAAATATATGCGTGTGTGCGATTTCAAAACCCAGCCCAGCCGTTACACAAGAGAGGAAAAAGAAGGGGAAAAAAATGGATCAATTGTTCTGACATATACTGACGCTCGGTCTCCCGAGCCCTCCTTCCCTGACCTAAGCTCACTGCGATCGATCCATCGATTGAAAGTGATAGAGGAGAGGGGGCGCGCGCCCGCGCCATGGGCAGCGAGAATTTCCTGCTCTTTGCGAGCGCGGCACAAAAGGCGCACCTCCTCGACATGCAGCTAGAGGAGAATGCAAAGTTCCGGGAGCAGCAGCAGCAGCAGCGGGACCAGCAGCAGCGGCTCATCCTAGATCACCACGTAGAGGCCGCGGATTTGAGAGCGCGCAACTGCAGTAGATCGAGCAGCGGCGGGATCAGCAGCTCCAACAAGAAACGAAACATTATCAAGGGCCAGTGGACGCCGGAGGAAGACAGGTTTACTTGGAATTCCTTGATCCTCTTTCGCTTCCAAAGTTTTTTTCCCCCTTGCGAATTGGGAACTCACGATTTTTTCTTTTTTCCTTTCTTGTTGGTTTGTCTCAGGTTTCTAGGCGAGCTTGTTGCAAAGCACGGCTGCCAGAAATGGTCGCTTATAGCAACTTATCTTCCTGGGCGGATTGGAAAGCAGTGCCGAGAGAGATGGCACAATCACCTCAAGCCAGATATCAAGGTAAACGAAGAACCTTAATCCATTTTCTCTTCCTCGTTTTCAGTAAAATCGACTATCTGTTGTTTGAGGAGAAAAGAAAGAAGCTTTTTGATGTTTGATGTTGATGTTTGTTGAAGATGATATAAACTCATGCCTTGAAAATCGTGCTTCTCTTTCTTTTGGTCTGTGCTTTCAGAGAGACATCTGGAGGGAGGACGAAGAGCAGCTTCTCGTCTCGGCGCACAATCGGCTGGGAAACAAATGGGCAGATATCGCCAAGCTCATTCCTGGACGCACAGAAAACGCCATCAAAAACCACTGGAACGCAACCATGAGAAGAAAAGACCTCCGTCGCAAGCACAGAAAGCCCGCCGATGGCTCCGACACGCTCGAGGTGGTGCCGCGCTCCACAGTTCTCCGCGACTATCAGCAGAGAATAAACTGCCAGCCCACCGGCGGCGGTAGCTCCGCCAAAAGATCCCGCCACCACCACCACCACCACCACCAGTCCCCTGGCAGTGGCGGCGGCGGCTCAGGATCCCTGAATCACCGCTCCAACAGATCCTCCAAAGCAGCAGCCAGTGCTAGCGCTTTGCCGCCGCCAACGAGCATGAGCATGAGCACCACCGAAGTGGACCAGCTACTCCAGAGGATGATGGAGAGCGATGCTGCCGCGGCCGCCGCTAGTACCAGCACTGGTATCGCGGACATCATCTCCGCCGCTGCCGCCGCCGCCGCCGCCGCGTCGGACTTCCAGGACTATTCCACCGCCGCCAGCTTTGGGAGCTTGATCACGGGCAACGCGTTGCAGTCGTCGTGGGGAGAGGCCAGAGCTCTGCCAGGAAACTATAATCCTCAAGTCACAGTGTGGAGTGAAGGAGGAGGATTCACCTTGAGCGGCAGCGCAGGCGATGGCGCCGGTGGTGGTTGCGGAGGAGGATCAAACGGAGGATCACAACAACAGCACCAGTTTGATCTCCAGCAGCTTCCATGGCCCACTCCAGCGTCTACAAACACTGGCAACTTCTACGTCAGTAACCATCTTAACCAGATTAACAGTGGCAGCGGTAGCAGCGGGCGACGAGCGGCAGATGTTTTGTTCGTGGAACCTCATCACGTAGTAGTGGACGACGTCGATTGCTGCTGCCCGCCAGCATTAACTCCATGCAAGTGCCAGCGCTGTACAGTTCAGGGCCTGGCGGATCTTAGCAACGTTAGCAGCGTTTTGGGAGATCACGGCACGGCTAATCCAGCAGCCATGGAGGAGCAAGAGACTTATCATCCCAGCATGCTTCACCTGGACAACGATGATCAATTTTCTAGTTACCTCTCGCAGCAACAGCAGCAGCAGCAGCAGCAGCAACACGTCGGTCATGACGAGCAATCGTTTTGGAGCAGCGAGCACGATTCGATCAACCGGCACCAGCAGCAGCAACAGCAGCAGCAAGAGCTGGATTTGATCGAGCTGGTGACGAGCTCCAGTCGGGAGTTTAATCTCAAGAAAGTGGCTGCCACTGTTGCTGCTACTGACAATGACGATCACGATGATCGTAGCGAGGTTCTTGCCGCGGCTGACGATCAACTAAGTCACCACCACCACCACCACCACCACCACCACCAAGGTTCTTTAGTATTTTCTCCGGGCTTAGATCAAAATGCAATGACTTACCTTTACTAGAATTGTTAGAAGATGAGCAACAAGATCGGCTCTTCTGCAGGGATTTGCTAGACGACTCGATATTCGATGATCATGCTTTCCAAAAAAAAATTGAGAATAATCTTTAACACTTGTTCTGAGCTAGCTTGCGACAGATATTGTTTGACAAGGAAGAAAGGAGTGGAAGAAAGAAAAAAATCTTAACAGCACTCTCTCATTCCAATCTTCTTACACACCCACACACCCACACACCCACAAACATTGATTGTTTGACAAGTAATAAGAAACAAACAAACAAAAGCACACACAAGGAAAGGAGGAGAAAAGAAAGGAAAGTGGAAGATAGGAAGAAAGAATAGAGCAATAGCAGTACGTCGTATGGTGGTGCCGAAGGAAAGAAAGAAGGCAACAAACGAATTAAAAGCGCTGCAAGTGCCGCAATATACAAACAAAGAGGGGAAAACGCGCACGGCGTGGAGGGAAGCTTGAGGTACATGCACATCATCGCCATTGCGAGGAATCAATCAATCCAGAAAGAGAGGAAACCATTCCCCAAAAGCACGCTGACGCGATCCATTGAATTCTATCGATTCGATTCGTAGAAGGCGAACCCCTAAATCCATAAGCCCTAAAACATGAAATGGGCGGGAAAGGTGTTTAAAATTTGGGGCTCGTGATCCGCCCTAGAAATATTATGGCGATGGAGAATGTAGGGCAGCAGGGCGGAGGTGGAGGCGCGGCGCCTGATTCCGTGTCCGCAGCGGGAGCTCGGCCTGGAGCTGCCGCTGCCGTTGAGGAGGATGCCGATCTGGACAACGATGCGGTGTCGGCTGAGGACGATCCGGATCCAGTTGCGGAGAAGCTGTCCGGTCTTGTTACCGGTAAGCGCTCCTCGAATTCGTGCGATTTTTTCTTTCTTACTTGATCTCCGATCTATCCATCTGTGTTTAATCAGGTGTGATCCAACAGACGCAAACAGTCATGGAGGAGCTTCTTCCTGCCATAGCGTAAGACCGTTTAAGCTTTTTCTTCTACTTATAGGCTACTGACAGCTTCTTGTGTGGGCGCCGCGCAAACAAAAAAACTTTTGACTGGTCGTCCCAGGAACATAAATACAACCTACGTGGAAGTGACGGAGGAGTTCCAGCACGCAAGAGATTTCGCCGTGGCCAAGAAGGCACGGCTCGAGGAGGAGAAGGAGAAGTTCCAGCAAGCGGCCTGCAGCGTTCTGGACCTTCTCAGCGCGCTCAACTAACTTTTCTGGCTCGTGACTTGTAAGGACTATCTTCGATTTGAGCATTTAATAGCTAGTTGAATTCAATTTCGTTTGTGTGTTGCTGGTACAGAAAGGAATCAGAATCCTGGGCTGCTGTCAAGGAGTCCCACCGCGTTGAAAGTGTCTACGAGCTACTACCAATAATCTCCACACGAACACACGCCGTCCTTGAAGTGGTGAAACCGGCTGGTATCCCTCACAATAATCTGTCTTCCTACAATTTGGGAAATGAACTTGGTTGCAGCATGACAATCAGAGCACACGCGCAAGTTCTTGACAACTCTGAGAGTAGTTCCGGGAGGGGTGCTGATGATGCCAAGAGCCATTGCAAGCCTTTCCGAGTGGTAACCCAGTAGCTGGGCCTTCTTCTCCTCGTCCACGTCCCGCAGCACCATCTTCGTGTCCGGGACGTATCCGGCCTCCTTGATCTCTCGGTGCAGCCTCTCAAGCTCGCTATATATTTCCAGCTTTCGAGGGTGGCTGACGTCGCTCACCATGAACTCGTGAACTCTATTGTTGATCTCGATCCAGCTCCGGCCTGCGAACTTCTTAACGCCAGAGGACTTCATCTCGTTCCGGATTCGAGCAACGTCAGCTCTCCTACCTTTGGCAGCGTACACATTTGACAGCAGAACGCGGCCAGCAACATTCTCCGGCTCCAACTCAGACACTCTCTTGGCAGCCCTCTGGCTCCGCTCCAGATCTCCATTCATCTGGCAGGCACTCAGGAACGCAATCCAGCAGACAACGTCCGCCTCAAAGTCCTTATGCCGCAGCAGCAACTTCTCGGCCTCGCCAAGCCGGCCAGCTCGACCCAGAAGATCGACCAGGCAGCAGTAGTGGTCGCCCGCGGGTGGCACTCCAAAGTCCGGTCCCATGGAACAGAAGTGCTCCCAGGCCTGCTCGAGCTGACCGAGGTGGCTGCAAGCACTGAGAACGCTGAGGAAAGTCACTCTATTCGGCTCGGTGCCACCGTCGATGACCATCTCCTGGAAGAGCTCTATCGCCTCCTCGCCGACACCATTCTGTGCGTAGGCTCTTATCATCGCGGTCCAGGTGACGACGCTCCTCGTCCTCAGCGGGACACTCTCAAACACCTCTCGGGCGAGCTCCAAGTTGCCGCACTTGCCATACATGGTGATGACAGCGTTGAGCAGCATCAAGCTCTGGGAGAACAGCGGTGAGCTCCGGATACGAGCGTGGATCCTCTTCCCGAGAGACAGGGTCCCGAGCACAGCGCACGAGTCGACAACCGAGATGAGAGTTATGTCGGACGGCTCCGCCCCCTCGAGATCCATGCACTGGAACAGGTTGATGGCCTCGGCAGCGTTCCCGTTCTGGGCATAGGCGGCGATCATGGCTGTCCAGGAGACGCTCGTCCTCACCGGCATAGCGTCGAGAACTCTCCGGGCGTCGTCCACACGGCCACACTTCCCATACAGGTTGACGAGCGTGCCAGCGACGACGGTGCTGGAGCGGTCCAGTCCGATAGCAGCGGCTCTCTGGTGGAAGGCCACGCCGGAGCGGAGATCCATGGTGCTGGCACAGGCGTCCAGGAGGCTCACGTACGTCGGCAAGCCGAGCTTGATGCCTTCCAGATCCATCCTCCAGACGAGCTCGAGCGCCCGCGACGTCCTCCAGTTGTGGGCATAGGCGGAGATCATCGCGGTCCAGCAGACCACGTCCTTCTCTGGGCTGCGATCAAACGCCCGCTCGGCCTCCTCGATCTCGCGGCACCGGCCATACATGGTGATGAGGCTGCTCTCGACGTGGGAGTCAATCTCCAGCGCCTCGCTCGCGATCAGCTCGTTGAGCTTCCGCCCCAGCGCGAGGTTCCTGGCGGCGGTGCAGGCGAGCAGCGCGGTGCTGAGCGTCACTGCGTTGGGCCGGACGCCCTGCGAGCACATCCAGTGGAAGAGCGTGGCGGCGCCGCGCGGATGCCCGTTCTGGGCATACGCGGCCATGAGGATGTTCCACGAGTGGGCGTTGTGGAGGGTGATGCGGCCGAAGGCGAGCTGCGCGCCATGGAGGCTGCCGTGCTTGCTGTAAGCATCGACAAGGACATTCCCCAGGAAGGTGTTGCGATCCAGCTTCCGGGCCGCGATTTGGGCGTGGAGCTTCCTCACCTCGTCCAAGCCGCGGCATTGCCATAGCAGCGATGCGTAGTCGTTTATACTCACCGTGCGTGGCGATGACGGTGGCGATGGTGGCGATGGCGGCGCCGCTGCCGGAATGGCGATCGCCCTCCATCCCGCCTTGTTCCTCTGGCATGTCTTGGCCAAAAGCATATACCATTCAGGGTTTAGGGTTTAAGATTTAACTAACCCTCTTTAGGGTTTCAAGAAAAGATATTTCCTTTCTGCTTTGCCCACCACCATTTTTAGATTATTTTAAAACTTAAAGATATTTCCTTTTTGCTTTGCCCAACACGTGGCCATTTTAGATTATTTTACGATTATCTTGAACCCTAAAGGGGATTGTTCCTTTAGTTAAAAGATTTAGATTATTTTACCATTATCTTGAACCCTAAAGGGGGTTGTTTCTTTAGTTAAAAGATAAGGAGGGAATGGGTGCTAGCAACTACATTACTGCGATCATCAGTGTTTTCACGCTCTTGCTCTCCCTCCCAGTGATCGCCACTGGGATTTGGCTCCTCGCCTCCGCCAATAGCCACTGCGTCCAATCCCTCCAGTGGTCGGTGCTCGCCATCGGGATCCTCCTCCTCCTCCTCTCCATCGCCGGATTCATTGGCGGCTGCTTCAAGGTCCCATGGCTGCTCTGGATCTATCTCTTCCTTCTCTCCATCCTCATCCTACTGCTGCTCGCCGACACCATCTTCACCATGGTCGTGAGCAGTGGCACGCGCCATGGCCGCGCCCTTCCCGGCAAGGGATTCCGGGAGTACAGTCTCGGGGATTACTCGCCCTGGCTCAGGAAACGCGTCGGTGGCGCGAAGCAATGGAGGAAGATCGAGGGATGCTTGAAGGATTTGGACGTTTGCCGGGATCTGGCGATGGCGTACCCAACAATCCAGAGCTTCGATGCCGCGCGGCTGTCTCCTGTGGAGGTACATGCTCTCTCTTTCCCTGGTCCTTGCGATCGAAATGTTACCTCTAAAATCTTTCTTTCCTCCAAATCAGTCTGGCTGCTGTAAGCCCCCTCTAGAATGTGATCTCGTCTTCCGCAATGCGACGTCCTGGGATCCGCCATCCCGCGGGAGGAGCAGCGGTAGTAATCCCGACTGCGCGAGGTGGAGCAACGATCCTACGCGCCTGTGCTTCGATTGCGATTCTTGCAAGGCGGGCGTGGTGGAGCAGGATATCCGAGGGGACTGGAAGACAGCGGCGATCGTCAACATCGTAGTTGTGGCAGTACTCGTCTTGGTGTACGTTGTGGCATGCCGGGCATTCCGAAACGCGAAGAGATTACACGTAGAGAAGCATGTTGGGACAGCGACCTGAAGAACCGGGTTTATGTTTTCTTTGTGCAATAAAAAAGAGTAGCATTTTATTTTGGATAAAGAAGAGTGAAGTAAAATTCACTCTGAACAATCTTTGAGTGACCTTCAATCTCTACTGCAAGAGTGAAAATAAAAAGAAAGCATAGGCCCCAGTCTCAGTGGAGTTGAAGAGAGGGAAGACAAGGATGAGTTAAGACTACTAAAATAATTAACATTATGTCAAAGGTTCATAATTAACATTATGACAAAGACTCTAGAGGTGATAGTTGGTGTATCCGTGCAAATGGTGTCAACTGTAAAATGCTGTGCTCAGAATCTGAACAAATGCACTAACCAAATAACAAACAATGCTCTGTTCGTTTGAAACTGGAGCATCTAGACAATAGGACATTATTTACAATTTATGTTGTCACTAAAAGGTAAAACCATTTGAAATTGTGATAGAGTTAACTTTTTGTTATCAGGGACCAAATTTTTCATGTTTTACTATTAAATTTAATTTTTTATTGTGTGCACCAATTTTTAGAGTAATATACCAATTGTAATACAATAGGTATTACTACAATCTCACAGTATGCCTACAAAAACCACTTTAAAAGTTTCACAACGAAAAAGAAAAAATCTGAGTCAATACAAACCGCAAACTTCATCCTTGCTTCTTCTTGTCGAGCTTCTTCTTCTTTCCTTTCTAACTCCTCAGCTAAATCTCTCCAGGACTAGTAATCTCCTGTCTTTTTGGAGAGTGGTCCTGCTCCTCATAATTGTCTGAACGAGTTTTTTTCCCTGTGGACGTTTTCTCAGCTACCATGCTGTCTTGCGTACTTGGCAGCAGAGTGTGCTTCTCGGCTGGCTGGCTAAAATTAAGCGCCCGTAACCAATCAAACGATCCAGTCCGAAAGATGTAAGATGGAGCAACCGGTGTCTCGACTACCATCGATAAAGACTGTTTGTCCGTCGTCATAGTCGGGCATTTCTTCTTCCACCATTTCCGTTGGAGCTTCTTGCATAGCGTTGAATGAAACGTACTTTGTCATATCCGTTTGTAGTGTTCTGGACTCTGAGCAGTAAACCGAGGAGCTTCTCTAAACCGAGGCTCATATATCCTGATATATGTCACTCAATATATTTGTTAAACTCGATTTCAGGATTATCAGCAAACCCCTCCAGCAAAGGAGATTACAGCAAAAGATCTTGAATGGAAGTCCCACCTATACTTTCTTACAAAATTCTGCTCTTATCCAGGACAACCACGAAGGCATCTTTCGACGACAGGGTGGAGTGTGTTTGTAAGCCAGAAGAAGCCGATACTGTTGGTCATTATAAAATTTTCAAGCCTTTTGATCTGTTTTGCATACCGTAATAATATTACGTAGCACGTAGGGGAGATCATGGTGAGTTGAGAATCGGTATTGGGTGTGCTGTGCGCACGCAGAGCAGTTTCACTTCGTCTTCGCTACTGTCTAGCCACAGTATGCAAATCAGAGTCCTGGCTGCTGCTGCTCATGCTGTACCCACTAAGACCATGTTCACCGTGTTCTACAATCCTCGTTTGACATTCTTTGGATTTAACACGGCAAAGTGGTGAATTTGTGCTAGTCCAGCTGAATTTGTTGTTCCATACCACAAGTACGTGAAATCTTTCAAGATGAAATTTTTTATTGGTATGCGCTTCAAAATGAGATTTGAGACTGAGGATTCGTCGGAAAGAAGGTAAATCGTTTTGAGGTGAATCTCTTGTTTTGTCTCCTTTTGCTAACAGTCAGATATATGGGAACTATTACTGGAATTGATGGCTCTAAATGGCGCTTCCTAAAGGTAAAGAGTCTTGTCTTCTATATAGGTCGGTTGGGACAAGCACGCGGCTAGCAAAAGACAGGAGATAGAGCCATTTATTGCTTCCAATGTGAGGCCAAGGGAAAAATTTCCCTACAGCTCTCTATTCTGAGGCTAAGATAACTCCAAGAGTTACTGAGGGTCATAGTGTTCCTGGTTTTCCTTCTGGATTGCTAAAGCCCGGAAACGAGGGGCTACCATCTCATCGTAAAGTCGATATGCACCAGCAGCAGCTTAGGCTTTGTGTTCAGCAGTTTCGAGAGCAGAAGTTTCCTCCACAATTCGAGAAACCGCAGCAGCCTTCTCCAACCAGCAGCTTCGCTTCTCGGCAAGCAGCATTAAGTTGCCCAGTCTACTTGCAGCCTCAACATACAACAGACAACTCTTTTCTTAATGGCCCACAGTACGTGAAATCCGTCGTCACTTGCTATGTAATGCTTTTTTTTAACTCTTTTTTGTTCTTTCAGGAGGTGAGGAGCCTCTTGCGAGAGGTAATGCAAACGATTCCCACCGCAAGTGCAAACTATTTGGTTTCTCGTCTCGTTGAAACCAAAGACAGCTTTGGCCAGCACCGCCAAAGACGACGTCCACAAGGATCTCGAGTTGGAAACTTCCGGCTTCAGGAAGTGTTTTACTGGCCAGAACTGGAACCAGCAGCAGCAACAACAGCAACCAAGCAGGACGTGCACCAAAGTAAGATCTCATTCTTTATTTGAAGCGCCAGACTCTGAATCTTCTACTTTTCAAAAGTTCACAAACAGGGTGCAGTGGGACGAGCTTTGGACTTGTCCAAGTTTTGGGGATTATACATGCAACACGCAACTCCTGGAGGAGCTGCAGCATCTGTTCGGCATTGACGAGAACCTGAACGTGTGTACGTAGATAATGAAGGCGACATGCTGCTCGTCAGAGACGCATTTCATGTTGTGTTTGTTTAACACGACGGTGCGATGCATACGGATCCTGTCGCCGGCTGAGATCCAGAAGCTTCCCGTGCTGGCAACAGCAGCACGGAAGAGCCTCAGCAGGATTCCTCGAGTAATTAAGTAGCTCGTAAGATTCTTCGTTTTGCACTAATTGAGAACTCCCCCTTTTTGCCCTGTCTATATAAAACGGTGGTACTTAGCTCAAGTTTAGGGCTCATCGGTGATAAAGGGCTAGAGCAGTGATGGATGCCGCGTCTTGGGGTTTCGCGACCCTTCCACTCTGCCCATTGATCGGAGCTCCAGGTAGGCCGCTTCGCCTCTCTCCCCTCACCGAGACGTCGCCCTACTGGGCGCCACAGCGGCAGCTCGTGAACAACGGCTACCCTCGCAAGGTAAGTTCGTTTAGGTAGGGCTTTTCTTTGCGTTAGGAGTAAGACAGATTTGGAAAGCGAAGCTGCTTGCAACGAGCTAAGAGGTATGCTAGAGGCGATCAAGAAATCGTGTTGAAACTCGCAACGCTTGAAGGAACTCTCAACGCGAAGGGACACTCACCGACGTGGACAACGCTGTTTGAGTACGAACAAAACTAACGACCAACGATACTTGGTTTTACGTTGCCAGGTTCGCGTGTGTTTCGATTTGTTCTAATTTCTTGTCATTGAGAAGCCAAGTGACATGCTGGTGCTGCCCAACGACAATAGGAACTGAAAAACGCCATGTCACAGCGTGTGCCAAGAAGAAAACTGCTACTAGATTGGAGAGATTTTGTGTCAACGTTTTGGAGAGATTGTCAGCGCTTTGAGTTGTGTTGTTGCTGCGTTCAACGCAAGACCTGCGAGCTGAGAAACAACGGCGATCTCAGAACTTCAATCCAGCTGAAAATGTACATGACAATGGTCCAACCTCAATGAAAACAACGATCATGATCCGTCGCTGATCCTTGACAGGCCCGGTCCACTCGCACCTCTCCACCTCGCAGGGTAAGTTCGTTCAGTTTTCTTTGTGTTAGCAATAAGCGAGTAAGACAACGAAACGAGAGATTTGCTGGAGACAAGAAATATGCTCTAGAATGATCAACGATAAAAGAGAGGCTAGAAGCAATCAAGAATTTTTTGAAACTCTCAACGTTTGAAGACGCTCTTTCTTTTCGATTGAGATTGTCGACGGGGTATGCTCAACGCAAAAGGGAGCCAGTGACACAGTCAAGCTAAGATGATATGCTCAAACAACTCAAACAAGCAAAGTGCAAGACAACGGGCCAAGGAACTCTCAACGCGAAGGGAAACTCACCGATGTGGACAACGCCGTGTGAATACGAACAAAACTGACGATCAACGATACTTAGTTTCACGTTGCCAGGTTTGCGTGTGTTTCGATTTGTTCTAATTTCTTGTCATGAAGGGTGCTGCTCAACGACGATAAGAACTGAAAAACGCCATGTTACAGCGTGTGCCAAGAAGAGAAATGCTACTAGATTGGAGAGATTTTGTGTCAACGTTTTGGAGAGATTGTCAGCGCTTTGTTGCTGCGTTCAACGCAAGACCTGCAAGCTGAGAAACAACGTTGGGAAACTGCGATCTTCAGAACTTAAATCCAGCTGAAGTTCTACCTGACAATGGTCCAACCTCAATGAAAACAACGATCAGGGCCGGTCAAGGATCAGCGACGGATCAAGTCCACTCTCGCCTCACAAGGTAAGTTCGTTTAATAAGCGAGTAAGACAACGAAACAAGAGAGATTTGCTGGAGACAAGAAATATGCTCTAGAATGATCAACGATAAAAGAGGGGCTAGAAGCAATCAAGAATTTGTTGAAACTCTCAACGTTTGAAGACGCTCTTTCTTTTCGATTCAGATTGTCGACGGGGTATGCTCAACGCAAAAGGGAGCCAGTGACACAGTCAAGCTAAGATGATATGCTCAAACAACTTAAACAAGCTAAGCGCAAAACAACGGTCCAAGAAACTTTCAACGGGAAGGGAAACTTGTGAATACGAACAAATTAACGATCATTGAAAGTTGACATACTTAGCTTCATGTTGTCAGGTTTGTGTGTGTTTCAATTTGTTCTAATTTCTTGTCATGAAAAAGACAAGTGACATGTTGGTGCTGCTCAACCACGAGAACTAAAAAACGCTGTGTCTAAGAAGAAAAATGCTACGAGATTGGAGAGATTCTATGTCAACATTTGGACAGATTGTCAGCAATGCGCTCAACGCAAGACCTGCGAGCTGAGAAACAACGTTGGACATCTGCGACTTCAGAACTTACATGACAATGGTCCAACCTCAATGAAAACAACGATCATGAAAACTCCGGCTGTTCAAGGATATGGAAGTCGAAGTTTGACAGGTGCTTGTTCTAACCAAAATGCTTGTTCAACGAATTGAGAGGCTTCAACCCCAGGTCTATGTTCTCTTTAGTTTTCTTTATGGTTTCTCTAACTTTTGTTTTTGCAACACCATGAGATTGCAACGGTGACATAGAACAACGTTCCATAACGATGGGTAGATGGAAGTGTACGCTTTGGCAGTGGCAAAACGAGACGATCTACAGAAAGCTACCCTGTGGTTTCCTTGAAAAGAAATGAATACATTTACAAACATTTGTCAAGTAGTTATAAAAAACACCACAGTAGCTTGCCAGAGACGAGCGTCTGGGCGCTGTGGCAGCTACTCAAGAGCTCGTTAAACCTCTTGTAGCTGTCCGAGCTTGAAGACCTCGGGCTCGTCACTTCCAAAACTTCCAAGTCGATCCCCTCTGGCGTGAGCACGAGCAGCTTCGTGTCCTCTGTCCACGGCCGAGGAATTTCTTCCAGTCCAGTCGCTGCTGCCTGAGTGTTTTCATTCAGCCTTTTGTCCAGCCTTGCCACTAGCTCGTCCAGTCGTGCCTCTGGCTCCGTCTGAGGTAGCACTGCCCCTGTCCTTCGGAAGTAGCTCGAGCTCATCTCCGCTACTTGAGCTCGTGCCTGAGCATAACGTCCTCTGGCTTTGAAGTTGCAGTATCACAGGCAGTCTCGGCCTCCTTGGTGTACTGCTGGTTGTATCTCTCCACAAAACTCACCTGGATCGACTCGGGGACGTTGCCACCTTGGAGCCGAGAAGCAAACGCGAGACTCTTTTTGTAGTCCCCTACCAGGCTCGCTGTTGGGACGCGTCCAGAAAATGCTCCGGAACACCCGACGCCCGCGCGGCCACCTTCCGACCACTCGAGGCTCACTGCTCCATCCAAAATGCTGGCTGCGACACGGTTAGCCTCCGGTTCTTCGTAGCCGAGCTTGCTCAGGTACACTTCCAGTAGAGACATGTATTGAGCTCTCACGCAGTCGGGGAGCCGCCGCCGACAATGGTGAGAGAGCCAGAGCAAACGTGGTTCGTTCGTCAAGACGAGGAAAGGGAGGCAGTCGGCAGAGCTCCAGCGCGTAGAAAATTGGGTGCTAAGTCGCAAAGCTGTTCCAGCCTGCGGGAGGAGTGTCCTGATCCTTATACCAAGCTTCCGACGAGATCGAGGAGGCCAGTGACTGGGACTCGTACTGACAGCATTTGTCACCTCCGCTGTAGCGTCGTGGAGCGCTTTGCTGAAAACGTAGTCTCCGGGACCGGCTTTGGTTTCTTCCCGTGACGAGTTTAACGTAGAGTAGAGCTTTTCTGCCACCAAGTCGCGGAGATCCACAGCTGAGCCGGCGCTAAAGTCGCGAGCCACTCAATACCCCTGGCTAGAGTCTCACTGCAGTAGAACCCGTGTTCACTTTTCCCAGTGATCGATAAAATTATCCAGCTACTGATCTTGTCGCCGTCCAATCTGTGTAGCTGAAGCAGCAGTGCCAACTCTTCTTCTGGTGGCGGCCTTCTGTTCAGATCGCCTTCGTCTGATCCAAAGCCACTTGAAAATACCAACAGCGGCACAGACGTCCCGGTTGGAAGAGATTCCACCAGCGAATGTAGCTTGCTGCGCATCCTACTTAGAGGCGAGCCTTCGTCAACCAACAAGAGAGCGCTTGCCCCGTTGATACTTGGCTGGAAGCTTCTGTCGAGACCAATCTCGCAATGGCACGTTTTCGACGTTGCTCGAGACGTAGCATGCTACTGTGTTCCCTTCCAGATTTCTGATCAGCTTCGACCTCAGCCACTGCGCCGGAAGCTCACTGCCTCGTCCCTTGGACGAATTGTCTCCCATGCGGAAAACCAGTTTCCAGTAAATAGTTCTCGCCCGTGGATTCTTAGCTCTGAGAACCGGAGAAACTATTTCCGGCACGTCCAAGAACTCCCACATGCTGTTGAGAGGCGAGACTCGATGCGTTTTTAAGTCTTCTTTGGCGAGTCCTTGCTTTGTAAGTCGAGTAACGTACTTTCGTCCGTGTTGGATCGGCAAGCCAAGGATCATTGATGACAGAGCCGCTCGGGCTCGTAGTTTTCGCAATCTGGCAGCCTCCATATCATCAGTCTTATGCTTCCACCTCCTACAAAAACCACTTAAACGTTTCACGGGGAAAAAGAAAAAAGTCTGAGTCAATACAAACCGGAACCACGTACTTGCTTCCTCGAGCTTCACCCTCTCTTCTTCTTGTCGAGCTTCTTTCAGTAGAGCTTCTTCTTGTTTCCTTAACTCCTCAGGTTCTTCGTTGGAATAATTTTTCATAGTAGGAATATTCGGCAAATGATTCTCTCCCTCACTCTTGCTCAAATGTACCTCGAGAGTTTCTCGCGCTGCGACGATGGCAGCTCCTCTCAAGAACAACAAATCTCACGACTGGATGCCCGCCACGAGTCGAGGTCCTCATCCTGCTCGCTCAATGCGAGCTCGGAGAACATGGCATACGCCGAGGACATCATGGGATTGAGCAGCGTGATCTCCCCCGCCGCTCTGGCGCCTCGATCCGCCTCCCCAAACATCTTGCACGCATCCAGAAACGCCGTCCAGGCGACCACATCTGCGATCACCGGCATCGTGTCGAGCAATTCCTCCGCCAGATCGAGGCGCCCGGCCTTGCACAGCACGCTCACCATGCACCCGTAGTGGCCCGGATCGCAGGCCACGCCGTGATCGCCCGCCATGGACACGAGGTAATCCCTCGCCGGATCGAGGAGCCCTAGATGCGCGCACGCCGCCAGCACGCCCATCATCGTCTGCCCGTCAATGCCCACGCCCTCGAGCAGCATCTCCAGGAAGAGATCCAGGGCGTCGGATCCGCGGCCGTACTGCGCGTGCCCCTGGATCGCGATCGTCCACGTGGCTACCGTGCGGTGCTCCATGGCGGAGAACAGCCTCCTCACCTCGTCAAGATCCCCGGTCCGGGAATATCCCTCGAGCAGCGCATTCCACGCGATCACGTCCACCGCGGAGAGGTATCGCAGCATCTCTCTCGCGCCGCGGAGCTCGCCTTGGTCGGAGAGCACGGCGGTCATCGCGGTGAAGGCGATCGAGTCGCGCTGGGGCATCCGATCGAAGCTTTTCTTGGCAAGATCCAGATGCCCGTTCTGGGCATAGGTGAGGAGCAGCAAGGACCAAGACGCCGCATTGCGCAGCTTGATCTGCGCGAAGAGCCCTTCGGCGAGATCGACGCGGGCGTTCTTCCCATAGGCCGCGATCATCGCGTTGCAAGCAGTGGCGTCGCGATCGCCGGCGCCACCGATCCGATCGAAGAGCTCCTGTGCCTCGGCCAGATGCCCGTTGTGGGCATATCCCTGGAGGACCGACGTGCAAGTGACCGTGTCCCAGAGCGGCATCCGGCGGAAGAGCGCGCTGGCCTCCTCGAGCCGGTCGTGCCGCGCGTAGCCCGCGACGAGGATCGCCCAGCTCACCACGTCCCGGCCGGAGATCATCCCGTGGAAGAGCTCGCGCGCGTCGTCCAGGCGATTGATGCGCGCGTAGGCCGCGATCATGATGTTCCAGGTGAAGGCGTCGAATCCCGGCATGGAGTCGAAGAGGGCGCGCGCGTCGTGGATCCGGGAGCTGCTCACGTACGCCTGGATGATGCAGCTCCACGAGTACTCGTTGGGCAGCCGGACGCGATTGAACACCGCGCGCGCGGCGTCGGGGTCGCCGCATTTGCCGAAGAGGTCGATGAGGAGATTGGTGAGGCGGCGGTTGTCGCCGTGGGGGCTGCGGGCGATCTCGTCGTGGAGGATCTTGGCTTCGTGGAGCTTCCGCCCGATGGCGCACGCCCTGATGCGCTCCTCGAATCTCCTCGCCAGGGCCGCGGCTGCCATCCCCCATTTCACAATGTCATTCCAAGAACCCTAGATTTACTTCTCTTTTTTTTTTTCCTTTGGAGCTCCAGGAGTGGACACATGGCTGTGGAGAGATTTGTGCCAGTGCTCTGTAGCTGCGAGCTTAGAATCTTCTAAAGATTTAAGAGAACGATCTAAAAGATTCATGTTCGTTTAACATGGCGAGTTCTTAATGTCGGAACTCAAGAGCTAGAGGTTTTAAAATGATAAAACTCAACGCAGCTCAACGTCCAAGGAAAACGTGAAACGAGCTCCTTTTTTAAGAGGACGCTGTGATCACTTGGAAGAGGCTGCTGGAGACGAACGAGACGATTCCGTAGGCTAAGATCAAGGCGATTAACAATTCCTCAACGTTTGAAGATGCTAGGTTCGCTGTTTCTTTTCTATTTAAAATGCCAATGGCGAGAGACAAACGACACAGTGACACAGTCAAAGATGGTATGCTCAATGTAAACAACTCAAACAAGCTGAATGCAAAAAAAAAAACAGCCCAAGGAACTCCCTGCGTGAAGGGAAGAAACGCTTGCCATTGAAGACAGTGATAACTGGACTGCCTGTCAATAAGAAAACAACACATGAAAAACAAGGATCAGTAAAAGTCGAGACGGAAGTCGAGAACGAGTTCATCTTACCCCCGTGTTCTTTAATTTGCTCTAATTCTGCCCCAAGCGACACTTTGTGCACGATAATAGGCACAGTGATCACAGGAGTTTCTTTCGTTTTCTTTGGGACAACTAAACAAGGCTACTTGAACTGCAAAAGTTTCAAGAACAACTCAATGAAGAAATCTATGCATACACCGATTCGCTGCCTGTCTCCCAGTTTTCCTTTTACTTCGGATCTTCCGGGTTGGAATGCTGGTAATGAGATTTGTCCTCTTATTGTTTTCTCTTTTTCTGTACTGGTTCGAGGTTTTATAGCGTCTTACACTCGATGGCTACCCAAAGGAAAGTTTGTTCTAAAATTCTTGCCGATAGATGCTCTATTCAAGAGTCTCCATGGTTGCGCTGAGACTTTTTACTTTCGAATTGGCTCGCTGGACTGATTATTCACTTTAGAGCGTCGAGAGTTGCTCAGAGCAAGGTGAGAATAGCTCCATTGTCTGATGCCTCTATCTTTCACAGGTGAGCACGTCTTTACAATTTGTCTTCCCGGTAATTGTCGAGCGACAAGGCCCGCAATGTAAGCTATCAATCGCGAGAGTGTTCTGATTTTCGCTTGAAGGTTTCTCGGTTTCGTACAATCGAATCAAGACTTTGTCTGATTTACGGTGTATTCTAGGTAGGTAAGCTCAAGCTTTTGGCGTAAGCGTGGTGGTCGTTTCCTCCCGACTTTTTCTTCTCCTTAACGCGTTTTCATAGATCATTTTCCAGGAGCTCGAAAGTCAATGATATTCACGTATAGAAACAATCCAAGCTATACAAAACAATGACAAGAAAAGAAAAGAATATCGGGAGCAGCGAAAAACACTCCACTGAGGAAGAAGAAATGGCTATGGAGTTGACAAGCTAAGCCTTGCCGTAGTAGTAGCCACCATGGCCATAGTTCCCTTGCCTGCGGGCGTTTCTAAAGGCGCAGCAGCCAATGGAGTAGACGACGACGAGCAAGACGAGGACAACGGCATTGACTATGGCGACGCTCTTGTATTTGGACTTGATGTTTTGGATGAGGCCGGCCTTGCAGGAATCGCAGTTGTAGCAGAGCTGGCTGCGATCGTTGCTCCAGGTCGTGCAATCGCGCTCAGTGGCGTTCGCGGGAGCCGTGGTCGGGGATGGAAGCCAGGTGGTGGCGTTTTGAAACTGGAAGTTACAATCGGTGGGGGGTTTGCAGCATCCGGACTGGAAACCAAAACAAATCGATGAGAAATCCGAGAGCATTGATCGGAATTGGAGAAGATTTGGAGTGCAATGCCAGGAAGAACTCAAGACAAAAACAGAGGATCCAAATTGGGAGAAGAATGAGATTTGGGGAGGAATTGCGTGTGACTGACCTGGATTGGCGAGAGATTGGCCGCGTAGAACCGGTCCCGGGTGTTGTAATCGCCGTCGAGATCGTTGCAGACCCTGGAATCCCTGAGGCAGCTGCCGATCCGGCGCCAGTTTCTGGGCTTCTCCACATATCGCTGGAGCCACGTCGAGTAGTCCCCGAGGCGGTAGTCCTTGTAGCCGCGATTGGAGAGCGCGTGGCCGGCGCCCCTGTTGGTGACGACGAAGGCGAGCGCGGTGAAGATGAGGAGGAGGAGGATGAGCAAGAACATGGCGAAGAGGTAGAACCAGAGGAGCCACGCGAC
Source organism: Selaginella moellendorffii (assembly GCF_000143415.4). Taxonomy (NCBI): domain Eukaryota; kingdom Viridiplantae; phylum Streptophyta; class Lycopodiopsida; order Selaginellales; family Selaginellaceae; genus Selaginella; species Selaginella moellendorffii. The sequence continues at coordinate 244,746 of NW_003314388.1, forward strand.
GCGGCAGCAGCCGCCGATGAATCCCGCGATGGAGACGACGAGGATGAAGACGCCAATGGCGATCACGGGCCACTGGAGGAATCGCACGCACTCGGTGTCGCCCTTGGAGGCGAGCCAGATTCCAGCGCCGATGATCGGGATGGAGAGCACCAACGTGCAGAAGTTGATGATCCCGGTGACATAGTTGCTGGCGCCCATGGCTGCCGCGCTCGATCGATGGAATGATTGAATGAATCGCGGCGAGAATTACACTCTATCGATCAACGAGAATGGAGAAAAAGAGGCAATGTGAGGAGGATGGAAGGCAGCCCCACGCGCGACGTCTTCTATACATAGCTCAAGACGCGTTCGCAAGTGTGGTGACATTGCTAGGCTCCTTCGGTGACGACCTCCAATCTCGACTTTGTCAAAGACTTTCTTCTGGACTTGAATTGACTCATCCAACGGTTGGCAAAGCGCCAATTAGATTTCCACGTGGCATACGTTTGGAACCCCACGTGTCTTGTCGCCACGTAGGATCCAACAGCTCTAAGAATATGCGACTTATCCGACGGCTGCCAAGCCTCAACTAGATCTCGACGTGTCATATGTTCTGGAGCCCCATGTGTGCCTAACGCCACGCCGGATTCGAACAGACCTTTTAGCCAAACTTTGGAATTTCCCTAAATTTGAACCGGCCTTTTTGCTAAACATCGTCCGGGAGTTTTTGTCGGGATCTTACTAATTGTTGACCCTTTTTGACCATTGGGGCTTTGCCAATTCAACCCCGTGATCGGATTGTATCCCCCGAATATGCCCCTTGCCACGTAGCGCAGTTTTCCACAATGGGAAGAAGGCTCCTGTCAGCCTGACACAAACTCACACCCAGCTTGGCCTCCTTGCTTAATAGTTGTGTTTGCTTCATATCTATCGCTTCGCTAGGGCTCCACCAATCGAGCACGAGAGAGGAGCGATCGCAAGAGAGCACAAGCTTGAGGGCAAGGATAGAGAGAGAAAGTGAGAAGAGAGGTCGGTGATGCAAATCGATGGCGGCCTCCAGGCGGACCGAGTGACGCTGGATCGGGAAGATCGATCAGGTGAGCAGGAGATCGAGTGGCGGCAGCGGGAGGAGGAGGAGGAGGAAGAGGAGGAAGAGGCGGTCGAGGAGGAGGAGAAGGAGGAGGAGGAGGAGGAGGAGGAGGAGGAGGAGGAGGAGGAGGCCAGGAGGAACGATGATGCACGGAAGGATTGGAGGGAGGAATTGGTGGAGGAGGAGGCGGCGAGGGAGCTGGCGGCCACGGATTTCCTGAGCGCCGGGTGCCAGCACTCTACTTCCCGATCGTCGGCCTCTGTAGCGTCAGATCAGGACCAGGCGGCCGAGGTGGCCACGCCCACGCCAGCGTCTACGGCCGCCACGCAATCGAGCCCCTGCCGCCACTTCTCCTGCACCTTTTGCGACCGCAAATTCTCAAGCTCCCAGGCGCTGGGCGGCCACCAAAATGCGCACAAGCGCGAGAGGTCGGCGGCCCGCCGGGCTCTCCGCTGCCACACCAGCAACCTCGCCAGCTTCAACGGCTCCTGGTCGCGGTACCACCACCAGAACCACGGCGGTGGCGGTGCAAGATTCTCCGGTGGCGCCGCTCCCTTCCGCGTCCAGTCCATGGGACTCCAAGCCCACTCCACGACGCCAATGGTGGCCAACACTATGTGCGTCCCGCAGCCGGCGGCGGCGGCAGCCAGCTCCCAACATCCGGGAGCTGCCGCGTGGTCGTCGCTGTCCCCAAGAGCAAACATCGGGAAGTCCAGTTCCCTGCGACAGCCGGCGATGACGTTTGCACGGCCCGCCGGCGCTGCCAGCTTCCGCACGGGTGAGTTCATGCGTCGGTGTGTCGACGAGAACTTCCGGAAGTCCAAGCCGGTCAATGGCTACAGCCATGGTCAAGGCCAAAATGGTGATAGCCAGAATGGTGGTGGTGGCGGTGGTGGTGGTAACTATGGTGGCGGTGGCGGTGACGGTGGCGGTGGCGGTGGCGGTGGCGGTAGCGCTGGTGGTGGCATAGATTTGTCGCTCCGGCTTGGATTATAACTTATAAAAATTGTGAATTTACTATGCTCAAAATTGGCGAGTTTGGATGGATCCAACGGCTGCATGCGTGCGACACGTGCAAGGAATCTTATACTGATTTGAGGGCATTTAGCTTTCGAAAAAACCCAACGGCCAGCGTCGCTTTACCCGCTTGCTATTGGCCCCCTCCATCAACGGAGCTAGGGTTTATAGAGATAGAGCAGAGGCGATGAGGAGATCGTCGCCAATGCTGGTCGCCAGGCGCACGCCGTCCCCTTCCTCCTCCTCTTCGATCTCCTCTGCCACCGCTTCCGGAGCTACATTGTCGCAATCTCGATCGCTGCCGGCGAGCATTCACCCGCAGCAGCTGGGCACGGGCGAGGAATCGGCCGCCAACGGTGGCATTGCGCCAGCTCCAGCTCCTCCCCATTCCTCCGAGGCTAGGGTTTTCAGGCGGGCCGTTTCGGTCCCGGATCGTATCATGCCGGCTGTGGCAGGAGTGCCCGATTCCATGGACATCGACGAGGAGAGCGTCAGGAACGCCATTCTCTCTCGGATGCAAGCCGAGGAGAATGGCCGCTCCGCGAGGCGATTGAGGTACGATAAGCTCTCGCGATCGGAGGATCAGATGGTGAGACGTAGCGGAGAAGCCATGGCCTTTTCCATGCGAAATGGTAGTGCTAAAAAGCAGCGGGGCGATGCGGTGCGTGAGAGAAATGGTGGCAATGGTGGTGGGAATGTGGAGGTGCCTTGCGAGCAGACTGTGGAGGGGAATGTGCTGAGGCAACCGGTTCCTGTGGCGGTGAAGGTTGAGCCCGTGGAACCGGAGAGCGATCCAATCCAGCTCAAAGCCAGTCCAGTCCAGAAGAATTCTCGTCAGTTCAAGCAAAAGGCCACCGAGCTGTTTGCTTCGCTGCCGTCGTCTTTTTCATTCGGTGGACGCGCCAGTAGCGTCAATGGATCGCCCTCTTTTCATTCCAGACCTCCGGGAAGAGGTGAGGGTGTTTGTCTAGTCTCGAGTGTAAGTTTAGACCTGACGATATAGTCTTTGATTTGAAAGCCTTGTCTTTCTTTTTCTCTTTGACATTTACGACGTCTTTTACAGATCAAAGTTCACACAAGGAGGACTGGATGCAGCTTGTCAGTAAGTGTTTCGATTGCGATGATCCATTCCTGTGACCTTTTTTGATTCTGGCAGTGAACGTGATACTGTGGCGCGATTTCTCGACGTCGTCGCTCATTTTTGGAGCTGGCGCTTTTGCCATTTTGTCTGCCTCGCTTATGCAAGATATCCATTTGAAGTGAGTGATTCTATTCTGAAGCTTTTTGCTAAATCGTCCCGTTTTGCAGCATTGTCACGACTCTGTCGTACTTGGCATTGACGTATTTATCGGCTGTTTTCTTCAGAATTAACATTCTGAGAAGGTTCTCCACCAAAGTGCTGTCACACTAACTTTTGAAATGGTCCGTGTAGAGCGCCGTCTTCTTCAAGCGATTCCTGGAAGATAAGTGAAGCCGCAGCGTTGGAGCTGACAAGAGGCGCACTGCCAGCTTTCAATGCCGTGCTTTTTAAGTTTTCGCAGCTATTCTCTGGTGATCCGGGGACGACGCTCAAGGTTTTTTGGTAGTACACGCTCCAAATCTCTGTGATACTTGTATTTTTGCAGGTTGCCGCAACTCTGTGGTGCGTAGCTCATGTGGGGTATTGGATGTCACTGTGGAATATCTTCCGACTTGGTAAGCGCTGTCGCCTTTCCATCTCGCAGTCGCATGATCCCGTATGCTGTAGCGTTCTTTGGAGCCTTCCTTGTGCCAAAGTTCTACGTGTCGTACACGGCTCAACTCCACGAAAAAGGTGAGAGCATTGACTCCGTGGTCCGTGTTTTCCTCGTTGACAAACACATCAAATGCAGGGATTCATCTCGTGTCCCACTTGAGTTCCGGCTGGGAGAGTTGTCCTCACAAGAAAATGGTGGCCGGGGTCGCTGCTGTTCTCATTTGGAAATTTCTCTCCATGTCTTCAAGGTTTTGGATCGGTATGGTCTTCGTTTGGTATCTAGCGCGGGGATTTATGTCTCGTGTTTTGCAGCATTCTTCTCTCTAGTGGCATTCAAGCAGTACCAGAACTATCGCTCGGAAGTTCCTTGCGAGGCCATAAAAAAGGAACACTAGGAAGGATAAATTGAACGTATATAAGCGCGTTATTAGCGAGATTGTTCCGTTGCCGGGACTTGAACCCGGGTCGCTCGGGTGAGAGCCGAGTATCCTGACCAACTAGACTACAACGGATTTACTCCCTGAAGTTTTGAAGAAAAGCCAAATGGAACCACTACTTTGAAACTTTCTTGAGTGAAGTCCATGTAGACTGAAAGCTATGGTTCTCCAGAGAGTTGAACTTTGGAAGAAAGTGTGGAGCCAACGATTCCCTTTCTCCTGAGCAATAATGCAGCATCTCTTGTCGTGACAAAAAGCTATGGCTTCTCTGGCGCTCCAGCAAGTGTGTCTTGTGATCTCCATTGCAGCCTTCGTAGTTTTCTTGATTGCGAGCACTCACGATGATACGTTCTTCGCCACCTCGTACTCCAAAGACAGCACAATGGTAACGACTATTCACTGAAATGCGAGTGGAACTCTCGAGTAACTTGGCTTTCCTTGGCAGCAGCAAGGCATGGCGATCACGCCTGGAAACCATCGCGACGCCGTGCTAGCAAGCGCGAGCGACGGAGGTAAAAATGTGATCTTGGCGAGCTTGAACAAGGCATGGGCGGAAGAAGGGGCGCTCCTTGATATCTTCCTTGGAGGCTTTAGATCCGGGAACAAGACCGCTGAATTGCTCGAGAATCTGGTCCTCGTGAGCCTCGACGAGGTTGCTCACCAGCGCTGCCTCGCGATCCACAAGCATTGCCTCCTCCTCGAGACCAGCGGCGTGGATTTCTCGTCGCGGGAGGCCCTGTTTATGTCGCGGGATTTCGTCTGGATGATGAAGCGCAGAGTGGAGTTCCTCGGGGAAGTTCTCGAGCTGGGATATAATTTCATCTTCACGGCAAGATCTGGCACTTTTCCTCGATGATCTTTTGAGAAGAAATTCCTTGCAGGACTTGGACGTTCTTTGGCTCCGCAATCCTTGGAACCATCTCAATCGCGGCGCTGCCGACATCGCAGTCTCGTGCGACGTATTCCATCGAGGCAATGCGAGCAGGAGCAAAGCAAACACGGGATTCATCCACGCCAGATCCAACGCCAGGACGATCAAGCTCTACAAATTCTGGGCGTCGCGGATGGAGCAGCAGCCGGGCAAGAACGAGCAGCAGGTTTTCAACGCGTTTCGATCGTCCCCGGAGTTTGGCGCGCTCGAAATTCGTGTAGATTTCCTGCCGACATCACTGTTTAGCAACTTCGGGGACGTCGGGGCGCGCGACATGGGCAAGATCGTCACGATGCACGCCAATTGCTGCAAGGGCATGGCGGCCAAGCTGGCCGATTTGAAGCTCACGATGGAAGATTGGCAGGATTTCATGGCGTCGCCCGTCCAGGAAAAGAGATTTCGATTCAGAGCGCCAGATAGCTGCAAGAGATCGTGGGAGAAGAAAATCTCCATGTAATGGTTCCATGGAAATATAGTGACGCCATTGTCAAACCAGGAGCCCTAATTTGCGGCAGGGTTTAAGCGGGGAGCGATCGCGGCGGGGGCGCCCAGCGAGGGCCGGCGCGCGGCCGGATCAGCCACATTGCAATCGCGGAGGTAGATTTCGCCATAGATCTTCGCGTCTCCGCTATTAGGATGGCCGGGCCGTGGCTGGCCCGCCGGGTTCTCCCAGATTACAGCAGCTCTAGCTTGCATCTGGCGCCTCCGCCCAGGAGCTCCCACTGCTTCGCGAATTCGTCGACATTACAGTGTAGATTGGTGAGAGGGGTAGCATGGAGTGGATGTATTTCAAATGGGGCGGCTACTGCGGTGGTTTCCACGAAGCAGGAGGAGCTTGAGCACAGGAAATCGTCGCTCCACGACGTGAATCGCCAGGCACTGGAGGTTGGAGATGGCGAGAAGAGTTTCGCGGATGGGCTGACTTGCGTGATGAAGTTTGGGGGCTCTTCTGTGTCGTCTGCGGCGAGGATGAAGGAGGTTGCGACGCTCGTGCAAAGCTTTCCGGGTGAAAGGCCTGTGCTAGTTTTGTCGGCCATGGGAAAGACTACGAACAACTTGCTTGCGGTATGGACTTTCTCTCTTCTAGAAAAACTTATCAACTTCTAAGTTCTTTTGTGCAGGCTGGCGAGAAGGCCCTCCATTGTGGAGTTCCAATGACTTGCTACATTGAAGAGTTTTCTGTGATCAAGGATCTCCATGTTCGTACTGCCAAGGAACTTGGTATTGACCAGGCTGTGTTTTCAGGTAAACTTTCGTCTCCGGTTTTGTTTTTCCATCTTGTTTTCTCGTTTTGTTTCTTACCTTGTTCTCTTTTATCTTCCTAGATTTGTTCGAGGAGCTTGGCATGCTCCTTACAGGCATCGCGCTGATGAAAGAGCTGACCCCCCGCACGCAAGACAACCTCGTCTCATTCGGCGAGCGCCTGTCGACGAGGGTTTTTGCGGCATACCTCAACAAGATTGGAGTCAAGGCGAGGCAGTACGATGCTTTTGAGGCGGGGTTTATCACAACTGACGAGTTTCGAAATGCGGAGATCCTGGAGGCAACTTATCCGGCGGTGGCGAAGCGGTTGCACGAAGACTGGAGGAGAGATCAGGCAGTGCCAGTGTTCACGGGCTTTCTGGGAAAGGGAGAGAAAACTGGTGCCATCACCACCTTAGGAAGAGGTGGAAGCGACTTGACGGCCACGGTGATAGGAAAAGCTCTTGGCTTACGGGAAGTCCAGGTGTGGAAGGATGTCGATGGAGTGCTAACTTGCGACCCCAACGTCCACTCTCTCGCGGTTCCAGTTCCATGCCTCACATTCGACGAGGCTACAGAGCTGGCGTACTTTGGTGCCCAGGTGCTACATCCACAGTCGATGAGGCCCGCGCGAGAGGCCAACATTCCAGTCCGCGTGAAGAACTCCTACAATCCACACGTTCCTGGAACACTCATCACGAAGAAGCGTGATATGAGTGAGGTAAGAACAAGTTTCCAAGGATTTTTGCTTACAAAATTGTGTTTTTCCCCGTAGACACTGCTTACAAGTATTGTTCTCAAGCGAAACATAACGATGCTGGACATCGTGAGTACGAGAATGCTGGGCCAGGTTGGTTTCCTGGCGAAAGTTTTCTCGACTTTCGAGGAGCTGGGGATCTCCGTGGACGTGGTGGCGACCAGCGAGGTTAGCATCTCGCTGACGCTGGATCCCATTAAGATCTGGAGCCGCGACTTGATCCAGACAGAGCTGGACAACATGGTGACCAAGCTCCGCAAGATTGCAAAGGTGAAGCTGCTACAGAAGCGCTCCATCATCTCGCTGATTGGAAACGTGGAGCGCTCCTCCCTTGTGCTCAAGAAAGTTTTCTCGGTGTTTGAGGAGCTGGGAGTCAAGGTCCAGATGATCTCACAAGGTGCTTCCAAGGTAAAAGTTCTTCCTTTTGTTCTTGCTCGATCGACCATCCTTTTGCTTTGACAGGTGAATATCTCGTTGATAGTGAATGATTCGGAGGCCGAGCGCTGCGTCAGGGAGCTCCATTCTGCGTTTTTCGAGCAGGAGATCGCAATTAGCAAGGATCTTCCGGCTGGCATTTTATGATCCGGAATTTTGACAAACTGACTGGAATTTTGTACTCTATCCGACGGTTAAGATTGTCTGGGGATAAACCCTAAACCTTGTGCCAGAGGTAAGAGACGAATGTGAGAGTCGCCATCGCGGTTACGGCTGCTCTTCCCAGCGATGGGAGACATCACAGGTTAGATCAGCGATCCATACCGAGTCATGGTTGTGTGGCGAGTTCTTGGCACGCAGCGGCATCAGCGAGTGAAGGACTTAGGGCGGCTGCTCCAGGCAGGGAGGGTTCTTGGCAGTGGCGCCGCTGGATCGGGTCGTGCCCCATGTCAGGGCATCGTAGCATTGGGATTGGTGCCTCTGGCGAGGAATGTGGGTTCTTCCCCGCAGGTATTTCAAGCTCCGGGCGCTCCCGACGATCCGGAGAGCTCAGTCCCCAGGAAGAAGTCCATCTTGGGACTGGATTTCCTGTCCAAGCTTTTCCATCGCAACCAGGTATCGCCGGCCGCGGTGCAAGAGGTAGAGCAAGAGGCTCAGGCGGAGGAGGTAGAGGGCGATCCGGCCTTGCATGCTTACTCGCAGGAGGAGGCGGAGCTCCTCCACACCCAGGAGGATGGAGCTTATAGATTGGAAGAGGCCGAGAATGGAGTGGAAGTAGCTGGGATCCAGGGAGAGGTTCTTGAGCCAGCGGAGAATTCTCTGGAGGAGAGTGCTGTGGAGATGGAAAGTGTTGTGGAGGCGAGTGCTGTTGGGGAGGAGAGTGCCGTGGAGGTGGAAAGTGTTATGGAGGAGGGAGGAGAACTTTCACATGAGGAATCGGTAGTGGTGGAAGCCACCGTGGACGCTGGAGCTGGAGAAGCTGCGACGTCCACTACAACTAAGAAGAGCCTAGAGGAACTCTCAGCGAGCGTCCACGAGTTTATCAAGGGATTGCCACCCGCCGAAGTTCTAGCTCCAGTTGTGCCAAGTGCTCCTGCCCCTCCAGCCCCTACTCCGCCAGCTCCTGCTCCACCAGCTTCCGCTCCACCAGAAGCTGCAACGAAAACTGCTAGTCCTTCGCCTGCCAAAGCGAAGCCAGCTGCGTCTCAAAGTACTACGGAGAAGCCCAAGGGTGAAAGGCCAGAAACCGCGAAGAGTGAGAAAAAGGAGGAGAAACCCGCGACCCCGGCAGCAGCAAAGCCAGCGACTGAGAAGCCGAAAGCAGCAGCAGCAGGAGCAGCAGCAGCGACTACCAAAGTTGTGCCTTCAAAGGTGGCGAAGAAGGCCGCCACGTCGAGCAAGCCGGGGACTCCTTTGGCGGACACCGCGGTTTTCGAGTTTCTTCGTTCAAAGATCCGGGAGACTGGAGATAAGACGCCTCCAGATGCTGCGAAGCCTCCCTCGTCGCCGAAGCTTTCACCTCGGTTTGATCCATCTTCGCCGTCCGCGGAGAAGACAAACGCAGCTATTAACATGCTCTTGGAGAGCGTAGAGAAAGGTGGCAAGTCTCCATCGCCAGCCGCACCCATATTTGAGGCTCTAAATGCAAAGCCGGAGGAAACAGTGGAACCGTCGCCGGCAACTCCACCACCTTCTCTGCGCCTCTCTTTGTCTACTCCAGCCGCCGAGCCTGCTCCGATGGACGCCAATGCTGTAGCGGACGAGCTGAACAACCGGCTGACCGAAGGAAAGGTTCCCGAGGCCATTGCTCTTTTCGAAGATTGGCGGACGAAGATCAATCCTGTCACGCTCGAGTGCAACAAGCCAGACCGGAGGCTGTATAACCTTTACATGCAGGCGAAGGTGAAACACGAGGCCAACTTTGCGGAGCTCCAGGAGGTGGTGACTGAGATGGAGGAGTCGGGCCTCCCACGTGACTTAAACGGCTACAACATTCTCATTCGCGCTCTGTTTCGCAAGAAGGATTCAGCCATGGCCGAAAAGCTTCTCGAGCAGTAAGTGAGCTCTTCGTTATCTTTGTGCCACTAAGCTGCTGGCTTTAACCGTGCAGAATGGAAAAGGAGGGGCCACATGCACAGCCCGACGCTGACTCCTACAACTTGGTCGTGGTGTTGTGTGCACACGACCGCAAAGTCTTGGCGGCTACGAAGTACGTGAAGGCCATGCTTGAGAAAGGCTTTGAGCCCAGCAGGACAACAATAAACGAGGTAGCTCTGGCCACTGCCCGTTCTCATCAGACGAAGCTTGGGGCCTCTCTGTTGAAAGATCTCAAGGTGAGACACTGGAAGAGTTATGCCATTGTATCTGATGAGAATGTTTTCTGTCTTGGTCAGGCTGGAAAACTGCCTCTTCCGATGCTGAACACTTGCGCGGAGCTGCTGATGGCCGCGAGTGAAGTTGATGACAACGAGTGCGCCCGCCTTGCGTTAGCTGCTATCACTGAAAGGCCCATGGCGAAGTTCGGTCCGAAGATGATATTGGACGAAGGCACTATGATAGCTGTTCTGGGAAGTGCCGCAAGAACAGGTGATACAGCTTTATGCAACCATGCTTGGGAGGCTCTCGTTCACCACACCCAAGGAATCGGGAAAACCCCGTCCGTGGAGGCGTATCTTGCTCGCGTCCATGCCCTCGCTCTGAGTGGAGATATGTCAACAGCTTTTAGAGCAGTCTGGGAGCTCGAGGTCCATCACGGGCGGAAGCAAGACAGCGATACGGAGGCCTTTTCGCCGTTTACGTCGCTAAAGTCGCTTGCTTCGGCGTGCTCACGAGGTGGCGCGGCAGCTTTGGATGCGGTAAGAGTTATTCCTATCCTTGTCATTGCTTTCAACACTTCTTTCATGTCTCTCTCTTTTTGCAGGCTTATTACAAGCTGGAAGAGGCGCACACGAAAAAGCAAGGTGTGTCTATAGCTGCCATCAACTGCGTTATTCAGGGGTGTGCCAACCTCTGGGATTCTGAGCGTGCATACCAGACGTTTGAAGCGATCGAGAGCGTGTTTGGCCTAAGGCCCGATATTCACTCCTGCAATGCGCTGCTGCATGCGCTGGGAAGAACGAAGATGGTTAGGCCGGCTTTTGTTTTCATACTACAGGCTAAGAGCGCCTCTAACTCCCGTTTGTTGGTTTTGCTGTATAGACGGAGGACGCTCTGAGGGTGTACGACTACATAAAGGAGGCGGGATTCAAGCCAGACAAGTGGACTTACATGCTTTTGGCTGACGCACACATTGTGAACCACGATGCAAATGCGGCACTGGACGTTCTCCAGACCATGGTACAGGCAGATTTCTTTTCGATTTCTGATTGTCAGCGCGCGGCCTTTTTGCGTGGCAGATTGAGAACCACCACCGCCCGTTTCGTCAAACGACTCTCAAGGTGTGGACACGTTGCAAGCAGCAGGACGACAACGATGCGCTGGACCGGTTGCGCAAGATGGAAGAGGCGCTCGACTACCGCCAGTCTTTCTTTGCGAACGCCAGGCGGAAGATGTTGCTGGACGTTATCAAGGGAGACCGGCCACCCCCGCCGGTGGGAATGGACTCTCGCTAGGCGAGGAAAAGCTGGTTGGAGGGGCGAGGGGTGGGGATCACACAACGGCACCATCGCCAAACAGCAGCAGCAGCAGGAGAAGAAGAAGAAGCTCATCACGCAAACAAGAGGTCTGTACAGCTCCCATGTCAGTGTTTGATGACAAAGGCTCTTCCGCGGGTCCCAAAACAAGGAATAAGATGCTTCGAAGAACAGAGACGCAGACGCTTGTCACAGGATTGGATTGCGATCTTTAACAATCTTTGGTGACATCTTGTTTCTTTTTCTTGGTGATTTTTCTTTTTTACTTGGTCTCCTCCGCCGTGATCCATCCCTCCCAGGGCAGGAATTTGGCCGCTTTCAAAGATCTGTGACGTGATCAATGAAAAGGACTTTGGAAGTTTTTTTTTTTTCTCTTGGAAGAACACCGCCATGGCGCCACCTAAACACCAGGAGAAAAAGGAGTGGTAGCTTTGGAAGTTGTTCTTCGAGGACCAAGTAGACTAGAAAAGAAATATATACGTATATAAAACTTCCATCTATCTATCCAGTCCTTGATTGAAAGTGGAACTTGGTTGGACTGCAAGGGAATCAAAGTGGGGTCTTTCTAAGAGTGTCGAGAAGGATGGGTGATCTATCCGTGACCGACCACAAAAGAAAAGATGGTGGTGGTGATGCTCTTCCTCTTTTTCTTTCTCGACCCCTTTGGTGATAATTACAGTGGCAATCCCTCCCCTCTTTCCGCATTTCATTTACACGCCTTGAAAAGCTGCTGCCTGCTGCTCCCCTTGTCTACATATGCGCCACTACTGAGACGCCTTGACGACCACTCGAACTATTTCTCCCCATTCCCACCTATAGCTATAGCTCTGCATTTGTGTTTTTTCTTTTTTGGTTTTCCTCGCTCCCATCTGGAAGATTTGATCCCTGCGTTGTTCTTAGCCAGAGCAGGAAAAGGGACAAGGAACCTTGTGTGGGAGCTGCTCTGCCGAGAGTCTCAGAAGGCGCGGGGCTTGTGGCAGAGCCAAAACTTCGACAGCCTCGACGACCTCGTCTGCTGTGGTTCTGTCGTGGACGAGTGCTGCAGCATGGACCACATAACTTGGACGTCCTCGTAAGCGCACAGCTGAACGTCGTCGTAGAGCATCCCAATTCCGCGCCGGCCTGGAAAGACGAAACAGAAGCTTTAGAAACGAGAGAAGATCAGGTTGGAATCAAGAACAAAGCGATACAAATCAAGAACAAAAGCCAGCGACAGCAGTACCAAGAGTGACAAGGAAGAACCAGGAACGAAAAGTACAGTCTTGAGGTGGTGCAAAATCTCAAAGATCTACGCATTGACGGATTCAAAGATGATATTTTTCCTACTTCGGAAAAAGGTATCAAAGGAAGAACACGTACCGCGCTTGTTGTGCTGAATCCGGAGAACCACCACCTCCCATGCGCGGCGGAGCGGCATTAGGATGACTTTGCAAATCCAACCCATGAAAAAATCTCCGACCGCGAGGAACCCTGATCCTGATCTAGAAGGCCACCATCCCAAAATTGGTCGATCGCTCCCCTCCCCTTATTAACAAGGAAAGGAAGAAGAGGAGGAGCTGACCGCGCGCTAGCGGCTGGCTGCCACGGACAAGAATGGATGATCCTGGGGAGTATTCTATGGCGATTCTCTGCGGCTCACAGATGGACGAAGATCTCCGGAAAGAGAATGTGGATGCTCCCCAGCTAAGCTATGCACGCGCTCCGGAGCGCGAAGGGAGAAGAAAGAGGACGAGGGAGAAGAAAAGAAAGAGAGCCGCAAGCTTCCTTTCCCTAATCAGACAAAATACACGGGGCTCTATTCTTTGCCGGTAGCTCGGCACCGTCGGATGCCGGATCTAGCGGTCCTAACAAGCAACGGCGATAAGCGCGCCACGCAGGACACTGGGGATTGGGCCACGTGCTCATGCTCGACTTTTCTCTGGTCGCTATCTAGCCGTCCATCTGGTACCCTATGGACGGCGACATCTTTGTATAAAGCTTATAGCATATTTAATACGACTAAGAACACTTTTTTTCAGACTGCCTTGGCGAAACCAATGCGTTTGTTCCCGAAATCAAACACCGTATGGTATACCCCCATGAACACATCACCGAGAATCCTGTTGATCCAACAAAAACAAACGGTTTAGAAAGAAGTACTAGAGCTACAGCAAATCAAAGGGGAGAGAGAGAGAGAGAGAGAGAGAGAGTACCAGATTGGGCCGGCTGGAGGAGGGACGTCCATTCCTGTAAAGCCACTAAGGCACTGCGCCGCTGCTCCCTCTCCAACTTGCAAGATGTACTGACGAGAGAGAAGAAAGTGAGAGTCAGCAGCAAGAACACAAATGGACGACGGCATGAGACTGGCGTCACGCATCCATCACCTGTTTAGGCGTCAGCTCGAACGTTTGATTTGCGATGGTGAATGAGACGTTCGGGAGGGAGGAGATTTTCGCGCACTCAACAACGGACTGGCCATTCGGGCTCGGCAACCGTTCGCATAGCTGCAAAACACGAAGTAATCGAAACCATCGCAGCAGGAAGGTTGTTAGCTATGGTTTCCGCATAAATACCTGATTGAGGTAGTCCTCAATTTGTTGCTTGGTACGGTTTTGCCTGAGCTGGTTCTGGACCCAAACAACAGCCATCTCGCAGACGGAGCAAAGCACGTCGTCTCCAACCTTTTGATTTTCCTTGTCCAGCACACTCGCAATATGTGGGCTGCAGAAGAGAGGAAGGAACTGGTCAGCAACAGTTTCAAGGAGAAATTGAAAATGGCATGTACTTGTCATTACGAAGAGTGCAGACCCCAGCTTGAGCACATACTTTGTCGGGCGTCACCTACGAGACAAGACAGTCATGAGTAAAAAGAGGCCAAAGCTTACTAACCTGCGCAAGAAGAAGTTCCACAATCAAGTCACCATACTGAGTAACGACCATCTTACACTCCTCGCTGACGAGCCCCGTAGCCCCGATAGCTTGGTTGATTTGAGCCACAATACCCTGTCAAAACAACAACTGTTAGATGACTGCTTTTGGCTTGTAACATACCGTAGGACCAGCAAGCAGTGAAGTTCCAGAATCTGCAATTGCAGCACATCCTTTAGCACAGAACCCTGCAAACATGAAACCATTAAGAACTAGTGCATATAGCAAGCCATTATGATATAACCTGTGCTCTGGCCATCCACAGCCACATCTCCCATGTTGAACTGCCAGTATCCCTCTCTGGTAACTGGTGTATAAACATGTTTTCCCTTAAACCGATCCTTGTTGACTCCACCGAACACGATTTCACCGCCGTCCTCCTCATCCGAGGCATCGCGATTCAGCCAGAAAGAGAAGACTGGTTGCGATATCAGTTTCTGGGCCAGCATATTATACCTGCAATAAAGCTCCACTAGAAAATGACGAAGTAAAGTAACTCTTCACATACCAGACGGGAGTAACCTGTCCCTTGGAAATCGCTTTGAATCCAAGTCCAAGGATGCCATCAAACTTGGCAAAGAGGAAAACAAGCCCAGGCTCACTTGTTGATTCCGCAAATGTCTACAACAAGCATAGCAAAAGCTATATAGCGATCTAAGATCGATAACTTCGCAAACCTGATCTTTAACCACGACGTCACCAATGGTCACATAATCCGTGCTCAAAAATCCAGCCATCTGCCCAGTTCCATACTGGATAGCAATCGAAGTACCTACGAGCCATAGATTGGATTAGAGATTAGAAGAAAAAAAAAAGGTAGAACTAGTTATACCATCGGGCTTGTAAGTACTCGATTTCCTGGACTTGTAGCGATGGTGCAACCAGCACGCTGGCTATAGAAGACAAAAACAATAAAGTCAACTTAGGATCACTTCCAAGAGAAGAAACCTTTGGACTTACAGAGAAAATGCACCGCGAGGAAGGCACCCACAAATTGGAGCTCCCAGTGTCGAAGATAACCGTGAACACCTGTGGCGGGCTGCCAATCCCAATCTCACCATAGTACTGCGCGTCGAGATAGTTCCTGAGCGGCTCGATATCCGGGACGCTGCCGTTCTTGGTGAGCGAATTCGCGTCGCGCACATTGTGGAAGCCAAGAGCGTGTGCTTTGCGAGGGACGGACTTCACAGCTAACCTCAGGCGCTCGGCCGTGAGCGGCCTCTTCTTGAGCGGCACGACCTCCACCGCCGTGACGGCGATCAAGCACGACAAGCCCCACACCGCGAGAAGGAGCGCCCCGGAAACCCTAGCTCCCGCCATAGCGATATCTCAAAGCTCCGCTTCCTCGTTCTTATATATTCCCCATTAGCAGCAACGTGGATAGTCCGGAGAATATACCTCTTAATAATCGCCGAGCATCTATCTAGCATAAGCCCTAAACCCCGAGAGCAATGCAAGCTCTCGGCTATGGCGCCTCTCACTCTAGAGCATCCCCGACATTCCATCTCCCGGCGCCAGTGCTAGGTCGACCTTGCGGTACTGATTTTGTGGATAGATCGTTTGGCAGCGACGTCCAGAGGATAAATGCAGGCTCTAGGAGTAGATTTCGAGCTCGCCCTAGCGCGCAGCTGAGTAGTGACGACCAATCGGTGCCGGAGGGGTCGTCGAATCGAAGGCTGCGAGCCGCGCTGAGCAGATATTACAGGAATTTTGTCCAGGATCTAAAGGCCGAGGCTGGGGTGGATGTAGAGAACATTAAGGAGGTCGTGACTGCTCGGTACAAGGAATTACGCGAGAATGCCTCTCATGTCTTTGACAGAGCGGCGTCAACAGCGCAAGACGCTAGAGGAAGATTGGAAGTCGCTAGAAACGAAGGTGATGAGCTGCTCGAGGATTTCAGGCTTAAGGTATGGCCTCGAATCGTAGCCTGGCACCACTGGGAGCGATGGAAGGTATGATTTTTCTAGCAGATTGATGTTGATTCTCAAACCAGTATTGTTTTTGGGTTTGTTTCTCAGAAGTTGGATGCTCAACACATTGGAGCGCTTGTTCTGTACCTTCTCCTGGTCATTGGTTCCTTCCGAGGTCTCTACGTAGCGGCAACCACACCTCATCTAAGCCAAAGAGAGGCCAAGGAATTGACTGAAGCGTACTTAGAGGCCACGATTCCAGAACCAACGTTGGAAAACGTTCGCAAGTAAGCTAGATTTGTCTCGAAGACGTCTTTTGATGGATCTGTTGTTTTGTTTGGAATAGACTGGAGAAGTTTCAATGGCGAGAAAATATGCCTGGCGGTGTTCGCGTACGAAAGCATCTACTGCAACCCGATGGGAGTTATCGTCACGATCCTTCGTTCGTTGGAGAGCACGCGTGGGACGATGATAGCAATGAAGCGGCGGCAGCGCAAGAATTGAACAAAGGTGCCGAAGGTCACGAAAACCGATATTTCGATTCCCTCCTGATCTCCTTCCTTCGTTTCAGATACTGGAACCAACGAGAAGCTTACGTGGAGAGAAAGACTGACGAAACTAGAGGACATGCTTGAAAAAGAAAGCATCAAGGAAGACACTGATGCGTTAACAAGCAAGTATGTTGTCCTCCTGGACAGCGAGGAGATGGCCAAGGATATTGCTGAGAAAAAAGAAGAGCCGGTTATTCCTCCGCAATATGGGAGGGGTTTCTGGGCTGCCAGAAGGTGGTGGAAATACAGGCCGAAGATGCCGTACTTCGATTTTTTTGAGAAAGTGGAGAGAATGGAGGTAAGCATTAGCAAGGAAAGGATTGTTCTATAATGCTCCTGGGATTTTTGCAGGTTCAAAGTGCCGTATTTAGCCAAGACCGGACTCGGTTGTTCGTGACAATGAAAGAAGGAATGAAAGAATCTAAACGGCGACCATCCCAAAATTGGTCGATCGCTCCCCTCCCCTTATTAACAAGGAAAGGAAGAAGGGGAGGAGGAGCTGACCGTGCGCTAGCGACTGGTTGCCACGGACGAGAATGGATGATCCTGGGGAGTATTCTATGGCGATTCTCTGCGGCTCACAGATGGGCGAAGATCTCCGGAAAGAGAATGTGGATGCTCCCCTGCTAAGCCATGCACGCGCAGGGGGAAGAAAGAGAGCCGCGAGCGTCCTTCCCCTAATCAGACAAAATGGCTCTATTCTTTGCCGGCAGCTCGGCACCGTCGGATGCCGGATCTAGCGGTCCTAACAAGCAACGGCGATAAGGCTCGTACCCGCAAAGCTTATAGCATATTTAATACGATTAAGAGTCTTTTCAGACTGCCTTGGCGAAACCAATGCGTTTGTTCCCGAAATCAAACACCGTATGGTATACCCCCATGAACACATCACCGAGAATCCTGATCCAACAAAACCAAACGTTTTAGAAAGAAGTACTAGAGCTACAGCAAATCAAAGGGGAGAGAGAGAGAGAGCTAAAGCTACAGTGAAAAATGAATATGAGAGAGAGAGAGAGAGAGAGAGAGAGAGAGTACCAGAGTGGGCCGGCTGGAGGAGCGACGTCCATTCCTGTAAAGCCACTAATGCACTGCGCCGCTGCTCCCTCTCCAACTTGCAAGATGTACTGCCGAGAGAGAAGAGAGTGAGAGTCAGCAGCAAGAACACAAATGGACGTCGGCATGAGACTGGCGTCACGCATCCATCACCTGTTTAGGCGTCAGCTCGAACATTTGATTTGCGATGGTGAATGAGACGTTCGGGAGGGAGGAGATTTTCGCGCAGTCAACAAAGGACTGGCCATTCGGGCTCGGCAACCGTTCGCATAGCTGCAAAACACGAAGTCATTAGAATCATCGGAGCAGGAAGGTTGTTAGCTATGGTTTCCACATAAATACCTGATTGAGGTCAATCTGTTGCTTGGTAGGGTTTTGCCTGAGCTGGTTCTGGACCGAAACAACGGCCATCTCGCAGACGGAGCAAAGCACGTCGTCTCCAACCTTTTGACTTTCCTTGTCCAGCACACTCGCAATATGTGGGCTGCAGGAACTGGTCAGCAACAGTATCAAGGAGAAATTGAAAATGACATGTACTTGTCATTACGAAGAGTGCAGACCCCAGCTTGAGCACATACTTTGTCGGGCGTCACCTACGGGACAAGACAGTCATGAGTAAAAAGAGGCCAAAGCTTACTAACCTGTGCAAGAAGAAGTTCCACAATCAAGTCACCATACTGAGTAACGACCATCTTACACTCCTCGCTGACGAGCCCCGTAGCCCCGATAGCTTGGTTGATTTGAGCCACAATACTCTGTCAAAACAACAACTGTAGATGACTGCTTTTGGCTTGTAACATACCGTAGGACCAACAAGCAGTGAAGTTCCAGAATCTGCAATTGCAGCACATCCTTTAGCACAGAACCCTGCAAACATGAAACCATTAAGAACTAGTGCATATAGCAAGCCATTATGATATAACCTGTGCTCTGGCCATCCACAACCACATCTCCCATGTTGAACTGCCAGTATCCCTCTCTGGTAACTGGTGTATAAACATGTTTTCCCTTAAACCGATCCTTGTTGACTCCACCGAACACGATTTCACCGCCGTCCTCCTCATCCGAGGCATCGCGATTCAGCCAGAAAGAGAAGACTGGTTGCGATATCAGTTTCTGGGCTAGCATATTATACCTACAATAAAGATCCAGTAGAAAATGACAAAGTAAAGTGACTCTTCACATACCAGACGGGAGTAACCTGTCCCATGGAAATCGCTTTGAATCCAAGTCCAAGAATGCCATCAAACTTGGCAAAGAGGAAAACAAGCCCAGGCTCACTTGTTGATTCCGCAAATGTCTACAACAGGCATAGCAAAAGGTATATAGCGATCGTAAGATCGATAACTTTGCAAACCTGATCTTTAACCACGACGTCACCAATGGTCACATAATCCGTGCTCAAAAATCCAGCCATCTGCCCAGTCCCATACTGGATAGCAATCGAAGCATCTACGAGCCATAGATTGGATTAGACTCTACAGAAAAAAAGAAAAAAAAAAGTAGAACTAGTTATACCATCAGGCTTGTAAGTACTCGATTTCCTGGACTTGTAGCGACGGTGCAACCAGCACGCTGGCTATAGAAGACAAAAACAGTAAAAGACAATAATAACACCAAACCAAGCGCTAGAAGCAAAACTACTAGTCAGTCGAGACTCCAGGTAAAAAAATAATTCCAGTCAAACTAAGGATCACTTTCAAGACAAGAAACCTTTGGACTTACAGAGAAAATGCATCGCGAGGAAGGCACCCACAAATTGGAGCTCCCAGTGTCGAAGATAACCGTGAACACCTGCGGCGGGCTGCCAATCCCAATCTCACCATAGTACTGCGCGTCGAGATAGTTCCTGAGCGGCTCGATATCCGTGAGCGAATTCGCGCCGTGCACATTGTGGAAGCCAAGAGCGTGTGCTTTGCGAGGGACGGACTTCACAGCTAGCCTCAGGCGCTCGGCCGTGAGCGGCCTCTTCTTGAGCGGCACGACCTCCACCGCCGTGACCGCGATCAAGCACGACAAGCCCCATACCACGAGAAGGAGTGCGCCAGAAACCTTAGCTCCCGCCATAGCGATATCTCAAAGCTCCGGTTCCTCGTTGTTATATATTCCCCACTAGCAGCACGTGCTGTAGCGGTCAATACGTAAAACAAAGTGAGGCGGGACAATGACATGGACGGCAGGAAAAATGGTTTGTGGGCGATGGAACCTCTTGGGAGGCACTAGCAGGGGCAAGAAGAAGGGGTTGCAGGAGCTAGGGCAGAGGGGGAGGATTGGGAATGACACGATGAGCAAAGGTGATCAAGATTTGAGCACAATAATGGCTATCCTGGGCTTAGCCATGTCCATTTTAGAGTTAGTTTTTTTGAGGAGGTAATGATAATAAAGTTATGAAAGGAGAATTTTTAATTCTACCACTATTAAATCTTTGTTGTTGCAAAAATGTATTAAAAATATAATAGAAAAACAATTAAAAAAAATACCTTGGCTCGATGAATTGAAGTTAATTTGCATTGCAAACATATTTAGAATGTGAGGGCCAAATATACGGCTACAATGCTGTATATTAATATTAGCGTAGTGGGATTTTGGTAGTTATCGGATTAGTTTCAATCCGGACCACTCGTTTTTGTATATAAGTTAAGGTTTTTGGGCTAATTGATATGTACATTTTTGTATTCTTTTTCCATATTCCAAGAACTCACATTAGTGGAGGTGAGGGGCACTTTTAATTGTCTTTGAGGAGTGCTTGAATTTGGGATTTTGGTTTAAATCTAACTTTTGCATTGTGTAAATTTAGCTTTTTCCATTTCCTTTCTTTTATTCTTCCCTTTTAGGATTTTAGTTTAGATCTAACTTTTTGCATTGTCTAGATCTCCCATTTCTTTCTCACTTTTTGTTGTTTCTCTTCTTTTGCTCTTTCTTTGTCCGTCTTCATAGTAGATCAGCGATCTCCTCCTTTAACTCTAGAGCAACAATTGGTCCAATTGCTTGATGCTATGCGCTTGCAATTGAACAATTAAACTCAATTGATGGCGGCATTCATGGCACGTGGTCCAACTCCTCCTGCTTTTGGTGCCAATCCTCGCGTTTGGCCGGATTTCTTTCGTGGGAATCCTAGGGATGATATGTACTATTAGTTCGATCACTTCATGGTGATTGTTACATATCATTCTTGGGATGATGCTCAACGTTTGCGTGAGTTTCCCACGTGTCTCCAAGGGACGGCATTGCAGTGGTACAATGGATTAAGCGCGGCCACTCGTGGGGATTGGAGTGTTCTTCCGGACGTCTTTAAACGCGCCTTCGGTCATGCCGACGATTATGATTATGCCTTCCAACAATTGCATCGTCTTCGCCAAAGGCCATATGAGTCGGTGATGCAATTTGGCATTCATTTCCAAAGTCTTTTGCTTCGTGCGAAGCCCAATATGTCGGAGCGGATCAAGCTAAGAATGTTGTGGCCAGCACTTCATCAAGATCTTGTTGGACTTGTGCATGCACTTGCTCCTGCCACCCTTGACGATGCTCTTCGCTTGGCACAACGTTTGAGACGTCGCCTCTTCCACTTCTCGTTGCACGTCCTTCAGCTCCACTTCTTATGAGTGATGATCTTGTTCCAATGGAGGTTGATGCTACTGCTACTCGAGTCCAAGGACAAGGGCAAGGACGTGGTCATGGCCGTGATGTTCATTGCTAGGCATGTGATGAAGTTGGTCATACTTATCGGCGTTGTTAGCACTTTCTAGATTGGCGACCTCTAATTCCTGGGTGGAGACCTTGGCATCAGCAACGTCCCATTGGTGCTACTGCAGTGGAAGGTTTGGACACCATGGTGCATCCGGGAAACGAGGAGTCATGTGAGTAACTGAGGGACCTTGTGCGAATAAGTTAGTGACCCCTCCATCTTTCTTTCAGGAGTATCATCAAGGGGTTCAGTTGGCACCGGTTCATCCAGTGTTTACTTTCCAAGCTCGTTTTTATAACAAGAGGTCTTCTATTATTCTCTCTGTGTTGGTTGATACAGATTTGAGTTTATCTTCTATTGCTCGACATGTTGCCACACGTTGTCGTCTACACTTGCGTCGTGCGGTGGACCCAATTTTCATTCTTTATGGCAACGGCCGTACACATGCATGTCCACGAGATGAGGCGGACCTGGTTGTGTGTGTGGGCAATCTCAAGCTTGAGCTGCAGTCGTTACAGGTGGTGCCGAATCAAGCTTTTGACCTCATTCTTAGTATGGATTGATTGCAGCATAATCATGCCACGTGTGACTTTGAGGCTTCTCCCCCTTGTCTCATACTTCCTTATGTTTCATCCATTCCTCTCGCTTCCGTACTTTTTCGTCCCTCTACTTCTACCTCTTCTTCCATTGCTTTTGTTCCCCCACTATTTCTTCCTATGTTTCCATCTTGTTCTGCTCTTCCTTTTTCCGATCCCTCCGACGATCTTTGTGTTGCAGCTGTTGATTGGCTCATGAAGGAGTATTCTAATCTCTTTGAATTTGACCTATCATCTGGGGTCAAGATTGCCACATGTCATCCCATTTTAACTGGGGATGCTCGTCCAATCAAGGTTCCTGTTTGTCGTCGGTCACCCAAGGAGATCAAGATTTTACGTGCAAACGTCAAAGAGATGTTGGAGAAGGGTGTTATTCAGAAGTTGTGGAGTCCTTCGGCATGTGAATTTCATCTTGTGACGAAGCCTGATGAGAGTATTTGTTTCTGCATTGACTATCGTCCGTTAAATGAAGTGACGATCCCGGATGTGTACCCTTTTCCTCACACTGTTGATCTCTTGGATTGTTTAGGGTGAAGTCGTTGGTTCACCAAGCTAAATCTTGCTTCTGGGTACTAGCAAGTACCAATGGCCAAAGAAGATATTTCTAAGATTGTTTTTCGTACATCATTTGGTTTGTACGAGTTCTTGGTGATGCTGTTTGGTTTGAATAATGCTCCAGCAATTTTCTAGCAGATGATGGACAAGGTTCTTTGTGATATGCCAAAGGTGACTGCTGACTTCATTGATGATGTCTTGATTCACTCAGAGGGGACGTGGGAGGAGCACATTTGTGATGTGTGTAAAGTGTTGTATTGGCTACGGGATGTTGGTTTAAAGCTGAAGCGGTCGAAGTGCGTGTTTGGGTCCAAGGACACAACTTATCTTGGGTATCGTATTTTTCGTGAGGGTTTGCAAGTTGATCCTGAAAAACTTGTAGCTGTTCTAAAGTTCCCTACTCCAAAGTGTGTGAATGATGTGCAGCGCTTCCTGGGCAGGGTGCAGTATCTCAATCATTTTGTGGATCATTTTCTGATCGCACTACACCGTTGTGAGCATTGCTGAAGTTATCAACATCATTTTTCATCTGGTCTTTAGATTGTAAGCGGGCATTTATGGATCTCAAAGAGCTGTTGACGACTCTTCCGATTTTGGCATATCCTGACTACACTCAACCTTTTATTTTGCGTGTGGATGCTTCTAATATTGGTTTTGGAAGTGTGTTAATGCAAGAAAGTCGGAGTGTGCCTAGTCAGCGTCATCCCATTGCATATATAAGCCGTACGTTACAACCAGCAGAGGTGAACTACTCCACAACAGAGAAGGAGTGTTTAACGGTAATTTGGGGTTTTGAGAAACTTCATGCATATCTACATAGTTCTCATATGTTACTTGAAGGTGATTATGCTGCTGTTACTTCATTATTGAAGAGGAAGAACCTGGTTGGACGTACTATTCGGTGGGATTTGAAGCTTCAGATATATGATTTTGATGTTATTCATCACCCAGGGAGTTTTATGGCTAATGCTGATGCCCTTTCTCGAGCTCCTCTTCCTTCTCCACTCTCTTCTCATATTTCTGATGAGCCAATTGTTCCAACATCTGTGGATTTTCTAGACAAGGATTTTGTGCCATCGGCAGTTGCTGTCCTTGACATTCAGTGTCCATAAGGCGCAGAGCAAGATCAACCTTTTCTTGATGAGGTTCGCGATGCTCAAAAGATTGAGTTATGGATTCGAAGGCTTCGAGATGCGTTTGAGAATCCTATATCACTTGCTAATGATTTACCTTTCTGGCATTTACATTCTCAATATCACCTTGAAGATGGCCTTTTTCATTTTGTGGGGATGGATCCTAATGATCATTTACGGCTGGTGGTGCCTTCTGTCTTTATTCTGCGGTTTCTCCATGCCTACCATGATTCTCTTATCGTCGTGTGATCGAGAAGCTACGCAGGTCTTTTTATTGGCCGGAGATGTGACGTGATGTTATCTGGTATGTGCGTAGCTGTGTTTAGTGCCAAACTCGTAATACTCCCCCTTGTACTACAGAAGGACGGTTGGAGTCAGTTGCAATTTCCTATTCGTTTGAGTTGGTGGAGTTTGATCTTATGGGACCTTTTCTACGGTCGACTGCTGGCAATGAGTATGTTATTATTGCTTCTGACTACTTGACTCGTTGGGTGGAAGTTGGTGCTCTTGCTAGCGCCTCTGCAACTACTGTTGGATACTTCCTTCTCAATTAGGTGGTGTTCCAGCATTCTTGTCCAGAGCGGATTCTTTCGGATAATGGTCATGTATTTATGGCTGAGGCATTTCATGTTTTGATGTCTCGGTTGGGGATACACCACACTTTCACGAGTGCTTATCATCCACAATCAGACGGTCTGGTGGAACGGCTCATTTGGACATTCAAGGGGATGATTGCAAAGTATGTGAACTTTCAGCATTTAGATTCGGATGGTTATTTGCCATCTCTTCGGTATGTATATGTCATAGGGGTATAGAGTTATGTTGGTGCTTCACCATATAAACTTTTATATGGTCATGATCCAATATTACCAACGGAGCTGGGTTTACCTTCACAATTGCTATGAGCTCCCGATGCTAGGTCATGGGATTAATATTTGACGAGCATTCTTCCATTTGTCCAAGCAGAGTCTGCCGAACACTTGGGTCGCATACAAGTGGCACAGCAACAGCGCTACAACTCCCATCATCGTCCACCTGCAGAGTACAAAATGGATGATTTGGTGTTAGTCCGTTTTCCCCATCTTACAATACGTGGTTTATTTAAGGGGCTCCTTGCGCAGTGGAAAGGACCATACCGGTGTAAGCGACTAATTTTTCCATTCTACTTTAGTCACTTAACCACACCTCCGACTAATTGGAGGACTCTCACTCACAACCTCCATAAGTCCTATTTCAAACTTGGGCTTGCTAGCCCCGAGAATAGCATCCCCGCCACCCAACCTTTGCACTTGGTCCAAGTGCTCCACGTGACCGATCCCATGACCGACACTCCAAGGTACCACCAACATATCAGCCCGTTATGCTAAGGCCATGCCCATTCACCTTGGTCACACCGGTGGTTTGACACCACCTCCATCACAGTCCCGTCCCTCAAAGACTGGGCCATCTATTCATGAGTGATCATCCCAGATCCACTCCTTAGCATCCTTAGGATGCCGACAAACATGGGGAATAGCCTTCCCCCAATGTCCCTTTTCTGGTCCCCACCAAGTCCCTTTACTGTCCATGGCCGTGTTCACCAACACTACCACTGGATCGAGGCCCACAGGCCCGACCACTAAGTCCCACGGTCCTCTGGGACTTCCTCACCACACGACTGTGTCCTTGGTCACTACCCCAGAGGACTGCTCCTCTTCCTTTCCACAGTCTGGGCCTTTGGGACAACATTTCGGAACACCGTGGCCTTACGCGAGCCACATGGGTACTCTCCCCACCTTTCGCCTTTAGGTGCTCTAGCCATGGGCTTAGAGCAAGGTTCTGTTAAGCCACGCCTGGTATCCAAGTAGGTAGTGCCACCCACACTTGAACTGGGAGCATCGGCCAGTCAATCTCCCGGGGGAACTAGAGCCGGCTCTTGAACACTTCACCAAGCTACCCCGCTTGTCGGTCCGTATTCACTCTAGTCTTGGACTTCCCAGTGGTCAGTTCATCACCCAACACTGGGTCTAGCCTTCCTGGGCCAAACTGGCCTTTCCTGGCCAAACTGGCTCCATTGCAGTCCTCCCCCTTACTATACGTTTGGAGCTCACGAAACCCCCCAGAATCTGGGAGACGAACGCTTTCGGCTTTCACCCTCTCAGACTCAAACTCGGACTCGAACTCGGACTCGGACTCGGGCTCTGTCTCGGCCTTTGCCTCAGTCTCGACCTCGGACTCCATCTCAGGTCCTTCTCGAACTCCATCTCGGATTCCATCTCGGGTCCATCTCGGACTCCGTCTCGGTCCATCTCGGACTCCATCTCGGACTCCATCTCGGACTCCACTTTGGACTCCATCTTGGACTCCATCTCGGACTCCACCTCGGACTCCACCTCGGTCCATCTCGGACTCCATCTCGGACTCCGTCTCGGACTCCATCTCGGACTCCACTTCGGACTCCATCTCGGACTCCATCTCGGTCCATCTCGGACTCCATTTCGGACTTCGTCTCGGTCCATCTCGGACTCCATCTCGGACTCCACTTCAAACTCCATCTCGGACTCCATCTCAGACTCCACTTCGGACTCCATCTCGGACTCCGTCTTGTGTTGGTCCTTTTGGGGTCCCTTTTTGGAGCCTCGCTTATTGTTCGCTTTGTGCTTGTTCCTCAAGCACTTTGTTGGGAGTTCCACTCCCGCTCTCGACCTTCCAAGTCGGAGCTTTTAGTCCAAATGGGTCACACTCGTTTGGCTTTTGCTTCAGCCACTACCACGTGGCACCCTTTCCAGCTCCACTTTGGGGCCTAGGGATTTTGTGTCTCACAACTCCACCACCCATAGACAAAGTTCGATGTCCTCATCGAACGGTAAACCCTTTTATAAAGTAACACTTGCAGGTATTACCATTCCCATCCTTGGCACCCGGCCAATATTTGTCTATGGTTTGACCTCGAAGGCTCACCATGCCTTGTCCATCCTCTAAGGAGGATAGTCTCTCCAACTTAGAGACTGATTGGACCACTTGTGGTGGTTCTTTCCGTTTATTGGTTTAGTTCTCGCTAAACCCGTTAGAGACACCCTCTCTAACTCAATTCCACTACTCATTCTTGAGTAGTCACAGATTCCATTGATCTACCTTTGCACTTTGAAACGTTTAGTTTTGACTTCTTGAAGTCAATTTCCTAGGTGTCTCCGACACTTTGCCTTGCACATTTTGTGCAACTCCACTTCCCCTCCTAGGAAGTTCTCTACTCGAGGGCACCCTTATCCTCTTTTCTATTTTTGTGCCCCCATTGGCATTACGTTCCATTTATCATTATTTGTGCTAGGGCTGTCCACGGCCTTATCTTTTGGCTACTTAGTTGCTCCCTCACTTGGAGCCTTTCCTTTGCCAAATTGGAACACTTGGGAATCCATCCTTGAAAGTCCACTTCTTTTTCCGTAATCCATTAGCATCAACCACATTAGTGTTCCTTGGCTAACTTTGCCACTTGGATTCTTTCCAATGGATTCCACGGCCCTATCTTGGGCACTCATCTTTTGCTCCTATCCTTGGATTGTTGCACCAAGCAACATAGGATCATTACCTCCCTCCTTGAGGTATTCTTTTGGTTCCATAGCAAAGGATCTGCTTTGCCCAGACTAGGGTGTTCACCCTTAGTAAGTCTCCCCAACTGTTCTAGGCTCTCTTCCTAGCCCAACCTTGTGACCCACCCATGGGCCTGTCTCTGGAGACTATTTTCTTGAACTCATAATACCATTGTATTGTAGTAGTTCATTTCCCTTAGGTGTCTTTCCCACTTAGTCACCTTGACCAAGCCACACCTTTATCAATAGTTCAAATCAACATTTTGAACTAGGAATCATATTCCTTAACCCAAACAAAGACCTTATCCTTGTTTAGCCATAAGATCACCTAGTGATCTCATCTTGACCCCTTAATAGGTCTACCAATAGGAATTAGGTCTTCTAGACCTTACTAAGTTGTTGACTATGACCCCGGGGGCATCCCCCACACTTGGCGGTGCGCCCAAGCTAGCCCTTCCAGCCAAGGATCTATAGCAACTGAGACTGGGTGTCCCCATCTCATTCACCATGTCCTTGGTGCCTTTTGCACCAAAGTGTTCAAGTTAGATATGCCGAACTTTCACTATAAGCAATTTAACCGTGCATCACGACTCCGGGGCATCCCCCGCTTGGCGGTGTGCCCAAGCCAATCTCCTCATTAAGAGTCTATGACCACCAAAATATGAGTGTCCTCATATTCCAAACCATCACCACGCCCTAGCGATTTGGGACTCGAACCCAAGCACTAGAGGGTCGGGACTCGAACCCAACCTCCGTATATGCATCTACGGACGGCATCACCCAGGATGCCTGGCGTGACTCCACACGCCGGTGCACCAACTTATACTCAAAGCGCGCTATAGATCACAGTTTAGGAACCTAATTCCTCCACACTGCCAAGTCCTCTCATATGACAAGTCTGTGATCATGCATGGACTCCTCCATGCTTGGCCCCATGGCCCACCCCTTTTGAAGTTATCACCTTCAACTAGGGTATTTGTTCCCCTGACTTGCCAATCTCGCTTTGGCAAGCCCTCCAACCACTGTAACATGGTTCTTGCACAAGCGTGAAAGCCCTTGATCATCGACTTTCATTCAAAGCCCTCTCTTTGAACACTCGGGAACTACTTCCCTACCCTTGATAGCCTTGCTTCATGGCAAGCTTCAAGACCGCGCTTTTGCTACGCCACTCTGATTTCGCGCGTTCCTTGAACCATTTACACTTGGCCTTTCTAGGTACTAAGCTACCTAGAATCATCTTTGGGAACCTTGAAGGAACTCTATCCTAAGGCCTCCCTTTTTGCAAGCTTTCCAATTACCATATAGTCTAACATGGACAATTCCATATTTTAGACTCTCCATGGCATCACGGTTGCTAGCGGCAACACCCTCGAGCCCCCACTTGATTCTCCACTCCCAGCTGGCATAACCAACCTTGGTTATGCCTTTCGATTCCTATGGTTCGGTTCTACCCCCTTACTTCTTGCTTTTGGCTTCACACATTTCCTTTGGTCATTCTCCTCCAGACCAGGAGGATAGCTTTGCACTTTCTATCATGCCTTAGCAAGTATTCTTAAGGATGAACCTACCCGATAGCCTAGGGAGTGGTTCCTCATTCCATGTATGCTCACCCTATAATCCCACACACCGAGATTACGTTGTTGCTTATGGGCCTTTACATGCCCATCGCTAGCCTTGCCAAAATTCCATTTTTGGCTTTGTCCAATTCGAGTAGACAGTCTTCTCTTGTCTCCGCCACCTTGGACATTTGGATAGCACCTTCTATCCATCATTCGCTAGGGACTTAGTCCCTTGGGCCTTATCTATTGCCCTCGCGACATCAAACACCACCTCCTAATGTTCTAGAGTGTTCGGGTGTTCCAATGATAGCTTCCTTGACAATGAGTATTTCCTTTCATGACATTGACTTACTATATCGCAACATAAGCAACTTATCCCCCATAAGGGTATATCCAACTTCCTTATGCCATTAAGAAGGCTTGGGTAGCTACCTTCTACCCGTTTAACCAATTATTTTGTAACTCTTGCTTAGTTGCCTCATAGTTGTCAAGTCCTACAACTCATTGCTGGTGCTTCCACACCTCCATCATTATCTGGGTCACCACACTCCAACTGCATGCTCTACAACTTAGGCTATGCCATTCCCATTTCCATTGGGATTCCTTTGGCAAGGGGTTCTCATGAACCCACCAACATAGCCTCAAGGTATCACACTTTGGCACATTTGGTGTCTCCACACCATCGGCTCCACGAGCCTACTTCTATAACACTTCTTCTTTGTGTCTAAGTCTTTGCCAAGACCAATACCACTCTTTCTCATGCCAACCATCCGTTAGCACTGCACCATAAAGGTCACACACAACTTTGTTTCAAAGTTGTTTTCTTTTGGGAACACCCTTCCCACGACTTTAGCATGGTACATTTTGCCATCGATGAGATACCCTTTGTTCTCATCCTTGGATCCTATGATCCCCCCCATCCTTCGTAGGGTACCACACACCTCAATCCAAATGCTTCCATCAATCCTTTAGGATTATTCCTTGACTCTATTGGAGTCATCCAGCTTTTTGGACTTTGTCATCCGACGACCCATGAGGTCCTACCTTTGAGGTGCCAGCTCACTAGAATACAACTTCTTGTATTCAGGTCCTACTCACAAGGACCATCTTTGCAAGTGTTACTCTGACACTTGATTTGTTCTCTTGGGGCAACCTTTTGCCTCTTAGGACCACTTGTCCATGTGATGAGAATACCAACTCATCCTCTAAGTACATCCCCAACTCCTTAAGTTGTTCTAGCATTTATCAAGGGTAACCTCAGTTAACATTTTGAGGACTTGTGTCCTCTCCTATATTTGACCTCCCATGGTCATCAATTCCGGTCTCAAAGTTATGAGCATCGGCCTCAACTATATAAGGGTAATCTTGTGACTCCTTTATTATTTTGGAGTCTACATCTTTCCTGTGATCCCAATTATAGTTGTTTACCACAACTACGTTAGCCCGTTTGCTGCGTCAAACGCTCATCTGGATCACATCCTCAGCTCTCTGAGGAAACCTTATACTGTTCCCAAGATCCCAAAATCGTTCTATTATTGGCCCTTTTCTATCCACCACATCGTGCCCAAGTTCACGCATGAATTTGAGTGGAGAGCCATGTCCTCTCGACATGCTACTCCTCAAGGATAGGCCACTCCTAGGACCTTCCAATGCCAACATCAATGGTGATATACTTGAGCACCAATAAAAGTTAGACTAAGGAACAGCCCCGATACCAAGTTGTAAGTGACTAATTTTTCCATTCTACTTTAGTCACTTAACCACACCTCCGACCAATTAGAGGAGTCTCACTCACAACCTCTATAAGTCCTATTTCAAACTTGGGCTTGCTAGCCCCGAGAATGGCATCCCCGCCACCCAACCTTTGCACTTGGTCCAAGTGCTCCACGTGACCGATCCCATGACCGACACTCCAAGGTACCACCAACATATCAGCCCGTTATGCTAAGGCCATGCCCATTCACCTTGGTCACACCGGTGGTCTGACACCACCTCCACCACAGTCCCGTCCCTCAAAGACTGGGCTATCCGTTCATGAGTGATCATCCCAGATCCACTCCTTAGCATCCTTAGGATGCCGACAAACATGGGGAATAGCCTTCCCCCAATGTCCCTTTCCTGGTCCCCACCAAGTCCCTTTACTGTCCATGGCCGTGTTCACCAACACTACCACTGGATCGAGGCCCACAGGCCCGACCACTAAGTCCCACAGTCCTCTAGGCCTTCCTCACAACACAACTGTGTCCTTGGTCACTACCCCAGAGGACTGCTCCTCTTCCTTTCCACAGTCTGGGCCTTTGGGACAACATTTCGGAACACCGTGGCCTTACGTGAGCCACATGGGTACTCTCCCCACCTTTCGCCTTTAGGTGCTCTAGCCATGGGCTTAGAGCGAGGTTCCGTTAAGCCACGCCTGGTATCCAAGTAGGTAGTGCCACCCACACTTGGACTGGGAGCATCGGCCAGTCGATCTCCCGGGGGAACTAGAGCCGGCTCTTGAACACTTCACCAAGCTACCCCGCTTGTCGGTCCGTATTCACTCTAGTCTTGGACTTCCCAGTGGTCAGTTCATCACCCAACACTGGGTCTAGCCTTCCTGGGCCAAACTGGCCTTTCCTGGCCAAACTAGCTCCACTACAGTCCTCCCCCTTACTATACTTTTGGAGCTCACGAAACCCCCCAGGGTCTGGGAGACGAACGCTTTGGGCTTTCACCCTCTTAGACTCAAACTCGGACTCGGACTCGGACTCGGACTCGGACTCGGACTCGGACTCGGACTTGGACTCGGACTCCGGCTCGGTCTCGGCCTTCGCCTCGGTCTCAGTCTCGGTCCCGGTCTTGGTCTCGGTCTCGGTCCCGGTCTCGGTCTCGGTCTCGGTCCCGGTCTCAGTCTCGACCTCGGACTCCATCTCGGGTCCTTCTCGGACTCCATCTCGGATTCCATCTCGGGTCCATCTCGGACTCCGTCTCGGTCCATCTCAGACTCCATCTCGGACTCCACTTCGGACTCCATCTCGGACTCCACTTCAGACTCCATCTCGAACTCCATCTCGGACTCCACCTCGGACTCCATCTCGGACTCCGTCTTGTGTTGGTCCTTTTGGGGTCCCTTTTTGGAGCCTCACTTATTGTTCGCTTTGTGCTTGTTCCTCAAGCACTTTGTTGGGAGTTCCACTCCCACTCTTGACCTTCCAAGTCGGAGCTTTTAGTCCAAATGGGTCACGCTCGTTTGGCTTTCGCTTCAGCCACTACCACATGGCACCCTTTCCAGCTCCACTTTGGGGCCTAGGGATTTTGTGTCTCACAATCGGGTGTTACGGTAAGTTGGACCGCAAGTTTATGAGGTTCACCATGATGTCCAGCAAGCTGATCCTTCAAAGATTGTGCATGTGCAACAGTTGAAACACTTTATACAAAGGGATCAAGAGCAATTAATACCCTTTACAAATCCACCAATGCCTCCTCCTGATGTTCCTCTAAATCCCGGCCTGTCTACAAGAGAACCTTGATGGCCTTTCATTATTTTGAGAGGAGGGGATGATGTGAGGGCCAAGTGTACGGCTATGATGCCATATACTAATATTAGCATAATGGGATTTTGGTAGCCGTCGGATTGGTTTCAATTTGGACCACTTGCTCCTGTATATAAACTAAGGTTTTTGGGCTAATTGATATGCACATTTCTGTATTCCCTTTCCATATTCCAAGCACTCACAAGAATAAATTTAATCATTAGATTGAATGTAATAATGTTAAATTAAAAACCATTGCAAAATTTTACTAAATAAAAAAAGAAAAACCAAAGAGAAAATGAAAAGTACCAAAATCATAACTACATGTTCATAGATCCCATGTTAACATTAAAAGAAAAACCCTCTCCTTTTTAGACATTAAGAAAAAACTAGTAAAATTTTAGAACTACAAAATTTCATACTTACATAAGTTTAAATTATTAATGAATTAGAATAAGAGTTAAATTGCAACTATAAACAAAATGAGGGTGAGTAATTCTTCCTTTTTTGCAAATTTCTTTCTCAAATCATTAAAAAATCCCTTCTAAAAATACATAATAGCAAAAATAAAATGGGCAAAATTTTTAAATAATGTGCTATGTAAAATTATTTTATTTATGTATTTTACTAGGCATCCCCCATTTTGGGTGGGCTAGGGTTTAATTGAATAGTCTGGAGAATATACCTCGTAATTATTCGCCGAGCATCTATCTAGCATAAGCCCTAAACCCCGAGAGCAATGCAAGCTCTCGGCTATGGCGCCTCTCACTCTAGAGCATCCCCGAGATTCCATCTCCCGGCGCCAGTGCTAGGTCGACCTTGCGGTACTGATTTTGTGGATAGATCGTTTGGCAGCGACGTCCAGAGGATAAATGCAGGCTCTAGGAGTAGATTTCGAGCTCGCCCTAGCGCGCAGCTGAGTAGTGACGACCAATCGGTGCCGGAGGGGTCGTCGAATCGAAGGCTGCGAGCCGCGCTGAGCAGATATTACAGGAATTTTGTCCAGGATCTAAAGGCCGAGGCTGGGGTGGATGTAGAGAACATTAAGGAGGTCGTGACTGCTCGGTACAAGGAATTACGCGAGAATGCCTCTCATGTCTTTGACAGAGCGGCGTCAACAGCGCAAGACGCTAGAGGAAGATTGGAAGTCGCTAGAAACGAAGGTGATGAGCTGCTCGAGGATTTCAGGCTTAAGGTATGGCCTCGAATCGTAGCCTGGCACCACTGGGAGCGATGGAAGGTATGATTTTTCTAGCAGATTGATGTTGATTCTCAAACCAGTATTGTTTTTGGGTTTGTTTCTCAGAAGTTGGATGCTCAACACATTGGAGCGCTTGTTCTGTACCTTCTCCTGGTAATTGGTTCCTTCCGAGGTCTCTACGTAGCGGCAACCACACCTCGGCTAAGCAAAAGAGAGGCCAAGGAATTGACTGAGGCGTACTTGGAGGCCACGATTCCAGAACCAACGTTGGAAAACGTTCGCAAGTAAGCTAGATTTGTCTCGAAGATGTCCTTTGATGGATGTTGTATCGTTTGAAATAGGCTGGAGAAGTTTCAATGGCGAGAAAATATGCCTGGCGGTGTTCGCGTACGAAAGCATCTACTGCAACCCGATGGGAGTTATCGTCACGATCCTTCGTTCGTTGGAGAGCACGCTTGGGACGATGATAGCAATGAAGCAGCGGCAGCGCAAGAATTGAACAAAGGTGCCGAAGGTCACGAAAACCGATATTTCGATTCCCTCCTGATCTCCTTCCTTCGTTTCAGATACTGGAACCAACGAGAAGCTTACGTGGAGAGAAAGACTGACGAAACTAGAGGACATGCTTGAAAAAGAAAGCATCAAGGAAGACACTGATGCGTTAACAAGCAAGTATGTTGTCCTCCTGGACAGCGAGGAGATGGCCAAGGATATTGCTGAGAAAAAAGAAGAGCCGGTTATTCCTCCGCAATATGGGAGGGGTTTCTGGGCTGCCAGAAGGTGGTGGAAATACAGGCCGAAGATGCCTTACTTCGATTTTTTTGAGAAAGTGGAGAGAATGGAGGTAAGCATTAGCAAGGAAAGGATTGTTCTATAATGCTCCTGGGATTTTTGCAGGTTCAAAGTGCCGTATTTAGCCAAGACCGGACTCGGTTGTTCGTGACAATGAAAGAAGGATTTCCTTCCGAGTTTGTGGTAAATATCAGCATTTAGCTA
Organism: Selaginella moellendorffii; assembly: GCF_000143415.4. Lineage (NCBI taxonomy): Eukaryota > Viridiplantae > Streptophyta > Lycopodiopsida > Selaginellales > Selaginellaceae > Selaginella > Selaginella moellendorffii. The sequence continues at coordinate 279,225 of NW_003314388.1, forward strand.
TTCTCCTGAAACAGCCACATTGCAGGTAGATGCTCCAGCAGATCCTTATCTAAATGACGCGCTGCAAAGGTTTCAGGTGGAAGTGGATACAATTCCTGAGAGCGGGTTACGTAACATACTGCGTGCCTACGCTATTCTTCTCCCGTGTTTTTTCATTGCTTTGAAGCTGGACAATACAATTTTCAACATCCGGCGAAATGCATCTGAAAAGATCGTGGACCTTATCAAAATGAAATCATCAAGCATCGTTCTGGTATGGTTTAAACTCGAAACTTCAATTTCTTGGAATTATTCCTGAAAATTTGGACAGCCAGAACAAGCTGAAGAAGCCGGCTTCCCATCTTTCGATGATGTGATAGTAAGCCACACAGTGTGGAGGGTGGTGGAGGAAATCGGTAACTACTTGAGCGATCCAATGCGATATTATGATAAATTTTGTTTCATTCCTCGGGTAAGCAACGATAACATGTGTCTGTGTAATGTTTTTAAGTCGTGCAGGGTATTCTGATACATGGGCCTCCGGGTACTGGCAAGACTCATATCGCAAGGGCAATGGCGAGGGAACTTCAGCTCCCATTCATATTTGCCTCAGGCTCAGAGTTTGGAGATTCTGAAATCCCCGGTCCTAAAAAAGTGTTCGACCTCTTTTTTACTGCCAGGGCCAATGCAAGTATCCTTTCATTGCTGATGCGATTGAAGTAATTGACGTGTAAGTTCTCAGGCACCTTCGATCGTCTTTATCGATGAGATTGATGCATTGGCGGGAAAGCAAGTCGATGAGGATCCGAGGAGGCTGAAAACTTTCAAACAACTTATAAAGGAGCTAGATGGCCTGTAAGGACCGATATCAGTATCTAAATGCTTACGTTTCATATCCTTGAGACAGGGAGATCGACACGGAAGTACACAGATTTGCTCCGCGGCAGGCATTTATTTTGATATGTGCAACAAACCGTCGAGACGATCTGCACGAAGCATTTCTACAGCGTCAACGAATCGATCGCGAGATTCATGTGGGATTGCCCAAAGAAGCAGAGAGGCTGAGAATCTTCAAAGTACACACTGCAAAATACAAGCTAGCCGATGACGTAGACTTTGAAAAGGTAGCACGTCTCAGATTCTTATTGTCTGTCACTTACGCTTACGCAGGTTGTATACCGCACCAGAGGGTTTTCAGGGGCCGATCTCAAAAACTTTGCGAACGAGATTTTTGTTTACGCGGTACGCTTTTTTGTTTCTGATGTGCTGCTCTTCACCTGGTCCTGGTTTTGCAGAAGCAAAAAGGTCGCGCATACATTCAGCAAAGTGATCTTTTAGATGTTTTGGAGAAACAGCTGTTTGAAGGAATAGGCATGACAGTTACTCAGGAACAACAGAAAGAGTCGGAACTAAAGGTCAGTGTGAAATAATTCTTTAGTTTCTACTTGCACTAAGATCTTTTCAATTGTCAGGTGAAGGCGGAAACAAAAAGGCTACTGGCAGCTCATGAAGCTGGCCATGTTCTGCTAGCGCATCTTTTCCCTCGTTTCGATTGGCATGCGTTTACGCATTTGTTGCCTGGAGGCGCAGAGTCCTCGCTGTCCGTGTTTTACCCCTCAGAAGACATGCTTGAGTACGGTGGAACAATCGGATATTTCGAGGCCCAGATGATAGTGGCTCATGGGGGTCGTGGAGCAGAGATTCTCTTGCTTGGCGACAACATCACTGATGGATGGACTGACGACCTCGAAAAGATATCTGCGGTAATTGTGCTTCAAAATGCTCTATCTACTTCATTGAAAAATTTCTTTCCAGCTTGCAAGGGAATGTGCCGTGCACCCGGAAAATCGAAACCTAGGACTTTTGCAAGTAGCAAGGAAACCGCTTCCACCGCGTCCACGTCCTCGACCAGAAGAGCTCTACCCAATGACGGTACGTATTGTCTGTTTCCTAAGTTATCTTATGTGAGAATGCTGTTTGGACAGTGGAATCATCCCCGCTCCATCGTGATTCCGATGACCCTCGAGGTTTCAGAACTTGTAGGCAGAGAAATCCAAATGGTGAGTGATGACGAAACTTTTATTTCAAACCTTTCAAGCATTTGGTGCTTGGCAGTTTATCGACGACACAGAAAAGATGGCCATGAAGGCGTTGCAAAACAATAGACACATCCTGGAGAGGCTAGCCCGTGAACTGGAGCTAAACATAAAAATGACGGGAGATGTAAGTTTCCTGGATTCGTTTTTGCTTGAATTCTTGACATGTTGCGAGCACAGGAAATCAAGGACATCGTGCATTCTATGAACCCGGTTTTACTGCCTGACATAGGCGGCCCACCTGATTTCTCGAAGGCTGTACCGATTGTAAGTTAATGACCCCGGATGGACTGCACGTTTCTAAGCTATTTTTCGTGCAGGATCCAACTCCTGAGGAGATCCGTGACGGCTACTACCGGGATCTGGATGTCTATGCAGATCGATTACATCGTTGCTAGACCAAGGTTCGTCTTCTACTTCTCGACTTTGCGTAGAATCAAATCAACACCAAATTGCATCTTAAAACTTGGAAGGTTATTAAGTCCGCTAAGAATCTATAGAGGCTGTGTTGCATCAAGGAGCCACTCCGAATGAACACCAGACAAATGAGGTCCCAGCTTCTCTCGGCAGCCAACATGGTACTCGTTGACCCATGCAATCTCTTCAGGTGACAGTAGCGACATGTCGATGAGCTTCCTCTGGAAAGGGACCTGAAAGACAGGAGGAAAGGATAAGAGCTGGAGATCTCATGAAGAACACTCCATACCCAAGTGATGTGCTCGAAACAGAGGTAGCCTTTGTCTGAGAAATTATGTGCTGTTTGAGCTTCCTTGACAATGAGAACGTTTTCCAGTCGCACTCCAAACTTGCCATCTTCGTAGTATCCCGGCTCTGTGGAAGAGAAGCTCTTAGACGGTTGTGGTTTCTTATGTTAGCAAATACTTACCGTCCGTTACGGTCATGGAAGCTTGCAATGGGACGTTTCGAGCCTGTGGCTTAAAGCTAATAAGATGAGGTCCTGTGCGAAGAATGCAAGTAAAACATTAGCTTGAAGAAAATCGCCATGGTAAGCGTTACCTTCGTGAACATTAAGATAGGAGCCAACACCGTGGCCTGTCCCATGTCGATAGTCCAGTCCACTTTTCCATAGTGGAACCCGTGCCAATACGTCCAAAGCATGGCCTACAAACACATAAACATCAGGATTTGTTCGAACTAGTAACCGAATGCTAGATACCAGTTGTTCCATTTGGAAAAATGGCCGAATCCAACGCGATGTGTCCTTTTAAAACCTGGTAGCGAGATCATGAGAAGAAAAACAGAGAAGATGCGAGACACTAACCTGGGTATAGCAAGCCTTTTCATGCGGCGAAGGCTTGCCAAAATGCACGGTACGGGTGATATCTGTTGTTCCATCCAAGTACTAAAAGAAACTTGTCAAGACGTGGAAACGAGAACGTTATACCTGTCCTCCAGAGTCGCAGAGATAAATCGAGTCCGGGTCAAGCTCGGCACAGCTCTCGGGTTTTGCAGCGTAGTGAATGACAGCAGCGTTTGCTCCCACCGAGGAGATGGTTTCAAAGCTCAGTCCTCTGAAATGCTGACAGATCGAACACAATAAGATCACTAACTAAAAGACCATAGCACACATCGAACCTTTTGCGTCGAACGAAATTCTTCGAGCTTGTCACTTACAGAAATTTCTGTCAATTTCTCCACCTCTCTGAAAACAGAAGAGTTTGGCCGAGTGAAGTCAAGCACGTGAGACTTACGGTGATTTGCGTTTGAGAGATGTTTTTGTTTCTAGGAAGTAACCAGGGGCACCATAAATTTCCTGCATCTGTCCTAGAAACAAACACGATTTAGAGAAAAAAAAAACATAGCGAAAGCATTTTTCTCTTAGACCTGGTTATCAAGCCAAGCGAAGAAAGACACCACTGCAACTCCGTCACGAACATGAGAGTTTCGAAGACCCTCAAGCTCTGCAGGATGCTGCACCCATGTTGTAGCTCAAATAACTCTGTTTTCTGGAAAAATAAATAAAATTTCTCTGACCTTCAAAGCTTTGGACAGAGCTATTGGCGATTGCTGCAACAACATTTCGTCGGCTGGAATGTCGGGGTACAGCTTGAGAGGGCAGGAGTTCGGGTCTATCCATATTAGACCTTTCCCATCAATTACTTCTTCGGGACAGGAAACTAACGCATCAAGGTCCTGTACAACCTCCTCGTAGTCTTTGATCACCACTTGGTTTTCCGTCAAAAATCTCTCAACCTGTAGAAATATATCAGCAAAAGGAACAAAAGAGATAGACGAAATGATACCTCCGCAGTTATTTTGTGCTTATCAACATAATAGAACGCAGAATCGAGAGTGACAATCGCATAGGCATGGACAACAGGATTGTACATGACATCGGAGCCTCTCAAATTAAAAAGCCAAGCAACCTACAGCAACGGAACAAAAAAGATGAATTTTTGTGAGAAGACGAAGGTACCTCGTCAAGTGTCGAAACAACGAGAGCAAAGGCTCTCTCCTGAGAAAGTTTCCCACGAATATCAGCAAGCTTCTCTGCAACACTCCGCCCGGCAAACTCGAGCGGCTGGATGGTCACAGGAGAAACCGGTTGCGCGGGACGGTCCTTCCAGATCTCGTCGACAAGGTTGCGCTCGGTCTTCACCAGCTCAATTCCTTTCTTAGCGAACGCCTCCCTCCACCTCTTTGCATTAGAGACGGAGACACACCAAGCGTCCACTCCAACGGAAGCATTGCTTTCCAGGTTCTGAAACAAAGAGCGTGGCATCAAAGCTCTTTCCAAGATCTCCATGAAGAACTCACATCGGCCAGCCAGCTTTCCACGACTGGATCCTCTCCAATTCGCATCAGCTTCCACCGCTCGCTGAGCTGCTGCGTGGCCTGAAGGAAGTAGCGGCCATCGGTCCACAGCAATGCCTCGTTCTTGGTAATGACGGCCAGGCCTGTGTAGAAAAAAGGAAAATCCAATCCACGCGAGTGTTTGATTGGAAACAAGTGGAAATCGAGATCACTCTTACCGGCGCTGCCGCTGAATCCCGACACGAATTCCCGCCGCTTGTCCCTGTCCGCGACGTACTCGCTCTGGAGAATGAAAAGGACGATTGAAGAAGAATGCGAAGAGAATCGAGAGAGCCGACCTGGTGAGCGTCCTCGGATGGAACGATGAGTGCGTCCAGGGGCGGATCGCGGGACGCCATGAGCGGCCGGAGCGCGTCCAACGGATCCATCACCGCAAACCCACCCTAAACCCAGGGTTCACTTTCCAGCCGTATATTCTTGTAGATTATAAACTATAGCTGTGATCGCACAATAGCTCGTTCATGACAAGAACTTAGACCAAACTACACAACACCCGAATCTGGTAAGATGATTTGTGTTCGTAGTTTTGGTGTAGGTTTTTTTGTAGTGCCACATTATCATTGCTTCCAGAAAGGCACATTTTCCCCTTTGTATGTTTGTTTGACCGTGTCACTGCGTTGTTTGAGCACAAGTATGGCATTTGACACTTATTTTCAGTTGTTTATTATCCAGTTCGTTGAATATCAAGAATTTTGGTAAGAACAAATACTTGATGAACCTACTATATGAACTAATTTGTAGAATCCTTAAGGGTTTTGGCTAAAATAATAGTGTTTAGTGTTATGGGTGATTACTGAAATGAAAAAAAAAAGTTTATAACCAAAAATTAACATGGTTGGCTTTCAGCTCACGAAACAAATATCTTCTTGTTGATTCGGAAGAGGGACACATCACCTATATATTGCCAGGGTTGAGCTGAAGACACTATGCTATTCCTGATAGTGAAGTGCGGGGCGTAGGCTTTTGGATGAAACGTGATGTGATCCCCTGACGTTACGAGGGTACAATCGTCTCTACCCAACATGCTAACATATGAGATGACCTCAAGCTCTTCTCCTTGTGTCATGTATGCATAACCCTTGTTAAAATCACTGTAACGCCACCGATTACTGAAGAGGCCAAATAATGAGTACAACCATGTTCTCTTCTGGAAGACGTAGAGCTTCATGAACTTAGTCAAGTGGAAAAAAGCTTGATCATACCCTCGGTATAATGGAGTTCTAAAAAAGTCGATGAGAAGCAAGAGCAAAGATGCTAAACTCGAAGCCCCGCTTAGTTTCCTAGCCTGAAGAATTAGGGGTATGGTCGCCAGGAACCCAGAGAGTTTTGAGTTGTACTCCATCATGTTGAACTCTCTTCCGTATATAACAGTCCTTTCCTCCACCGGGTAAAAGTGCATATCCCTGTTGAACATCATGAGCATGGCCTCCTCCTCGCTGATTTGTTGCGCAACCGAGTACTTCTGGTCAAGATGATAGAGATCCTTGACGAAGACACACTCGCTGAGCTTGTATACGGACACCTCAAAGAAGACATCCTGGTGCACCCAGTAATACTTGTGGTTGTACTCTACTTGGTACCAGCAGTCCTCGAAACTTAGATAGTGGATGCCATTGTCTTGCTTGCCAAGCATACGCTCCTTGAATTCCTGCCAATCTTTATATGGACCATATGGCCTTCGAAGTGATTCCAATGCTTGGTAATCCTTGTTGACCCAAATGATCCTCTTCTTTGGAGTTCCGCCACTAGTCAAGAGCCACTGCAGTCCATAGTAGCACAGGTTGAAGCCTTTTGTGTTCCTCACTGCTTGCCAGAATGCATAAACCCATTGCAGCACAAGGAACCAGATCGACGAGCTGAAATTGTGGAACTTCGTCATGGTCCTTACAAGCCCTGCAAAATGCCCCTTCAGCAACTAGGGATTTTGAGAGTGGGGATTCGTAACATGTTTCCAACCCGTACAAAAAGAACTGATACCAGTATCACTTATAGCATCCAATAGTTCTAGACTTTCACTTTACACCATGGCATGAAGTAAAAGAGTAGTCCTATGCTTTCAAAATAAATTAGAAAAATTGGAAGTTAACAATAAAGGTAAAATTCGAAAATACAAGTAAAAAATAAGTTTGTAACTTATGCTCAATGGAACTTGGAGCAATCTCCTTGATTTGTGTGCGTACCATCCAGGGGTGGTGCTCTTGACCTTGTTTGGCTTGCGCAACTGCAACTTCAAAGGTCTTATGGCAGCAAGATCATGCTGCCCACCATCTCATACCACCAAGAGGATGTTGTGCACAGCCTCTCCAAATAATCTCTCTCCTAGCTTCTCAGCCATGACAAAAATGGCCTCCATCTTTCTCCTACACTCCCCCAAGAAGTTGGTGGGTTATTTCTTGCGCTAGGATTCTTTCCTGGCCACTCCAACTCATTAGAGACCTCTCCCAGCAATTCTACTATACCTGGAATCACTGTGTTTCCACAGTCGATAACGAGCAACTCAATGATTCCCTCACAACACTACAAAGCTGGGCTGAGCTTGGAATTCTCTCCAAATTTCTTCCAACACATACGTCTTCAACTGGATTGAAGTTCTGAAGTCGCAGATGCCCAACGTTGTTTCTCATCTCGCAGGTCTTGCGTTGAGCGCAGCAGCAACGTCGCTGACAATCTCTCCAAAATGTTGACACAGAATCTCTCCAATCTCGTAGCATTTTTTTTCTTGGACACAGCGTTTTTTAGTTCTTATCGTGGTTGAGCAGCACCAACATGTCACTTGTCTTTTTCATGACAAGAAATTAGAACAAATTGAAACACACACAAACCTGACAACATCAAGCTAAGTATGTCAACTTCCAATGATCGTTACTTTTGTTCGTATTCACAAGTTTCCCTTCCCGTTGAAAGTTTCTTGGGCCGTTGTTTTGCGCTTAGTTTGTTTGAGTTGTTTGAGCATATCATCTTAGCTTGACTGTGTCACTGGCTCCTTTTTGCGTTGAGCATACCCCGTCGACAATCTCAATCGAAAAGAAAGAGCGTCTTCAAACGTTGAGAGCTTCAACAAATTCTTGATTGCTTCTAGCCTCTCTTTTATCGTTGATCATTCTAGAGCATATTTCTTGTCTCCAGCAAATCTCTCTTGTTTCGTTGTCTTACTCGCTTAACACAAAGAAAACTGAACGAACTTACCTTGCGAGGTGGAGAGGTGCGAGAGTGGACCGGGCCTGTCAAGGATCAGCGACGGATCATGATCGTTGTTTTCATTGAGGTTGGACCATTGTCATGTACATTTCAACAAACATTTTGGTTAGAACAAACAGCTCACGAACCTGTTAAACTTCGACTTCCATATCGTTGGACAGCCAGTGTTTTCATGATCGTTGTTTTCGTTGAGGTTGGACCATTGTCATGTACGTCTTCAACTGGATTGAAGTTTTGAAGATTGCAGATGCCCGATGTTGTTTCTCAGCTCGCAGGTCTTGCGTTGAGCAGCAGCAACATCGCTGACAATCTCTACAAAATGTTGACATGGAATCTCTCCAATCTCGTAGCATTTTTCTTCTTGGACACAGCGTTTTTTAGTTCTTATCATGGTTCAGCAGCACCAACATGTCACTTGTCTTTTTCATGACAAGAACTTAGAACAAATTGAAACACACACAAACCTGACAACAAGTTTCCCTTCGTGTTGAGAGTTCCTTGGACCGTTGTTTTGCACTTAGCTTGTTTGAGTTGTTTGATCAAGCATATCATATTGTGTGCATTGAGCATAGCATCGAAAAGAAAGAGCGTCTTCAAACGTTGAGAGTTTCAACACGAATTCTTAGCTCGTTGCAAGCAGCTTCGCTTTCTTGTCTCCAGCAAATCTCTCTTGTTACTCTAAACGAACTTACCTTGCGAGGTGGGACTTGATCCGTCGCTGATCCTTGACCGGCCCTGATCGTTGTTTTCATTGAGGTTGGACCATTGTCATGTAGAACTTCAGCTGGATTTAAGTTCTGAAGATCGCAGTTTCCCAACGTTGTTTCTCAGCTCGCGGGTCTTGCGTTGAGCGCAGCAACAACACAACTCAAAGCTCCGAAACGTTGACACAAAATCTCTCCAATCTAGTAGCATTTTTCTTCTTGGCACACACTGTGACATGGGAGTTTTTCAGTTCTTATCGTCGTTGAGCAGCACCAGCATGTCACTTGGCTTCTTCATGACAAGAAATTAGAACAAATCGAAACACACGCGAACCTGGCAACGTCAAACTAAGTATCGTTGATCATTAGTTTTGTTCATATTCAAACAGCTCCCTTCGCGTTGAGAGTTCCTTGGCCCGTTGTCTTGCACTTTGCTTGTTTGAGTTGTTTGTTGTGTCACTGGCTCCCTTTTGCGTTGCAATCGAAAAGAGGTGTCTTCAAGCGTTGAGAGTTTCAACAAGCATACCTCTTAGCTCATTGCAAGCAGCTTCGCTTTCCAAATCTGTCTTACTCCTAACGCAAAGAAAAGCCCTACCTAAACGAACTTACCTTGCGAGGGTGGAGAGAGGCGAAGCAGCCTACCTGGAGCTCCGATCAATGGGCGGAGTGGAAGGGTCGCGAAACCCCAAGACGCGGCATCCATCACTGCCCTAGCCCTTTATCACCGATGAGCCCTAAACTTGAGCTAAGTACTGTTTTATATAGACAGGGCAAAAAGGGGAAGTTCTCAATTAGTGCAAAACGAAGAATCTTACGAGCTACTTAATTATTCGAGGAATCCTGCTGATCGGAGCCTGCTGGTTGGCTCTTCCGTGCTGCTGTTGCCAGCACGGGAAGCTTCTGGATCTCAGCCGGCGATAACATCCGTATGCATCGCACCGTCGTGTTAAACAAACACAACATGAAATGCGTCTCCGACGAGCAGCATGTCGCCTTCATTATCTACGTACACGGCTTGCCACGTTCAGGTTCTCGTCAATGCCGAACAGATGCTGCAGCTCCTCCAGGAGTTGCGTGTTGCATGTATAATCCCCAAAACTTGGACAAGTCCAAAGCTCACCCTGTTTGTGAACTTTTGAAAAGTAGAAGATTCAGAGTCTGGCGCTTCAAATAAAGAATGAGATCTTACTTTGGTGCACGTCCTGCTTGGTTGCTGTTGTTGCTGCTGCTGGTTCCAGTTCTGGCCAGTAAAACACTTCCTGAAGCCGGAAGTTTCCAACTCGAGATCCTTGTGGACGTCGTCTTTGGCGGTGCTGGCCAAAGCTGTCTTTGGTTTCAACGAGACGAGAAACCAAATAGTTTGCACTTGCGGTGAGAATCGTTTGCATTACCTCTCGCAAGGGGCTCCTCACCTCCTGAAAGAACAAAAAAGAGTAGAAAAAAAGCATTACATAAGAAGTGATGACGGATTTCACTTACTGTGAGCCATGAGAAGCTTAAGAAAAGAGTTGTCTGTTGTAGTTGAGGCTGCAAGTAGACTGGGCAACTTAATGCTGCTTGCCAATAAGCGAAGCTGCTGGTTGGAGAAGGCTGCTGCAGTCTCTAGAATTGTGGAGGAACCTTCTGCTCTCGAAACTCGCCAGCAAAGCCGGCGCCACATCCAATCCTCACAACATCTTTCTGCCGCAAAGGATTCTCCCTCTGAAAGAAAAGAGGATCGAACGCACGATTCGAGCTACTTGCTACTCACCAGCGTCACTGTGCTCTCGGACGATGGATCGGCGTGGAGCTCAAACACGCGATCGTTGCCAGTGGCCATCTGCTGCTGGTGCATATCGACTTTATGATGAGATGGTAGCCCCTCGTTTCCGGGACTTGGAAATCCAGAAGGAAAACCAGGAACACTATGACCCTCACTAACTCTTGGAGTTATCTTAGCCTCAGAATAGAGAGCTGTAGGGAAATTTTTCCCTTGGCCTCACATTGGGAGCAATAAATGGCTCTATCTCCTGTCTTTTGCTAGCCGCGTGCTTGTCCCAACCGACCTATATAGAAGACAAGACTCTTTACCTTTAGGAAGCGCCATTTAGAGCCATCGAGCTGCATCGATATCGTCAATTCCAGTAATAGTTCCCATATATCTGACTGTTAGCAAAAGGAGACAAAACAAGAGATTCACTTCATAACGATTTACCATTATTCAATTTCGAGCCATGATAGCTCTCTGCATCCTTTTCTCAAGTGAAGGTGCTACCATGAAGCAGTTGAAGCTGGATTTGGGGTGCCGATTCAAGATGGTTGACATGGGACCTCTTCACTACTGCCTTGGCATTCAGATCTTCCGAGACAGGAGGAAGGGAGTGATTCAGATGTCTCAGAAGAAGTACATTCTGGACGTGCTTCAGAGGTTTCAACTCAGTGAGCTGAACCCAGCAACCACACCTATGGAGGAACATATGAAGCGGATCCCATATAGGCAGATGGTGGGAAGCTTAGTGTACCTGATGGTGTGTACGAGGCCAGACATAGCCTATGCAGTGGGAGCAGTTTCACAGCACTTGGAAAATCCTGGCTACCAGCACTGGTTAGCAGTAAAGCGGATTTTCAGATACTTGAAGGGGACTGCCAACTATGGTCTTGTTTACAAGCAGCAGCCTAGGGGTATTCAGCTCGTTGGATACTCAGATGCTGATTGGGCTGGTGAAGTTGACAAGAGGAAGTCCACTTCAGGCTATATGTTCAGCCTTGGTAGTGGAGCAGTTACTTGGTGCAGTAAAAGGCAGCCAACAATTGCACTATCAAGCACCGAAGCTGAGTACGTGGCCACTACCTTAGCAGCCAAAGAGTGTGTTTGGCTGAGGCAACTATTGAGTGGAGTATATTATCCACAGAAGACTCCAACGATTATCTTCTGTGATAATCAGGGAGCAAATGCCTTGACGAAGAACCCGAAGTATCACGGACGTACCAAGCACATACAGGTACAGTTTCATTTTATTCGTGAGCAGGTTGCCATGGAGACAATGGAGCTAGTGTATTGTGCGACGGGAGATCAGGTGGCAGATGTTTTCACAAAAGCTCTGCCCCTAGCTGCATTCTCCAAGCATGTCCAAGCTCTTGGTGTACAGTTGCTCGAGGCTGATCCCAGCTTAGCTCGAGTGGGAGTGTTGAGGACTTAAGCCGCAATCTCAAGCTGGGATGCCACGTCAGCAGAAGGGACACATCCGTTTAGGTTCTGTAGGTGATCACGCCCGACACATTCTGTTCTTGATCCGTCTTCTGCAATAAAGGTGGACCCAGCATGGAGCACTGCTGCGCTCACAAGGCTGGGTATCCCCATTTCATAACATGGTATCAGAGCCCTGAGGGCTTCAGATCCTGGGACGATGGCGCTGGCCGAGGAGGAGGCCAGTGAGGATGACGATGAGCCCCCGGATGTGGCTGAGAGGTGCCAAGATTTGGCACTGTGCTGTACTGAGTGCCAAGATAACGGCACTAGCGAGCTGAGCAAGGCACTAGGGCATGATCGAGTAGAGACTGACCTGGAGGAGGCGCTGGCAAAGGCGCTGAGAGAGGGCTAGTGCAAGGCACTGGCCGAGCAGAGGTGAGCGCTGGGCACCCTGAAGGGTAGAGGGCCGCTGACAGAGGCGCTGAGAGAGGAGAGACTGCGATTAGAGGCCGTGAACGAGGCGCTAGGGCGTGCGAGGCCCCGCAGAGACTCACCAGAGGTGAGTGCCAGGCGTAGAGGCACGAGGCCCCGAGGGCTGGCCGAGCAGAGACTCCACTCGAGTGCTGAGTGCAGCGCTGGTGTGAGAAGGTGCTGGCAGAGGTGCTGAGAGGAGGCACCGAGCAGAGACAGATTTCTGTTGAGGATACGACAGAGTGCTTGGATGCAGAGGGAGAGTGATCTCAGATTCATGTCATTGAGATCGAGAGGGAGTGCTCTCTATGACATGATCCTAGGTGGCAGGAGTGCCACTTCACTGATCCAGGTGTAGGCTAGAGGTGTGTCTCTTCATCATGTATATATAGCTATGATATATACGATTATCCTGAGAGTCATCCTTGACCATCGTAGCTTCCGCTATTCTTCTCTTCAAACAAGAGATTCACTTCATAACGATTTACCTTCTTTCCGACGAATCCTCAGTCTCAAATCTCATTGAAGTGCATACCAATCAAAATTTTCATCTTGAAAGATTTCACGTACTTGTGGTATGGAACAACAAATTCAGCTGGACTCCCTGAAGAGAAACAAATTCACCACTTTGCCGTGTTAAATCTAAAGAATGTCAAACGAGGATTGTAGAACACGGTGAACATGATCTTAGTGGAGACAACATGAGCAGCAGCAGCCAGGAATCTGATTTGCATACTGTGGCTAGACAGTAGCGAAGACGAAGTGAAACTGCTCTGCGTGCGCACAGCACACCCAATACCGATTCTCAACTCACCATGATCTCCCCTACGTGCTACGTAATATTATTACGGTATGAAAAACAGATCAAAAGGCTTGAAAACTTTATAATGACCAACAGTATCGGCTTCTTCTGGCTTACAAACACACTCCACCCTGTCGTCGAAAGATGCCTTCGTGGTTGTCCTGGATACGAGCAGGATTTTGTAAGAAAGTATCTTAGATTGCTTCCTACAAAAGAGATTGCTCACAGAGAACACTCTTCTTTCCTTGTTCTGAAGACCTGAAGGTCATGGTTGTTCCTGCCCTCCATCACTTTTATTGTCTAAGCCATGATGTTTATGATGCCCACCATCTCCCAAGATCTTGAACTGTTTCTGCCATCTACCTGCTTCGCTGGTGATCTTCCCAAGAAAGATTGCTTCGCTCCTGGATCAACTGTTCTCCAGGACATGTCTACTGAATCCAAATGGATCGGACAGAAAGGACGAGCGAAGAGCGAAAACCTCAGTATAAAGGGGAAGAACTTTCATCATCACCACAAGGTGGATTTTTTGCGAACTTTCTTTAGCTTTTGAATGAGGATTTGTTGCTTCACGGCTCCTGCCTTTCTCGCCTTGACTTCTTCCTGAGAATCGCCGGAGTTAGATTCATATGATCGTGTGGAGATATTTACCTTCAACACGGCCTGGCACTCAGCGATTTTAGAGTAAGCAAGCGCGAGATCGGCCACCTTTCTATGCACCATTCCCTCGTACTGGGCAAGATTTTGCTGGAGAGTTTCGACTTTGCATCGCTCGCTGGTGAGCTCCTTTTGCAGCGCAAGTCCATCAACAGCTGAGAACGAAACTTTCAGCTAAGGGAGAAGAAACAAAATAAATCTAGCAAAGCGATACCTGCACCGTTTTCCAGGTAAACCACGCCTCCAAGAGTTCCATACTCGTGTATACCCCCAACTATAACAAAGCGCTGTCCCATAGAAACCATGGCGTGCATGGACCTCCCATAGATTTCGGTGTCTCTGCCGGAGGAAGAACTTTTCAAGATCTTCCAGCGTTTCCAGAAGGAGGTCTCTGTATCGAAGCTGTAAACGTCGTCAAGGTACGTAACGCCATTGTATCCCCCGTAAAGCACCAGATTCTTCCCAACAGCCGCCATTGCATGGTGTCTCCTTGCTGTGGGAGCCTCTCCAAAGTGCTCCACTTGGTTCCACTCCATCGTCCCCAGATCGAGCGTATAAAAGTCTCCAAAGTTGGTCTTCCCGTCGTAGCCTCCAAAAACGTACATCTTAGTCCCGATTATCACTGCTCCATGCCCCCGACGAGGTGCTGGAGGATCCCGATAGTAGTCCGGCAAGTGCCAATCCATCCACCGCAAGTCTAGCATCCATAGCTCGTTCAAGTGTCCCACGTTTGAGCGGTATCCACCAAAAACAATCATATGGTTGTCGTCACTGCTCACGCAGCTCGTGTGCTGTGACATTGGGCCTGGAACAATTCCCACACTGTACTCTGGCTGTGACAACTCACAGGAATCTACGATACACAAAGTTTGTAAGCAAGAAAAAACTGAAGCTGGTGCTTACTTCCATCTTCCGAAAACTCGAGGATGAATAAGTCCGAAGAATCCTCGGCTCCGTTGAATCCGCCGAAGAATATGATCTTGTTGTTGCGTACGCAGGCTGTGTGATGCTGAACCGATCGGAATGACTCTTCGGCGATATTAAGCTTGAGCTCTGGTATTCTCCACATTGATTCGTCTGGAAGTTATAATTGTCACAGAAACTTGATGTTTGAAGCTCTGGAAGCATACCTACGTGATAGACTAAGATGTCCTTGAGAAGGGACTGCCCATCGTAGCCTCCAGTCACTACCAGGTGAGATGGCAATGGCGAGCGAGACGTCAAGCACAAAGAAACAGCAGTGTGACCAACACGAGGACTTGGGAGAGTTCCACTGGGACTTCTTGAAGCGCTCCAACGTAGATCAGCTGGAAAAGACGACTTAACTTGAAAAACTTGAAAACCATATGCGGCAGCAGCATACCGTTTAAAAAGCCGGAAGTCCATGGAGGTGTTCTGGCCGTAACGATGTCCATACAATGGACCATCGTGGCTTTTTCTTTCTCCAAACTTGTGATCGTCTTTGACATCACGGCTTGAATCATCTGAGCATTTTGAAGGTCTTCCTGAGAAAGTTCTAGCCGAGCTTGCAAGACTCTACCATCTTTCAAAAGTGCCGCTCTCCTGAAAAGTGTCGAAAGAAAATTCACGTAGGCAAGTTATGGAGCGCAAGAACCTGCAATCTGCTACGAAAGATAACCATTGCTGGAAATTATCTTTCAGTTGCCTGATTTGAGATCTGTTTGCTATATTTTGTAGATTTTGCCGACATGCTTTGTGATTCTGTGATGTAAGAAACCACACCTTCAGAATAGCCAATCTGCAAGACATATTCATAAACGACACTCTCAACTGAAAGCCAGAAGATCACCTTATTCTGGATGAATGTCGAGATTTTAAACGCAATAGCAGGCGTCCTCGAGTCCACAGATACTTCAACCAGTCGAAGGCGCGAAGTCTCAACTCTAGCTGCTGCTTCACCACCATCGCCTTTCTCCAGATGCTAACTTCTCTTTTGTTTTTGGCGTGCTGCCTCCACCCAATGAACGTGAAAAGAAGTATCCTTTTCGTCCGGGTGACGATAGCTTTTGTCAAGCGCCTTTGTACCACAGCTCCGACGTGAGCTATTCCCAGCCAGCCTCTAAATGACTTGTGGAGAAGTACTGACATCCTGTGCTGCTCTATCCGCAAGACTTGAGCTCTCTCAAAGACGCTCTCCCCCGCATTCGTACTCCATGTCTCCAGACTTCTCGCCAACAGTCTCAGCTTGGAAAACTCGGTAGCCTCGTAAGCATTTGCACGAGCTGAATCAGCGTCGCTTCTCCAGCTTCGCCACGACTTTTGAAGCCTGTGCTGGACAAAGAATGTTCTGACTCTGCGCTCTAGGCACGATTTCACTGACAGAGTTCCCTTGAACAGCTTCCAGGCTCCAAAAGCCACCCTTGCTATCCGAGACCTCTGAAGTACCATGAAAACCGCAAGCCTGTCGGATGAACACTTCTTCAAATGGACGGTGAGCAGCCAGAACTCGAAAGTTTGCAGCAAGATCGTTCTCGTCCAGTGCTTCCCAGCAATAGCCACAAGCTTCTTGGTGGAGAGAGACTTGGCACGTCTGGAAGCAAGCGAAGAGAACGACTTTCTCAGTATACGACGGTCCCATAATGCTTCAGCCTTCCTAAGAGTCTGCAAAAAGACGATCAATCACCATCGAAAACGTTTTAGACAGTCGACCTTGCCTTGGATTTTCTCGCATGCATGACGAGACGTTGCCAGGAAGATATTACTGCATGAAGCCGCCGAGATTGCGAGATACGCTGCGCTTGCATTACGAGGGATCCTTGCATTGCTCGAACTTGTGCATAGAGCCGCATGCACTCTTTTCCTCGAACAAAACCTTCTTCAACGAGCTCGTTCTCTCGCTCCGTTTCCTCCGCTCTCTTTTCCTTGGACTGTACATAGCTGATCAGAGAACTTGGAGCCAAATTATGTTTGAGAGAAAAAGAGAGAGAAAGGAAAGACGTATTACCTTGAGCAAGTTTTGCAGTTGCCGGTTACGGTGCTCAAGCTCTAGCAAGGCCTCATTCTTTTGCCTTTCCCATCCGGATGGAAAATCCCGAGACAAAATTTTCCCATGCTTCTGCTCCTTAAGATTGTCTGTAGTAGCACTCCGACCCATATTCTTTCGAGACTCCATTTCAAACGCACTGTGAATCGCCTCAAGAATGCTGTGATGCATCTTCTCGACCTGGGAAGACACGCCATCGCCGCCCTCTTACAATACAGAGAAGCGAAAAATCTGAGAGAAGGCCCAAGCCCCAAGCGCCAGACCTTGGTAGCTTCCAACAGCTTGGCTTCCAAGCATTTGTTCTTCCTGTCCAGCTCCAAAATCGCGACATTCTTCTCGCGCTCCCAGTGCGATCCCAAATCCTACACAAAGTAGAGAAAAGCCGTCGCCCAGAGATCGACCGTATAATTTTACCATTCCTCCGCCAAGAAATCGCTTTCAAAAACTTAGGGCTTAACAGCTCCAAATAACATATTCGCAGAATCTAGTTATGAAAAGCTAAAATCTAAAATAAATAACGTGCTGCCGTCTTAGCTCAGCCGGTAGAGCGCGTGGCTTTTAACCACGTGGTCGTGGGTTCGATTCCCACAGACGGCGTAATTAACGCTTAATAACCTGCTTGTTTAGCTTCATTTTCCTCTTTTTTTTTCTTGAATCTAGCTCGCATTATCATTCCTCCAGAAGTTCGTTCGCATCATTCTCTTCAACACGCCTTCTTGTTGGTCTTGTTGCTGAGCCGCTGTGGATGCCTGCTGGATATTCGAGGGGCTGGACGGCTCAGAGCTAACGGCGGGCTTCGATGTCGCGGGGCTGGCCATTGGATCGCCGAAAAAGCTCGTCATTGCCATGGACGACATGTTGAGGTGAGCTCCCATCACCACCTTGGTGATAGCTTCGAACTTCCCACCCGACCTCTCCCGCATTATAACTTCCAGCGCTTCCTTGTGGGCCGGATCAAGCAGCTCGGGATCACGCAGCAAGTTCTGGATTGTTGGCAGCAGTAGCTCCCGAATGCTGGTAGGAGATAAATCTGTTCCACAAGTTTCGCCTCTGTTGGAGCTTGAGATAAGCAAGACGGCATTACCTGTGGCATCCAGAGACCGGATGGCCTCGCAAAACACGTCCGCTCTCTCACGTCGGCGTGCTACATTTGTTCCCATGGGGCTTGCCGTAAGAACCACCAGCTTTTGCAGCAAATGTACGGAAGCGTTCGTCAAGAAAAACTCGCAAGCGACGATGGTGTAGTCACAAATAAAAAAGGATATAGTCCCTCAAAACAGGGGAAGCCAGTGGCACCGCGACTGTCAATGCACGAACCACTCCAGATATGGCTTCGTTGGATCCATCGTCTAAAAAAGCATCCATTTGCACGCGGATCTTCTCACTAACCTGCGAATAAAGCCAGAAATATCAGATTTTGGATCAATACATTTATAAGTACCATTTCATCTTGGAAATGCTGAGCAATGATTCCATATGCAGGTATTGTTGTGTGCCTGACTTCAAGGTTCGTGTCCGAGCCAAGAGTGACTAATGCAGGTAACAACTGCTTTGAAACTAGTTGAGTGCTTGCATAGGGAACCTGAACAGGATGTTAACGCTTGTAAAATGTATGACGATAACAGACCATT
Source organism: Selaginella moellendorffii (assembly GCF_000143415.4). Lineage (NCBI taxonomy): Eukaryota > Viridiplantae > Streptophyta > Lycopodiopsida > Selaginellales > Selaginellaceae > Selaginella > Selaginella moellendorffii. Next base: position 297,771 of record NW_003314388.1, read on the forward strand.
TCCCTGAGAAGAAGAGCTGCATGAACTTTGACGCTGACATTTGAGTTCACAACAAGCTCCCAAAGAACACCGGTCATAACCTCGTGATGGCGATCATAAGAACTTTAAGATCCAGCATAGTTAGTGCTTTTCTCGGGGCATACGTAACCTTACCAAAAGAATCGGATGGTTTCTACAAGTTCGGGAGTGCGAACGCAGCTCCACGACCCGTGCTTTAGCGAAGAATCCAGTATCAAGTTCTTTATAAACCCTTGCAAATCAAAGTCGTGCGCATTTGGTATCCCCAAAACTCCAACCAAGAGAAGAGGTAGGATGCACTTGAAGGCCAAAGTTTGAGCTGTTTCCGTTTGAGGCTTTAGCCCTGCGTAAAGCAATATAGACATCATGCACAAACTGCTAAACAGGTTCCTCACCTTCGATTCTGTTTGAAATGCTTGATCCAAGAAAATGCAACAACGAGTCATCACCAACTGCTGTTAGAAATATCGGTCGCAGAACCATGGTATGAAAGTGGCTGCCGAAACAATCGTTGAAGCGTAAAAGAAGCTGTTAAGGAATTCACAAAGAAGTGAGCATCTAAAGAACCAAGAGTCGGTCACCTGACATATGATTTTTCGTAAAGCCTCCTCTTTAGGAGAAATCATAGAAAGAAGCTTCAACAGTATGGGGAAAAAGTCCATGGCTAGCCAGTCAAAATACTCCCATCGCGTACTCGATCTGCATAAGAAGTTGAATTAGCGCCTTACTGCATTGGAATTTGTGTCCCTTACTGTAAGTGTTGCGTCAAGTTTTCAGGAGAAAATGCCAGTGTTTGATCAGATTCACTGATAGGAAATGGACAGCTATGGACGCATGCATAACGCAAATCAGGAACAAGTTGTATCAACATGCGCAGCAATACTTCAACATTCCATCCTTCCCTTTCGCGTAAAATTCGCAGCTGAGAATCAGATGACGTCTCGACGCCTGACACAGGAGGGCAGCGCTGCAACAATGCACAAAAAACTTAAGTCGCGGAGAATACAATGTGTATTACCTGAACAATAGTTAGCATACGACCAAAAAGAGCCTGAACCAGCTGTTTCATTGAATATCTCAGACATCTGGTCCACGTCACAACCGCTGGTACAAGCGCCTTCAGTGTCGTTTCGACAACTTGGGCCGAGGAATCCGAAAGCAGATGAAACATCATCTTCTCGACCTGGCAAAAACGAATACTTTAGCAACACCCCCAAGCAAGATACAACTAACGCTTACTTCAAGAAACTGAGACGACAAGACTGCTCCATGACATCGAGCTGACCTTGGTATATTTGTCCGTGTTGGGAAATAGTGGCAGTAGCTTTGCCAAATTCGTTGAAGCCGCCTCTCTCACAACAGGTGCTGGGTCCTCAATTAGTTGCTCTAGGATTGAAAGGATCAACGATGAGCGCATATCGGACCTGACAAATCCTCCTAGTTCTCCACAGGACTGTGCCACGAGCAACCGTCGCTCTTCGTAGTTGTGGTTAATCTGCATAACCTTGATTAGCAGCGCGCTTGAACAAATAACGTTCACACCTGTTCCCAGCATTGAGGAAGCAGCTCATTTTCCGTACGAATGTCCCCGATAGATGTTGATAAGGAAATACACGCCTGGAAACAGAGTAGTCAGAACTCCCAAAATGAGGTGTTAGCTTACATCCATGATGATCCTTCTTTGATTTTCATCCGGTCGTTTTATCAGGTTGAACAGTATGTGAGTAAGAGAGTCTCGGACATTGCCATCGGGATGTCGTCCAATCGCGCATATCATAAGAGGTAAGAGTTCCTTACAATGCCAGCAAAACGTTTCACGCTAGTCTTTGATAAAACTTCCAGTAATACCTCACGGTGATTGATGAGTACGTAAGGCACGATGTTCGGAAGAGCTTCCGCCAGTATGTGAATAGTTTCCGGATCCTAAAACATCGTCTGTAAGATCAGTATGCCAATATCGAGGCTTACCTCTTCGCGCTTGACTGAAGATGGTTCTTCCGGTACACTAACTTGCGGCTGAGAAACCTCTGGCGATTCTCTATCTGACGGATTCCCGTGAAGTTCTTGATGTTCATGGGACTCTTCGGACTGCTCCACTGTTTCCCTTGATTTCAATGCTTCCTCAGTCTCCACCGTACTGATCACCTTCTCGTTATCTAAATCCGCTTCCAATGATTGGTATCTTTCTTGCAGCGAATTTAACGAAACAATCTCCGCTCTACTTGCATCCAACTCTTCCGAGACTTGCTTTAGCGCTTCCCTCAGCTCGTGAACCTTTACACCATAAAGTCAGTTTACAAGCAAACACAATTGAACACAAATACCGTTGTAGCGCTGCGAGTAGCTTCTGCCTCCGCATTCTTAAGTGATTCTTTCAACAAATCTTTTTCCTTCTCATAACTATCCCTCATTTCAGCAAGCTCATCACATTGTGCAGAAGAAGGCTCCTGAATTAATAATCATGAGTCAAAGAGAACAAAAGAGCACAGCAACAACAAAAGTATTCTACCTCAGATGGAACAGTCTCATGCTCACTCGTATGATACGCACGGTAGTACTTTTGCAATGCATTTGGAACCCGGCCAGAGTCGTCGAGAACTTGGTCGTCAGCCTGTTTCATGATACTTGAGCATACACCAATTTAAACTCGATAAGCGTACCTCTTCACAAAAAGTCATAGCAGTCAATTTATAGCCCGCTGACACGAGATAATCCTTCACAGCACCGTTCAAGTCCTTCCTTTCGTGCAATCCTATTTGATCCTGTGTACGAGAACTTATCGCTTGTGGAAGCTGATCGGAGTTGCTTTGATCTGGAATATATACCCTTTAGGAGAAAGGGGGAAAATGTACGAGAAATAACCTTGAGAAGGATCTTGTGATCGCGCCTCCAGCTTCATCTGGAGCGTCTTCACATCCTCTTGAGCGAGGCGGAGCTCGTATTCCAAGACCGCAACTCTCTCCAGAGCGGCGGCTTTCTCTTCCATAATCTTCTTCGAATCCGTCTCTGAGACACAAGAGAGGTTTGAGCACGGCGAATGCAAGCTACCAGGACCCCTTACCCTGCAAATTCTGGACATGGAGCAGCTGATCCGATGGAAATACTGCCGGATCTGCGAAGAACTGGCTCAATTTGCTCACCGCCTCGGAATCCTCCATTCCATTCTCGATGAGCTCGTGCAGGAGCTCAAAAGCCGAGAGGAGGTAGCGCTCCCGCAGGAGAAAATCCACGACGCCATCCACGATCTCCATAGCCAGCGCTTCCAAAGCCCTACCGCCAATGCAACTGGTCACGAGTTCGATTCCTTAGAACCAAGCTTACTTCCTATCAACGCATTTTCTTCACAGCTCGTTGCGAGCAATACAAACGCGGCCGAATCTCTTCCATGCAAGCCGAGAATATGCCTCGTGCCAAAGGCCCCGTTCTCTATATCGTTGTGGCTCTTACAAGCCGAGAGGAAGCTCGTCCAATCCACCGCGTCTGGAACAAAAGGCATATTCACGAGGAGGTCCCGTGCGCTGTCCAGGTATCTTGCCCGTCCCAGCAAGCCCAGCATGCAGCCGTACAGTTGCTTGGTAGCTTGTACGGAGTAATCCACAGTCATTGATAGAAAGCACGGCCTCCCATTGGCCACGTCTCCCTTGTGAATGTAGGCGACTAGCAGTGACGTGAAACTGGCTTCGTCGGGCATAAACACTGTCTTGATTTCATCAAACACTTCTCTGGCTTCAAGCGCGTGCCCATTTTGGGCATATGCTGCGAGCATCGAGTTCCTTGATACAAGGTTTGCGTCTGGCATGGTATCTAGCAATTTTCTTGCTTCATGGATGCAGCTATTCTTTGCAAATGCGGCCAACATGATGCTCCAAGAGAAAATATCCTTCACTAAGATCGAATCGAACATTCTTTTGACTTCATACCAGTAGCCGTACGTGGTGTATCCCACAAGTACAGCATTCTCGGCAGCAGAGCATGGAACAGGAAGCATGGAAAGAAGATTCTTAGCTTCTTCGGTATATCCATGTTGAGCATACCCAGCTATAAGCCCAGACCACGCCACCGCATCGTGACATGGCATCGCATCAAACAGATGCCTTGCAGCTTCAAGATGCCCGGATTGAGAATATGCCGTTATCATTGACGTATAGCAGACGTGGTTCTTCTCCAACAAACTATCAAACATGGCCTTTGCTTTTGTCGTCGCGCCGCATTGGCCGTATGCAGCTATCATACAAGTCCACGAGAAAATATTCCACTGTGGCATCTCGTCAAACATCGCTCTCGCAAGATCAAGATGCCCGTTCTGGGCATATCCCGCCAGCATAGAGCTGTAAGATACGAGATTCTGCTGTGGCATGGAATCAAAGACTTGTTTGGCCTGGTCAATGAGGCCATTCTGGACGTATGCGCAAAGTATGGAGCTCCACGACACAAGGTCGTGCTCTGGCATGAAATTAAACACCTGCTTTGCCTCACTCACGTATCCCGTGAACGAATATGCTGCCAACATGGCATTCCAACACACAAGATTCCTCTGTTCCATGCTATCAAAGATTTTCTTGGATTTCTCAACGTTCCCGGTGTGGGAATACGCAGTTAGTAAGGACGTCCATGCAAAAACGTTCCACTCGGGCATCTCGTCAAAGATCCTCTTGGCATCTAAAACATATCCCGCTTGGGCGTATGAATCGAGCATGGACGACCAGCAAATCAAATCCCGTTGCGGAATATTCACAAAAATTTGCTTAGAGTACTCGAGATGCCCGCTTAAGGCATATGCGATTATCATAGAAGACCAAGAAACAAGAGTTTTTACTGGAAGTATGCGAAATAATTCTTTTGCCTCTTGCAAGAACCCATGCTTTGCATATCCCGAAATTACAGTGTTCCAGGAATGTGCATTAACAACCGGCAAAGAGTGGAGTAAATCTCTTGCCTTGTCCATATGCCCGGATCGGGCATATTCTTTAAGGATCACATTCCACGCCACTACATTATTCTCAGGCATGCTTTCCAGGAGGAGCTCCGCATCTGTGAGATGCCCGTTCCGAGTATATGCCGCCGCCATGAGCGCCCAAGAGAAGGAATCTTTGCAGACATTGGCATCAAAAACTCGTCTCGCCCCTTCCACGCTGCCACACTTGCCGTACTTCTCTATTAGCTGGTTACAAAGAAAAGTGTCATTGCTAAGAAAGGGCTTTACGCGTTGGTAAAGATCGTTTAATTCGCGAATTGTCAGGGAGCTACTGAGCAAATCTATTCTAGCTCTCTTTCCGGACAATGGCATTGGTTTTCAAATTTTAGGGCTCCTCGCTAACTTATACCGTACTAGGTCAAAATGCCTGGGCAGGCGATTCCTCCTCCGTGCTCCTTTCTCCAAGTCGGCCAGGTAAGCTCCTCCTGCTGCTAGAGCGATCTGATCGCCGCCTTGATCGCGCAGGCATTCACAGGGATCCAGAATGTGTCGAATTCGCAGAAGGAGGAAGCTTGGAAGGTCAATGTCCGCTTGCAAGGCTGCGATATCCAGCACGGCTACCTCTGCGGTAGCATGGAGGCTCTCAATGTTCCATCCGCAGAAACTCCAGTGAGTTCCAGCTTTGGGAAACTTTTTTCTTTCTTATGCTTATACTGATCCTCGCTCGCTGTTAAGGTTGTAACGTTTTGGGAGGGCCAAATTGTAGACAATCGAAACTACACTTTCTTCACTGGCCAGTGGGACGCAAGGTAAGTGGTTTCGGAGAGTAAGTCACAGTAATCGATCGATCTTGTTTCGTTGTTTTTCCAGTCCAGACACGGATGTCAAGCACTGGTCGAAGTTTTCATCCTTTTTACCACTCTCGGTTCGTTGTTCTTCGTACTTACACGCATTCTTTCTTCCTAACGCTCTTTAGAACAGGATACCGTGGAAAGAGACGGAGGCAGATCTCTTGATCTCGCAACTTACCCATCCATTTTCATGGCAAGTACCCCATTTCCCTTGTGAAAATGAGTTCTGGGCTTGAAGTTTCTCATGGACTTCACAGAGGTGGAAAGAAAAGTTCTTCGTCAATGTTGGTGCCGACTGCGGCTTGACAATAGCCGGCTTTTACTACGTTTGCTTCTCCCGCAACAATGGCGCCGTCCAAGGCTTCTACTACGATCCAAACAGCAGGTTTCTATCCAGTGTTTTAGCTCTTTCGATCTGTCCTAACTCGATCGATCCATTGCAGTCCTTTCCAAAAGCTCGATCTCAAGGCAACGAACGAGGGCCGGGCCGGAGCAAGCTTCGCGAGTTATCAGTTCCAGTGAAACGAAGCTTGCAAATCATCCATCGGTGTTATAAGTATGCATGTAAAGGTAGCCATCTCTCTCACAAACGAAACAAAAATAACTTGTATGGTTTCTTTGATGACAAAAAGTGTGTGTAGTGTCACAGCCCAGGGAGGGACGGACGAATGACATCACGCGTAAGATCCAAGGCATCTTTTAGTGGACAAGGAGATCATGTAACCATGTTAATGACGCGAGGCGGTACGGCCCAAGCCTAGCCGTTCCTAAGCGCTCCCATGCAAATCCGCTAGGGGAAAAAGGCAGTAATGGCTGGGTGCCAGCAAACAGCTGGCGTGATGATCTGCGTTGATTTACCCGCGTGGTACGGACGCTGCCCCTCCGGTGACGTGGCGCGATCCTGGCCGTGGCGCGCGTGTAACCACAGGTAGCGTGGTAGATCTGTAACAGCTGGACGCTTTAACGGCTGAGATGATGCTCTCTTGGTGTTCCAAAACCCATCGTGTCTTTCTCATACCAAGAGAACGCGACGGAGGGCAAGATATTATGCTTCCTTGCTGCTCAAGGCGCGCCGCGAGCTCGATCGATCGATCGATGTGGCAATGAGGACGATTCATCTGCATTTTCTTTGCGCCGTGGCCGCGATCTTGGCGATTCACAATGCGCGATCGATAGGCGCCGCGGCTTCGGTGGATCATCCTCCAGCGCCATCCTCCGGCGCAGGTAATGTGGCTTCGAAGTCTGTTCTTGCGGCGCTCCTGGAATCGCCGGCCACGGAGATGATGGAGCTCGTGGAGCAGGCAGGGATGCTGGAGGCGCTGGAATTGGCCGCGGATCGCCATAATCTCACGATCTTTGCGCCCAGGGACGAGTTCTTGGAGCTCCATTTCGATGCCGACTTCCGGAGGTTCCTCTTGCTGCCAGGAAACGTGAGATTTCTCCAGGAGCTCGTCATGTTCCACGTCTTGCCGATCAGGATCACGGCGTCGCAGTGGCGCAGCGGCAGATTCCAGAGCCTGTCTGGCAGCCGGGACGAGGTCCTGTTGCATTGGGACAAGAAGCAGCGCCTGGCGGTGGATCGCTCGACGGTGGACTGGCCGGACATGATCGTGAGGAGCGACGGCGTGGTGCACAGAATCGACGGATTGCTCGTCCCCAAATCGGTCCAGGACGCCTACTCGGCAGCAAGAATCTCCTCCTCGGCGGTTCTTCCCCAAGCCGCTCCATCTCTTTCCGGGGAATCTTTCGGCACCAAGGCGGAGGCGAAGCTCTTCCATGTCACATTCCCAGTGATCGACGATCTCATCGGCTCGGCTCCGGCGCCAGCGCCATCGCCCTCAAGATTCTCCGCCGACGGCCATGGCAGAGTCCAGGATTTCATCGCGGCGCTGGTGTCCTTCGGCGGCTACGGCGAGATCGCAGACCTCCTCGTCAATCTCACCTCCCTGTCCGTGGAAATCGCTAACCTCGTCAACGAAGGGCACGCGCTCACGGTCCTGGCGCCGGGCGATCGCGCCGTCGCGCGCCTGGCAGCGGAGCACCTGGGGGCGATCGAATCCATCCTCGCCTATCACATCGTCGCCGAGTACCAGACCGAGGAGAGCCTCTACACCCTCGCCAAGCGGCACGACAGGGTGGTGCTCAGCACGCTCCACGAGCCTCCATTCAACCGGCTGGTGGCGAGGGAGATCGATGGCACGGTGGAGTTTGGCAGTGGCAACGATCTCGCCTCCTCCTCCAATTCCTCGCGCTCGAGCACCGGGCTTTTGATGGATCCCAACATCTACACAGACGGGCGGATCTCCGTGCAAGGCATCAACGCTGTGTTGATTCCACCTCGAGGCCGAGATGCTTCCAACGAGGAGAGCTCCCCGCCCACTCCTTCGCCGCTGGCGGGCTTTAAAGACAACAAGCCACCACGCAAGCTGTTCCAAATGTTCTTTCGCGGGATTTAAGTCGTCGCAGCAGCGCTCCACTCTCAACTTTGAATGCATCGCAGCAGCTGGGTTGACAAAAGTACAAAGGATCGTCGTCACTCACTAGTTCTTCCTCGCGAACGATCGTTTTCGTCCCTTCTCTCTCTCTCTCTTCTAACCATTTTGTATGTCTCTCTTTGGTGGCGCAGCTCTTTCATTGCTCGAAATTACACAAATGTTGCTTCCACTGTTGGTGGTAAAAAACAAAATTGCAATGGAAATTCGAAAAGAAAAAACATGCCACTAGTATTAACCACCCAGATGCATCTATGGCGTGACATCATCAGGGTCAGGGTCAGTAGTTTACAAGATTCCATAAGCATTTAAATCCATTTAAATCCATCCAGGTACAATCCGCTTTTCCTCACTGCTTTGAATTACTTTTACTTCTTTACAATATGCCATGATCTTCACAACATGTGTTGCAACCAAAAATCAGTGGGCATTGTCTGTGCTGTACACCGCCACAAAAAAGGTTGACATTAACAAATCCACCCATCTTAGAAAAAAAAATTGTAAGAGGAGAATGTCAGGAGCTACTTTTAGATGAATAGATCTCTGCCAGGAGCACATAGTTGGATGATTCCTGGGGACAGGCCCCTAAAGCGGATCTCGCGGCATCCTCCCCTCTTCCAGCGTCATCCTGGACTTTACACCCGCCCAAGAGTGTCTTCCACGCCAAGGCATCACACTCAAACGGCATCGTTCGTATGAGCTCCCTGGCCATCTCCAGATCCCCGGCCCTGCTCAGCAGATCAATCATACAGTGGTAATGGTCGCGGATTGGATCAATCCCGTAGTCGCCCATCATCTGGAAGTACCGCCACCCCCTCTCGAGAAGACCCGAGTGGCTGCACACAGACAGCACGCTCATGAACGTCACCGCGTCGGGTTCGAGTCCCAGCAGCCCAATGTAGCGCGCGAGCTCCAGCGCAAAACTGCCATGCCCCTTGTGGGCATATGCTGCGACGAGAGCGTTCCACGACACAATATTCCTCTCGGGCATTCTGTCGAAGACCCGGCTTGCGTCGCGCAACAGGCCGCTTGCTCCGTACGCCGCCACGAGGGCGTTCCACGACACGGTAGTACGGTGGGATATGCCGTCAAACGATGCCTTTGACTGGGGGATATGCCCGTGTTGGGCATAGAGCGTCACCATGAGGCTGGCGAGGATGGAGTCGTGCTCGGGCAGCCGGTGCGCGAAAATGGCGTGGGCCTCTTCGAAGTGGCCGCGGTGGGCGTAGGCGGCGATGAGAGCCGTCCAGGGCTTGAGCTCCACCCATGGCACCGAGAATTCGAGCAGCACTCGCGCGGGTTCCAGCTCGCCATTCTCCGCAAGGCCTGTGATCAGCGCATTCCACGATCCGGCGTTGCGTTCTTGCAATCCATCGAAGATCACACGAGCCTGGGCGATCTCGCCGCGCTCCAGCAATGCGGCGATCATCGTGTTGCCCGCGACGGCGTCGAATCGCGGGAGGTTGTGGTAGATCTTCTTCGCCTCGTCGAGATGCCCGTGTTGGGCATAGGCCTGGAGTATCGTCGTCCACGACACGGCGTTCCTCGCGGGCATGGCCTGGAAGAGGTGCGTTGCCCGGTGGAGATCTCCGGCGGCGGAGTGCGCCGCCACCATCACCGTCCACGACACGATGTTCCTCTGTGGCATCCGATCGAAGAGCTGCTGCGCCTCCTCCAGCTGCCCATTTGCCGCGCACCCCTGGATCATCGCGTTCCAGGTCACGATGCTCCTTCTGGTCGATCGATCGAAGAGGGCCCTGGCCTGGCGGAGGTAGCCGAGGTCGCCATAGGCGGCGATGAGGGCGCTGCTATCAATCCCTCCCGCGCTCGCGCTCGCCGCATCAAACAGCGCCTTGGCGGCCTCGATCTCCCCCTTCTCGGCGACACTGGAGAGAATGCTGCTCCAGGAGATGGAATCCCTCTCGGGCATGGCGTCGAATGTGATCTTCGCCTCGCAGAGATGGTGCCCCGACTGGGCGTACGCCGTGAGCATCGAGTTCCAGGACACGAGATCCCTGAGCGGCATCGCAACGAAGATCGCATTGGCAGCCTCTGGCGATTCGTGTGAGCGCGCCGTGATCATGACATTCCAGGAGACGATATCACGCTGGGGAAGAGCGCTAAAAATCCTCTTCGATTCCTCCAGATGCCCTTCCTCGGCATATGCTTGAAGCATAGAGTTCCATGATACCAGATTCCACTCCGGCATCGTGTTGAATATTCTCGCCGCGTTCCATATGTTTCCGTTGTGTGTGTACGCCTGTATCATAGCCGTCCACGTCACCACGTTGCGTTCCGGCATGGATGTGAAGAGATCTTCACACTTCTCCATTTCCCCAAGCTGGGCATATACCGGAATCATGCACGTCCACGACACTACGTTACGATCTGGCATGGAATGAAAAAGATTCCTTGATTCGTCAAATCTTCCAACCTCAATGTAGGCTTGGATCATTGTATTCCATGTCACAACTCCTCTCGCAATCCCTCGATCTTCCATATCGGCAAACATTTTCCTCGCTAGATCAAGTTGCCCGTTCGCGGCATATGCGGTGATCATGGAATTCCACGAGACGAGGTTCTTCTCCGGCATTCGATCGAACAGATGCTTCGCCTGGTTGAGAATGCCGATCTGTGCGTAGGCCGTGACCATCACGGTCCATGAGACTACATCGGCGCGGCGATTGGATTCCATCTCATGGAAGAGCTGCCTCGCGCAATCGATCCGCCCATTGTGCACGTAGGCCTGGAGCATGAGATTCCACGAGTAGCGATTTCGATCCGGGATGGCATCGAAGACCCTCCGCGCGCTGTCGATGCTGCCGCACTTGCCATACATCCGGATGAGGAGATTGTGGAGGAATTTATCGCGGCTGTGGAGCGCGCTGCTGGCAATGAAAGAGTGTAAATTCCTGCCGCGGGAGAGATCCCTTGCGCTGGCGCACTGCTTCAGGGCATCGGCGAGCTCCTCGACGGTGCTGGGATTCATGCGCGGCGTTGGCGGGAAGAAGAAGCATATTCCCTTGAAACATTCTCTTTTGTTTAAGCTGGAATCGAACCCTGTCCGAGTTCTAGGGTTCTTGTAGAGCTTAGGGTTTAGGGGCGGCGCGGCGGAGGCACGGCACGATGGTGAAGTTTCTCAAGGCGAACAAGGTCGTGGTGATGCTCCAGGGCCGCTACGCCGGGCGCAAGGCGGTCATAGTGAAGAACTTCGACGAGGGCGGCGCTCGCCCCTATGGCCACGCATTGGTCGCCGGGATCTCGAAGTACCCGAGAAAGGTATGCGCTTGGAGCTGCGGCATTTCCAATCTGGAGGGCATTTTCTTCAATCTGGATTCTCGCAGGTGATCAGGAAATTGTCGCAGAAGAAGATCGCCAAGAGGTGCCGATTGAAACCCTTTGTCAAGCTCGTGAACTACAACCACATGATGCCGACGAGGTGAGAGCTCGACTTTGTTTTTCTTTGTGGTTCTTGTTCTAAATTTCTTTGTTTCATTTAGGTACACCCTCGATGTGGATCTCAAGAACGTTGTCACGTCCGAGAAGCTTGACACCGATGCCAAGAAGAAGGCCACTCGCAAGGTAAATCTCTCTCCCTTTTCTCGCTTTCTCTGTGGCTAACTCTCGGGCTGGAAACAAACAGGAAGTCAAGGAGCTTTTCGAGGAGAGATTCAAAACCGGCAAGAACAAATGGTTCTTCACAAAGCTCCGGTTCTAGACCCTGTTCTTCTTTCGCAGCTGAGACTAATGGTAAACTACGACGCCTTTCTTCTTTTCGGAGGTTTTCCTTTGAATTTTGCAATCAAAATTACAAGCAAGAGATACATTCGCTAAGGATAATCGAATGTCAGCGGCGAATGGTTGCAAATCGTATAGTTGGGATCGAAAAAGTTTGGCTTGGTTGGTGCGAGGCGATCCATGAGCTCCATCAACTCGGGAGGCCGGCCCACAAGCGAGGCATAGTGCATGGCAAGCGAGTATCGTCCCTCCATGGTGTAGTATATCGCGTGTCTACTCATCTCGTCCCTCCATAACTTCTGAGGATCATTTTCAAACTCGTGCCCGGGCTTTCAGGGGACGGGGCAGTGAAAAGCGGGTTTAAACGCCGCTCTCCTCTGACCGTGATCTTCCAGTGCCGCACAAATCTGGGGAGGAGGAAGCTGCTCTTGAGTTTGCGTTTGGTCAAAATCGTCGGGAAGCTCCTCGATGACAACCATCGCTCAAAGATTGAAGAGAGCTCCCATGGTTTTAGAGAGAAAAAGGTGGCGGGAGAAAAGGGTAAGGGTAAAAGGGACCATTGTCTCGTACGGACGGAGGAATGCTAGCTCAACACTGACACAATTCACATGCGAGGAGCACTCACGCTGGCTGCCAAACTATTCCAGCTACAGGCGGAAGATCAAACAGTTCTTGGTGCCTTGCTGATTGATTGATTGATCCAGGGGCGAAAACGACGTTAATATCTATGGGCATGAGCTCAAGTAGCACTAAGAAAACATTTGGATCGCGGAAGCGAAAGAACAAAGCAAAAGGGACGGGAATAAAGAGAGTGGTCCCGGGATCTATCACTGCTGACGATGTTGCTCGCCCGGAAATTCATATAAAACTACGAGATGGAGTACGAGCTTTGAATTGGAGCAAGCCCACCATGGAAGTTTCAGCGGGTTTTGATTAGAACGAGCGATAAGAGTGGAGCTCCAATAGATTTCTATCTTGGAGGATATTTATTATTCTTTTCCCGGGAGTTGCATGAGCGGCGAGATTGCTGCTAGGTGGAGTGACAGTTGCGACTTAGATTGTTTCCATTTGGAGGCTGGCAAGCTAAAAAAGAGATTTTTCTCTCTTGTTCTTCAAGACCAAATTGGACGATTATGTCCGATAAAAACGAATCTCACCCTCGTCCTCGGGATAAGAGCCGAGAAATTCTTCGATCGCCTGATCTTCTTGCGTGGCTGGTTAAAACGCACGTGTGAATCTTGGAGCGTGAGCATGAGCTCCTGGGTTTCGTGTTCGTGTCGAGTGTTCCTGGTGAAACATCTCAGGGAATCTTCCAGATCGTGGTGGCCTGCTGCCGCTGCGGTTGGAGGGCGATTGTGATTGATGCTTGGATGGATGGATGGATGGATGCATGATCTCCGGATCCAACTGAATTGGAATTGAGGCAGCGCCTGCTTGAACGAGAGGCAGAGCTCCCGAGTTTCTAGGCGTGACTCCAGAGTGGAAGCTGGAGTGTTTGCATCCAAGCGGGTTTTGAGGAGTTGTTATTGGATCAGTGTTCTTGCTGAGATGGGCTCTTTCATCAACCATCCCTGGCCTGGGTGAAGTGATGTGAAGGTGACAACTCTCGGAGATTGTTAAAGCTTCTTCGTTTTTTTTTCTTCTCCTCTGTTTGCTTTCTTTTTGGAAGTAGCAAGCAGCTCCTTTTTGACTATATAATCTTCTTCTCTCTCTCTCTCTCTCTCTCTCTCTCTCTCTCTCTCTCTGGACTTCTTTCCAGTCTTCTTCTTCCTTTGGAGAGGATCCATGGAGATTGAATCGGCTGGACAGCCTAGGCAGACGCTTAAGCAGATGCTGCTGGACGCCAGCAATTTCTCGTCCCCTCGCGCGGTGCTCGACGCCCCTTTCGACCACAATTGCAGCAGCGGCAGCGAATCCTACTACGCCTACGCCGACACAATGAGCATCCGCACAGGCTTCCTCCATGATCACCATCGACACCACCACCACCACCACCACCACCACCACTTCCATGATCTTCTCGACGAGCGCCTGAATTCCCACTCAAACACATCGCCCTCGAGCAGCGGCAGCGAGGACAGCAATCACAGCGCCCGCTGCTTCACCGTGTTCCGCCGGCTGGGCACATTTCCCAGCGATCGACGGAGCTCCCGCAAGCTCCGCACGTCGAGCTTCAAGCTCATGAGCAAAGTCGCGCCGCTGGCGGTCGAATCCAAGAAGCTAAAAGGGGCCAAATGGAAGCAATTCCGATACGGCGAGATCGAGTCCGCGACAGGCTGCTTCAATCCAGGTAAAAGATCACGAAAAATCCAAGAAAAAGTTCTCTCTTGTTTCTCTCCTGTTCTTGACTGTTCTTTGGAAGTCTTTGATTGATCGTGGCTAATTGCAGAGAATTTGATCGGCAAAGGTGGCTACGCGGATGTTTACAAGGGATGCCTGCCAAGTGGCGAGCTGGTGGCCGTCAAGCGCCTCACAAGGGGCGGGAAAGAGGAGCAGGGCACGAGTTTTCTCACGGAGCTGGGCGTCTTGGGCCATGTTTCTCACCCAAACGCCACGCCCTTGCTAGGGTTTTGCGTCGATGGCGGCCTCTTCCTCGTGTTCCACTTCTTCCCCCATGGAAGCCTCGCCGCAATGCTGCACGGTAAGCGCCTCTCTTCCGGCTATGGCCGATCGATCCATCCATTTCTTGTTTGATTCTTGCTGTTCTTGGTCCTTGATCGATTAGATTTTCCTTGCTTGCGCGCATTGTCGATCGATCGATTGATCCTTGATTCTTGACTCCTTCGTTTGTGTTTGTTATGGATGGAGCTGGTCTGGTTGGTTCTTGGATTTATCAATTCTTCTTCTCCGTTGGCAGCGTTGGACTTTTGTGGATCCAACTGGAATCAAGGTGGAACTTATCTTTGATCTTTAAATCTTTTCAAGGTTCTCGGCTCATGGAGTGGCCCGCACGCTTTAAGGCCGCGATCGGGACAGCCAGAGGTCTTCACTACTTGCACTCGAATTGTCGGCGCAGGATCATCCATCGGGATATCAAGTCATCCAACATTTTGCTCGGGTCAGACTTTGAGCCGCAGGTACTTCACAATTCACTCTGTTCTTTTGTTCTCTTTTTCTCTTCTCTTCGTCTGTAGTTGACCTCCTTTTCTTTAATCGATCTAGATAACTGATTTTGGCCTGGCGAAATGGCTGCCATCGGAATGGACTCACCATACGGTTCCAGTGGAAGGGACTTTCGGGTAAAGAGATTCTCCTTCTTTCTCCGTAAGAATGAATGAGCAGCAGGAGTTTCTTCTTTTCTCTTCTTGTAGATATCTCGCTCCGGAGTACTTCTTGCACGGCATTGTCGACGAAAAGACGGACGTGTTCGCGTTTGGAGTGCTGCTCTTGGAGCTCGTCACCGGTCTAAGACCCATTGATAGCACTCAGAAAAGCCTAGTCATGAAGGTATGCCTTTGAAGTTCCGTCCATTCGGTATTGGTGTGGTCAAGTCTGGCGAGAAAAGTTTTGGATGAATGAATGACAATTCACGCAGGTGAGACCGCTGCTTGAATCAGCTAACATTCAACAGCTCGTGGACGGTCGCCTCAAAGGTGCCTACAACTTAAGCGAGGTGCAAAAGACCATTCTTGCGGCACGGCTTTGCATACGACAGTCTGCGATAGCACGTCCGTGCATGGCAGACGTAAGCTCTTATACATTATCTCCCGGTTTTGACTTGTCCATCCTTAAAATACTTTACTTGATTTCTTTCTCCAGGTCGTGAAGCTTTTGGTCGAAGGAAGGCCAGACCTCAATCTCTCGACTCAATCCCACTCTCTGTGGGACAAATTCGACGCGGACGACGAGTTCGCGTTAAGTTTCCAGGGCAAAGACATGAGCAAGTACAAGGCTCTGGCTTTTGATTCTAGCGAGAGCCCGGATCTTGTATGAGACCAGTTCTTGTTTTGGTTTTTGGATGCAAAGTAAAACATTCTTCGTGCAAGCTGGCCCGTAAATCTTAACTCCAAGAAGCAAGTTTTTTGTAAGCTTTGGTACCAGATAGAATGCAAATTCCCGTAGTAAGCGATCTTTTACGCAAGAAAAACCATCTATCGTTCAGTACTGTAAGTAACGAGTAACGTAAGTTTCTTAAGAAAACATTGCTTTAGGGCAACCGATCTTTCTCCTCCGCCCTTAAAGCTCTGAGGAGTCAAGCCTTCGTCCAGCAGCTTTAGTATGCAATGCAGCATCTAAAAATCCTCGTTATAATCAAGAACTAAATTCATATCCCAAAGTACTAGCACTCGAAGTACTACAGTTCCATGTAAATCTTGAGCTCTGCTGATCAATTAAAAAGAGCGCGTGATCACTTCACTGGCGAGAGCTGGAGCTGTAGCGATGCTCGGTTACTCGCCTGACGCAACATTATCAGCCACGTCATCACTGGCTCCCACCTTGAAGCGGGCGCGCTCATACAATCACTTCTCTCACAAGCTTTTACATATCGAAGGAGGCGCAGTCTTTAGGGTGCCAAGTAAGTTTTAGAATATGCTTGGTGTCCACTGAAATGCTCCACTCTTATACTTTTAACGAGACAGTACCACGAGACATTCTTTGTTTCTCTCGATGCTTTGGTCGAACTCGTTGGAGCTCGGAGGTTTGAAAAGCAAAAACCTTCACTCGTGGGCTCTCGTGGTCTCGTCCCTCATCAAAAGCGGAGACATAAAGGCCGCAAAGTCGGTCTTTGATTCCATGCCCGGGTGGAATGTCGTGGTGTGGAATATGCTCCTTTGCGCATATGCCCGCCGTGGGCATATACTGGAATGTACAAACATCTTCAGTCTTATGGCAGAAAGGAACATCATTTCCTGGAATGCCTTGCTTCTCCTTTATAGAACCACTGGCGAAATTGATCAATCGAAGGTGATATTTCAGAACATGCCAGAGCATAACGTAGTATCATGGACAATTTTGCTATCGGCATATGCCCGATTATGGGATCTGGAGAGTGCGAGACATGTTTTTGATTCCATGCCCGAGAGGTCTCTCGTCTCCTGGACGGCGATGCTCGAATGTTATGTCCAGAGGGACGAGATGGAACTAGCGAGAAAGGTTTTTGACGACATGCCCGAGCGTGATCTCTTCTCGTGGACGTCCATTCTCTGCGGGTACGCGAAGCTGGGAGATGCCCGCGCCGCGAGAGAGCTCTTGGATCGAATGCCCCTGGGAGACGTCGTCTCGTGGAGCTGCGTGATCGAGGCACTCGTGAGGGACTCTCAGATTTCTAGAGCTCGCGAGATCTTCGACAGTCTCCCGGTGTGTGATCTTCATTGCTCCAATGTGATGCTTGCAGCGTATGCCCAAAGAGGAGATCTAGAGGAGGCGAAAGCATTGTTTGATCGCATCCTTTTGAGAAACTGTTTCACTTGCACTTCTATGCTAGATGCATTTTCTAAGTCTGGAAGAACCATTGAAGCGAAGACTTTTTTTGATAATTTTATGCCTGAGTGGAGCTTAGTTTCCTGGAACACCATGCTTTCAGCATTTGCCTTGAGTGGTCATTCGGAGGACGGACAAAGGTTCTTCGATTCGATGCCGGAGAAAACGTTGGCCTCCTGGAATTCTCTACTGGATGCTTACACTCATGCTGGGAACGTTTCGGCTGCTAAAGAGATCTTTGATAGAATGCTAGAGCGGGATAAATTCTCGTGGAACTCACTGCTCACTGCGTTCTCCCAAAATAACTACGTGGATGAGAGCAAAGAACTGTTTAACAGCATGAAGATCGTTGAATCACCAGACCAGGTATCATTCCTGTCAATCCTCCACACTTGCAGCCACACCGGAAATCTCAGCGATGGAAGATCACACTTCGGGTCAATGAGTCTGGATTTCAGCTTGGAGCCCACCAAGCACCACTTTTGCTGCATGATCGATCTGCTCGCAAGATCCGGTTACCTGCACCAAGCGTGGCATCTGCTGGAAACCACGAATTCTACCAGTGAAGCCGGCTGGACGAGTTTTCTGGGAGCATGTCGAAACTTCCGCAATCCTGGGCTGGCTAAGCTCGCCACAGGCTCCATTCTCAACATGAATGTAGGCAACAGGGCAGCTTACGATTTGTACTTAAGTGTGTTGTCTCAAAAAAACAAAAATATAATTTGAATAATTAAATATGCCACGTGGTTCTATACTATTATTATTTTTACAAGTATACCATTCATGCATTTTAGGGTTTATGGCATTTTCGCATTTTCGTTGGGGTTTTGCTCGGGAGGAGTTGGCGGTCCAGGTTAGAACGATTGCCAATCTTGTTTGCGCAATAGCTGACGAGAAAGGTGGCAATCCCACTCGCAGTGCACGCCTTTTGGAGCGGTTTATCCTCGGCGACCACATCCCAGGCGACGTGCTACGTACCACAAATGGCTGTGAGCCAATTCCGTGTGCGTGAATCCCACCGCCGACTTCGAGAACAAGCACAAGGTGGAGGTTTCTCTGCCCCTGTTCGTGATCAAACAAGGTACTGGCTTTCCAGACACCGACATTGAGGACAGCGGACCTCTGCTTGTGAGGGATCACTATAGCACCTTCTTGGCGATGATCCGGGACAGATTCTACTGCATACTCAGCCGCCGCTGCTGCAAGGTGGTCGGCCCATGAGGCATGTTATCATAGCAGGAAGCTCAGGAACTGGTAAGAGGACGCTATCTCTTGTGCGAGCTTCGTCATGCCGCGTTTAGGGACTGGAAGATCATCTGGGAAGATTCTGCTCCACAGGTTGAAACGAGCCCGAGTTACTTCTTTCGGGGGAGTGAAGTCGGGAGTGAAGTTCGGAAAGGGATGGTCGGGGATTTCGATCATCTGGCTGACCGGGAGAAGACGGTGTTTCTGGTGAACGGCCGTCTCTCAGGCCTGTACACAAGCTGAGCAAGGTGGTCGTGTTCTCGTCGGACTGGGATGAAAAACCATACACCAAGCGGTTCCTCAAGGACACACGGACGCTGGTTCTCTACATGCCAACATGGGATCTTTGCGAGGTTGCGCTCTTGTCCGCGTCCAGGGGGGTGCTGCGAACCCCTAGAGACTTCGAAGCCGTGGTGGCTCGCACGCGCGGTAGTGACAAGTTCGATTGCGCGGACTACAACCCGAGGCTCTAGACGACGCCAGAAGTGCCAGCGACCTAGATATCGTGAGAGCTCGTGGACAGGATACCTCTTCCATTTCGAAGTGCTCGACTCAACGTACACGACTGCTGCAGTCACGTATGCGTCTCCGTATGTGAAAGCGAGGCTAGAAGCGGAACGGGTGCTCATGACCGGCATCAAAGAAGATATCAGATTATCGAGAGGAAGAAGCGGATACCCCAGGAAGCGGCCATGGTGCGAGTACCTATGAACATCTGGTGCACTCTCTAGTGACGGCAGGCACCATGGCGGAGTGTAGTGTGCTTGGGCTTTGGTTCCGAACTGTCACGCTTCCTCAAGCTCAAGGATGTCAAGGGCGACTGCCCAGGATACTACGTCCCCGTTTACTGGCCGTGCCCGTGCTACGACTCGCTTGCGGTTCTTCCGGGTGGCGAATGCTGGCTGCTGCGGATAACACGAAATGTGGAGCAGGATGCCCTGTTCGGCTACGTTGATGCAGCGATCCAGCGTTTCAAAGCTGTGAGGTTCCTGTACGTGGTGCCGGAGGAGCTTTTCGCTTCGTACCCGTACCAGAAGCTCATGTGGGGCAAGCAGGAGAGGAATTGGCCTAGTTAGCGTGGCCGGCATTCCAGACACGGCGTTTTGGGGGCTGTTGAGCGAGCAATCTTCCAAGCGCCTGAGAACTGCTTGTTAAAAGCTTGCAAACCGGTTTTAATTTCATGGAAAGCCACGAGTTCGATTTCATATTCCAACGTGGTGAATATGCTGGGCAGCCCCATGTATACGCTACCATCTCAGTTGGTTTTCTTTTTTTTTCAAAAATCGATTGTTATGCGATCTTTTTCTGGCGAGACATGATGCCTCACATTCTTGAGGGGGGATAGCATTCTATCAAAGATCTCTTGCTGCGGCATACCGCGACTGCCTCACATTCTTCTGATGATGCTGCGTTAAGAGCGCTATAATATCATAAATTCAAGTGGTTCTTGTTGAAAAAAATTTGCTTCTTGCTGTTGAGATTCGCGGGCCAGCTTTGGGGGGCTGGGAACTTAACGCTATCCTCTAGACCCCGATCAAGTTGGCCATAAAGACTTAGCCTGGAAAGCCACACCGTCTAAGTCCGCCAAAGCGATCAAGGGTCAGCGGCCCCATTTGGTGCGTCGCGGAGAGCAAAGCTCTTGCTACATGTCCCAGGAGCATTCCCACCTGGAAGACGAGGCAGTGAGCTTCCGGTGCAGTGGCTGAGGTCGAAGCTAATCGAAAATATGAAAGGGAACGTGCTACAAAAAACGAAGTAGCTCGCCATTGCGAGATTGGTCTCGACCGAAGCCAGTATCAACATGGCAAGCGCTCTCTTGTTCAAGGCTCGCCTCTAAGCAGGATGCGCAGCAAGCTACATTCGCTGGTGGAATCTCTTCCTACCGGGACCTCTGTGCCGCTGTTGGTATTTTCAAGTGGCTTTGGATCGAACGAAGGCGATCTCAACAGAAGGCCGCCACCAGAAGAAGAGTTGCGCTGCTGCTTCAGCTACACAGATTGGACGGCGACAAGATCAGCAGCTGGATAGTTTTATCGACCACTGCGGGTTCTACTGCAGTGAGACTCTAGCCAGGGGTATTGAGTGGCTCGCGACTTTAGCGCCAGCTCAGCCAGATGGATCTCCGCGACTTGGTGGCAGAAAAGCTCTACTCTACGTTAAACTCGTCACGGGAAGAAACCAAAGCCAACGTAGCAGTCTTCAACAAAGCGCTCCAGGACACTACAGCGGAGGTGACAAACGCTGTCAGTACGAGTCCCAGTCACTGGCCTCCTCCCGACCTTTTGACTTTGCCGGAAGCTTGATATAAGAATCGGGACACTCTTCCCGCAGGCTGGAACAGCTTTGCGACTTTGCAGCCAATTCGCTGGAGCTCTGCCGACTTCCTCCCTTTCCTTGCCTTTAGCAACCGCGTTCGCTCTAGCTCTCTCACCATTGTCGGTGGAGGCAATCCTCGACTGCGTGAGAGCTCAATACAAATCTCTACTGGCTCCGCTGGAAGTGTACCTGAGCAAGCTCGGCTACCAAGAACCGGAGGCTAACCGTGTCGCAGCCAGCATTTTGGATGGAGCTGGCTCCCGGATCCTGGCGAACTGGCGTCGGGTGTTCCGGAGCATTTTCTGGACGAAGCTGATGCGTCTGAACAGCGAGCCTCTCCCAACGGTTTATCTCTTGCGCGAGATGTCCTTTCACAGAGACGAGGTAGGGGACTTCGAAAAGAGTCTCGTGTTTGCGTCTTGGCTCCAAGGTGGCGACGTCCCCGAGTCGATCCAGGAAAAGATTGTGAGTTTTGTGGAACCGGCAGTACACCAAGGAGACCGCGTGGTACTGCGCCAGAGGACGTGATGCTCAGGCACGAGCTCGAGTACCTGAGAAGCGGAGATGAGCTCGAGCTTTTGAGTCTACTCCCGAAGGCCAGGGACGAAGAAGAGGCAGTGCTACCTCAGACGGAACCGACGAGCTAGTGGCCAGAAGGCTGGATGAAAACACTCAGGCAGCAGCGACTGGACTGGAAGAAATTCCTCGGCCGTGGACAGAGGACACGAAGCTGCTCGTGCTCATGCCAGAGGGGATCGGCTTGGAAGTTTTGGAAGTGACGAGCCCGAGGTCTTCAAGCTCGGACAGCTACAAGAGCTCTTGAGTAGACACTCGTCTCTGGGAAGCTTACAAGTTACTTTGGCGTTTTTTGACATAACTACTCGACAAATGTTTGCAACTTTGTAAATGTATTCATTTCTTTTCAAGGAAACCACAGAGTGCTTTGTGTAGATTGTCTCGTTTTGCCACTGCCAAAGCGTACACTTCCTTCTACCCATCGTTAGCTGGCCCTGGAACGTTGTTCTGCAATCTCATGGCGTTGCAAAAACAAAAGGAAGTTAGACAAACCATAAAGAAAACTAAAGAGAACATAGACCTGGGGTTGAAGCCTCTTAGTTCGTTGAACAAACATTTAGGTTAGAACAAGCAGCTCATGAACCTGTTAAACTTCGACTTCCATATCGTTAGACAGCCAGAGTTTTCATGATCGTTGTTTTCATTGAGGTTGGACCATTGTCATGTACGTCTTCAACTGGATTGAAGTTCTGGAGATTGCAAATGCCCAACGTTGTTTCTCAGCTCGCAGGTCTTGCGTTGAGCACAGCAGCAACATTGCTGAAAATCTTTCCAAAATGTTGACACAGATTCTCTCCAATCTCGTAGCATTTTACAGCGTTTTTTAGTTCTTATCGTGGTTGAGCAGCACCAACATGTCACTTGTCTTTTTCATGACAAGAAATTAGAACAAATTGAAACACACACAAACCTGACAACATGAAGCTAAGTATGTCAACTTCCAACGATCGTTGGTTTTATTAAGTTTCCCTTCGAGTTGAGAGTTCCTTGGACCGTTGTTTGCACTTAGCTTGTTTGCGTTGTTTGATCGAGCATATCAGTTTAACTTGGACTGTGTCACTGGCTCCCTTTTGTTGCGTTGAGCATAGCATCGAAAAGAAAGAGCGTCTTCAAACGTTGAGAGTTTCAACACGAATTCTTGATCGCCTCTAGCCTCTCTTTATCGTTGATCATAGAGAATACATCTTAACTCGTTGCAAGCAGCTTCGCTTTCTTGTCTCCAGCAAACCTCTCTTGTTTCGTTGACTTACTCGCTTATTGCTAACACAAAGAAAAGCCCTAAAAGAACTTACCTTGCGAGGTGAGTGGACTGAGCCGGTCAAGGATCAGCGACTGTTTTCATTGAGGTCGGACCACTGTCGTGTAGAACTTCAGCTGGATTTAAGTTCCGAAGATCACAGTTGTCGCAGATCTTGCGTTGAGCACAGCAACAACACAACTCAAAGCTCCAAAACGTTGACACAAAATCTCTCCAATCTAGTAGCATTTTTCTTCTTGGAACACGCTGTGACATGGCGTTTTTCAGTTCTTATCGTCGTTGAGCAGCACCAGCATGTCACTTGGCTTCTTCATGACAAGGAATTAGAACAAATCCAAACACACGCGAACCTGACAACGTGAAACTAAGTATCGTTGATCGCTAGTATTCACACAGCGTTGTCCACATCAGTGCGTTTCCCTTCGCGTTGAGAGTTCCTTGGCCCGTTGTCTTGCACTTTGCTTGTTTGAGTTGTTTGTTGTGTCACTGGCTCCCTTTTGCGTTGCAATCGAAAAGAGGTGTCTTCAAGCGTTGAGAGTTTCAACACGATTTCTTGATCGCCTCTAGCATAACTCTTAGGTCTTTCCAAATCTCTGTCTTACTCGCTTGTTGCTAACGCAAAGAAAAGCCCTACCTAAACGAACTTACCTTGCGAGGGTGGAGAGAGGCGAAGCAGCCTACCTGGACAATGGGCAGAGTGGAAGGATCAGCGACCCCAACCCCAACCCGTCCGTTACATCCACCATCACTGCTCTAGCCCTTCATCAACGATGAACCCTAAACTTGAAAGTTCTTAATTAATGAGCTACTTAATTACTCGATCTGATCTCGGCTTGGAACCAATAAAGCGGAGGAGTCCAATATCCGACTTCTAGTACTTCTTTCCGCGAGTGTTAATCTATGTTTCTTGAGGGAAAGACGCTGGTATTTTTGGCTTCGGTTTACAAGCGCATAAACCGAAAACCACTACGAAGAGTTTCGTTTTCTTTCTTCCAACGTTGATGTTTGCATTGCGACACAGAGAGCCGAGACGAATAGCCGGGCTTCACAATTTCAAAAATCACCGGCCAAGAGACAAGACAAAAATCGCAAGCATCCTCGGTCTGAAGAGCAAGACGCAAGCCCATCGGGGAGCAAAGGAGCGAGGAGAGAGGAGCTGAGACTTCCGCGACGCTCTACGATGCGATGTGGGCAATATCCATGGATGGAGGCCTCGCAACCCCAGCCGAGAAGCACATAGATGTGGGTGCAAGACAGCATGGTAGCTGAGAAAACGTAAGAACTCGTTCAGACGATTATGAAGAACAGGACCACTCTCCAAAAAAGCAGGAGATTTACTAGTCCTGGAGAGGTTTCGCTGGCTGAAGCTGAGGAGTTAGAAAGGAAAGAAGAAGAAGCTCGACTGAAAGAAGCTCGACAAGAAGAAAAGAGGATGAAGTTCGAGGAGGCAAGTACAGGACGTGCACGGCACTGGTTCCGGTTTGTATTGACTCAGATTTTTTCTTTTTCCTCCCGTCATCAATGATCCTTGGCTTGCAGATCCAACACGGACGAAAGTAACTTTGCAACAAGTATTAGTAGCGTAGAAAGACCTTGAAATGCACGATACCTGTGCACGTAATCTACAGCTTGGATCATATTGCACTATGAAACTAAGCCCCAGTGCAGCGACGTCCGTGCACAGCAGCAGGTCCTTTGAGCCTGCGAGAACTTGTGAAACGTGTCCTCCTTCCCTCTGTTCGACAATGCCGTGTAGCTTATATATGTCACAATCTCCCGCGCATGGACCTATCATCGTCCATACGAAAACTTGAGACACTAAAGGAGCTTACCTGTAGGAGCCCTTAGCAGAGCCAAGAATGTAACCAGAAGTATCTTACTTGACGGACAGGAGAGATAAAATACGTTGCAGAACCTTTTTGGTGTGTTCAATAATAGCGTTGGTGTGGTCCGTCGCTCCTTCAGAAGGCGTAGACGACAAACCTATGGTAGCAGAGAGACTAATCTTGGCAAGCTTGTTCACTGTCGTTCAGTGTGGCCGATAAAAGAACGATAAAAGTTGCCTCTTGCTGCCATTACACTGGTGCGTACCAAGGAAATCGAGAATGCTTCTGATATCCCATGTCTAATCACCTGAAGGACAGAATTTTAGAAGGAGAAATAGACTCACGGCATTTCCCACCTATCCCATCAAAGAACAATCCATTGCAAAAAATCATACTGAAACGACGCCGTGTTCTTCAAATGATCCAGCAAGTAGCGATCAGAATGGTGATACCTGACTAGCCAGAATCTGGGATTTAAATCAAGACCAAACAAAGAACTTTACCACACGTTTCCGCAGTCGCGACTTTCTCTTTCGCTCGGTTTTTAACCCTGGAACAAGCCAGTATAACCGGTGCACAAGCTGCCACACACTTGGATGAAAAGCTCCTGGAACGAGGATCACAGCTGCTGAGCTCGAGGACGTGCTGTTACACGAGACCAGCTTGCGGGCTTGAAGCGAGAGATGACATGCACTTGCTTGCCGAGGGGTTCAGAAACGTGGAGATGAAGGGTGGAGATGAACGTGGAGATGAAGCGATCAAGCAAGAAGTCGCTGCTAGCAGAAAGAGGGCGGAGAGCATGTGGATCGAGCTTCTGCTTGCGAGATCTTCGTGTGTAAAATCTTGTGGCTGCAAGCACCCCGTGAGAGCTTACCTCTGGATGGATCGAATGCTGCACTGCGGCGCCTGGTGACAATTTTAAGGAAGTACCTGCCTAGCAGTTGCCAGCCTCCACCAAAATTTCTCCTTCAACAGGACAGTACAGCATGCAAGCACCAACAAGAAAGTATATAGAAGTTTAAAACAGCCATAACAAACAAGCCTGAAGCAAGCTGATCTCATTGTGGATATTTTAACACAAAAACCTCAAGTTCCACTCTCTCCACATGCGAGTTTGGAGGATTGGAGCAAGGAACTCGGTGTTTGTAAATTCCAAAAGCTGTAAGTGCCTTCTCCTTCAGCGTTTTCAAGAAAGGTTCCTCCGAAGGTAGTGCATGGCCAGTTTGTCCAGGTTTACTTGCTTGCTCAAGGTTTAAGAAATCAGCTAAAAACTGTTGGCTCATATTTATTATATATATAATTATTCCAAGGAAGTATAATATAAAACATCAAAGTTCCAAGACGCCTCCACAAATCTTCGAAATCAAGGTTGGCTTTGTGTCTGACGAAGATACTGCAATGTTGTGATGTTTGGCAAGGTTCTCCAGCTTCTGTTTTGTAAATTCCGACTTGGAGAGAATACCTTGAATTAAGGCCACAACCTGTGGTGTTCCGAGCGATGGTCCAGCAGCCACTGCATCTGCTATAGCCTTAGTTTCAGCTTCGGCTTCTTTCTCCGCTCCTTCTTGTAACGCCTCGTATCTTTTAGCGGCAACTTCTTTCAGCGTCTGCCCAATGTCGCTGCTAACCGAGCCTGTGAAAGCGTCTTGAAACGAGACGGTGTGCAATGAGTACTTGACATTACCATAGCATCCACTGCCCCTCATTGGTTTCAGGTATTCTGGCACCGGTTTCACTGGCAAGCTCCGCGTGCAAAGGAAGACAAAATGCAACTCCCATTTGCTTAGGTGCTCCTCCGGTATCCAACTTATGATGCTGTTAAAAGACATAAATTCCTCTGCGCTGGCCTGGTGCTTCTCGTCATTGACAGTCACTTGGATGGCAAGAAGATGCAACTTTCCGGAAGCATCTCGCCACACGATAAGCCCGTCGATAGAGCGATAATTATACGTGAGCGGAAGGAAATAAATAATTCCTCCAGTCTCTGCCTCAGAGATCCACGTCTTGTAGTCTGGAACACTACCAAATCTTTGGGTCTGACCAGTCCGGATATGCATACCGTTGAGATTCAAGCCCTTACAGCTGATTACTTCCGCAGCCAGGTTTTCAACAAGCCATCCCATTTCAGCCCAGTTTATGGGGCCGACTTGATCAAGCAAGTACCTGCAATAGTGATGCCATGCAGTCTTCTCATATACTGTCCGGCTTTCTGCCTCCCTGAACCCTTCAGTGTATATCCTCCTGATGTACGGAGTTACATAATCTGCATCGTTACATTTCGGATCCCCAACTACGAACCTCATGTCCTGTTCCATCATGCTCACTTGTGAATGACAGGCGGTTGACAAGCGTAAAAGTGTGTCCGCAAGTAAAGCCCTGATGCTGGACATTTCTGCTGAAGAAACAAATAACTTCACCACTTCCTCCCATTCATCCTTATCTTTTAGCAGGTTGGCAATCTCCACATCACTAGGCACCGGGAAAGTGGCTCGGAAAACGGCATCGAAATCAACATCGTCGCTTGTCAGACGGTTCCGAGCATGAAGTCTGCAGGATGAGTCCAAAACAGACAGCGAAAGAGGGTGGTCACCACCATAATATGCTATCTGTTCCCGCCACTGAGGAAGGCAGCCTAGAATGGATGCATGGTTCAAGTAAGCGCCATACTCCTCCTGCAAGAATGATCGGCTGGCTAAGGAAACCAGAGATAAACGAAGTACTTACTCCCCAAAATCCCTGCTGGAACTGGACCCAGTATGAATCACCCTTACGCTTGCGAGAAAAATCCGCCATAGGAGAGAGTGCCTTAATAGAGACATGCGCTTTCTGAAGCAAGCTCGACAACTTCGTGTCCACGGCAGCTCGATGATCCTCGCCGGTATCAAGAACCTGAGCCCCATCAACTATGAAGTAGAATCTCTCCTTCAGCTCCAGCCTTTGGTCCAGAAATTTCTCCACGCCTTCCAGCGACTCGAGACTGTCAATCTCTTGCAGTACATCTTGCGCCTGGCAATAAGTGAAACGTAGTGCGTCTTTCACCTGCGCCAATAAAGTGGTGTATGCGGATTCTATGCTCCACAGGCAGACGATTCTAATGTTTCCCTCCTCGCGGCCTTTCAAGAACAGCAGCCATGCAAGTCCCCTCAGGTAGCAGCTCTTCCCCACGCCCTTTGGTCCCGTCACGTAGATTATATGTCCTTGGCCTGGATGTTTACAAGCGTGGAGGAATGCCCGGAACAGTCCAGCTATGTCTTCCCTGGCTGCAAACTTCAAATCCCCGCCTGGTCTACGAGGGGGCACGCCTATGCCTGGATATGGTAACGAACTCACCTCCCCAGGCGCCTTGAGCTTCTCATAGAGCTCCTTCCAAGGGATCTTTTGCATATTCCCATGCGCTTCCCTCGCTCTGGTCAGATTGTACACTGTTCCATCCAGTAGCCTCGGGTAAGCCACCACAACAGAGCGCCGGCGGCCTATCATCCTTAAACCCTATATGTTGCAGGTTTATCTTTACCTCTATTGTTAAGATCAAGGTAATGTAGAAACTAACATATAATAAAATCAAATATATTGATTGATAGATATTTTTAGTCCACGAAGGCTACTCGCAAAGAATGTAGCTTTAGCTACCGCTTCTCTATTCCATTTTGGCAGCGTGGAGCCTCCTCTTTTTCCCGGCTCTCTTCTTTTCAGCTCTCATTCTCTTGGATGCCTTTTGCGCGGAGCACTTGGACAAGCCCGATGGTGCGTCGCGGAGAGCAAAGCTCTTGGCTACGTGTCCCAGGTGAAGCATTCTCACCTGGAAGATCTTCCTCAAGCCCTCCCTGTGGACGGCATACGCACGCACGGAAGAGCGAAATGCATTTACTGCAAGCTGCTTGAGATCACCCTGAAAGAAAACTCAAAAATGAGAAAACAAAACGGAAAGGGCCAGTTGGAGTTTGTACCTCTGACGTGACAAATGACTCGAGAGCGGTTTGCATGGCTGCAGCTGCTGGATGCATTTCTGCAACTTCGACGCTTGCAAAGCTCCTTTTCTGAGAAATGGTGTAGATAGAATCCAGAACCTTACGAGTGTCGAGGTCCTTCAGAACCACGCCATGCTTGCGCAGTTCTTGAACGTACTCGGCTTCACACGGTTGTAGAAACAAAGTTGCTTCACCTTTCCTACCAAGCCTGGCAGTTCTTCCAACTCTGCGATTACAAGCATTAGTAGCGTAGAAAGGCCTTGAAATGCACGATACCTTACCTGTGCACGTAATCTACAGGTTCACCTGGAGGATCATATTGCACTATGAAACTAAGCCCCTTAAAATCAAGTCCCCGTGCAGCGACGTCCGTGCACAGGAGCAGGGCCCTTTCAGCCTGCGAGAACTTGTGAAACGTGTCCGTTCGTTCCCTCTGTTCGACATTGCCGTGCAGCTTAAATATGTCGCAATCCAAAAATCTCCCCCGCATGGAGCTTCCGTCGTCCATGACCCAGGAGAATCTGCTCATGACAGTATGGTGAAAATCTACTGCATCGCATGTAGAGAAAAAGACAACTATCTGGAAAAACATTTGTATGATCACCAAAACATTTAGAGAGAGAAAAAGCTTACCTTGTAGGAGCCTTTTGTGCTGTTAAGTTTCAGCCTTAGCAGAGCCAACAATGTGACCAGACGTATCTTGCTTGAAACTACGGACACGTGAGCAGATGTTAGAACCCAAGCAAAGACAATAAAATTGGTGTAGAACCTTTTAGAACACACTGTTGCAGCTTATCTGAGATGCTGTATTCAATATTAGCGTTGGTGTCCAGGTCCGGCGCTCCTTCAGGAGGCGTTGACGACAAACCTATGGTAGCAGGATCGCAGAGACTAATCTTGGCAAGCTTGTTCACTCTATCGTTCAGTGTGGCCGATAAAAGAACGTGCTGCCTTTTGCTGCCATTACGCTGGTGCGTACCAAGGAAATCGAGAATGCTTCTGATATCCTTCTCGAATCCCATGTCTAATAACCTGAAGGACAGTATTTTAGAAGGAGAAATAGAATCACGCAACTTCCCACCTATCCGCCTCGTCAAAAACAATCCATTGCAAAAAGTCATACTGAAACGACGCAGTGTTCTTCAAATGATCCAGCAAGCGTCCCGGTGTAGCGATCAGAATGGTGATACCTGACTAGCCAGAATCTGGAATTTAGTTCAAGACCAAACAAGGGACTTCAACACACCTTTCCGCAGTCGCGCTTTCTCTTTCGCTCGGTTTTCTCCACCCATGATGTGGCCTGGAACAAGCCAGTGGAATCGGTGCACAAGCTGCTCTGCTACGCCACATACTTGGATGCAAAGCTCCCTCGTTGGAACGAGGATCACAGCTGTGGACAGTGCAAACATCAACCTTGAAAGTAGCAAACGAGAAAAGAAAAACAAACAAGGAGAAGGAACTCTTCGTACCAAATGTACCCTCCGTCCTAGTGATTTTTGGTTCACGCGCTTGTAAACCATGGACGATTGGAGCCAGATATACCAGCGTCTTTCCCGTTCCTGTCCGAGCATTCACGAGGCTGGTAAAACTGTCAAGACCGCTCTCACAAAACAGAGAATAACACTCACAGGTCTCTCCCGGAAAGAAGTAATGGAATCGCCGATTTCTGGACAACAGTCGGAGATTGGAACCCCATAGCTCCTGAAAATGCGCCGCTGTCGCGTATGTTCTAGATGAATTCTCAATCGCCTTACCGTGCAAATGCGCCGCGAGGCGTGGCTCCAGGCCGAGATCGCCGAATTCGCCACTCCCGAACACGGCGTCTTTCATGAGGCTAGAACCATAAACCCTAAGATCAAAAACCCAAAGAAAAAGAAAAGGGGCATTCCGAGAATTGAACTCGGGACCTCTCGCACCCTAAGCGAGAATCATACCAGTAGACCAAATGCCCATGATTTACATGTTAAGCTAAACAATTTTTAATTTATAGACTAATAAACACCCTTTAACCCGTTATTCGAGCATATGCTCTAGATCAAAGATTGCATCATAGGGCTTCCTCTTTTGGCACGCCATACGCGTTTGAGTGCTGACTGATATTTGTCCACGCCAGAGCTCTCGCCCTTGCAATGGAGGCGATGGCGGTGGCGTCGGCGGCGGCCACGACCAGCGGGGCGCAGCAGCAGCTGGATCGATTGCACAGAGCGGCGGCGGCGTCGCGAGCGTCCTCCTGCGATTGCAAATCCTTGGCGCCTCCTCCCCCACAGCATTTGGTTTGGGGCTACACGAATCGCAGCCTCTTGCGGCGGAGTCCTGCGGAGCGATGCGCGGCGGGAGCGACTCCCACAATGCCGCACAGCTTGCCGTCGGAGAATTCGGCCACGGTATGGTGGAAATTTCTCTCTCCTTCCCCATTTCTTTCTCGCGATTGAGAGGTTCGTGGTTTGCGTGTAGAAGAAGCACGATTATTACACGGTTTGCGATTTCATGACGCCAAGGAAGGATCTCTTTTGTGTTCGGGTCTCAACAACGGTGGATGATGGTCGGTGTTTTCTTTTCTTCTTCTCTTCCAGACTGACTTTGTGGCTTTCGAAAATGATAGCTTTGAAATTGCTCGTGGACAATCGCATTACTGGGCTTCCCGTTATAGACGAGGACGGAAAGCTGGTCAGTCTCTCCATCTCTTTTTTGCAACTCGTAGATCTGAAAGCCAAATCTCTCACAGGTTGGAGTTGTATCAGACTACGATTTACTAGCTCTCGATTCTATCTCGGGTAAGCCAGAGCTCCAAAGTTTTTTTTTTTATGAATTTCTCAAAATCTCAGGGAAGAGGCCATCGACCAACAGTTTGTTCCCCGAGGCAGGAAGTACATGGAAGGTGAGCAAAACTTTCTAGAGTTTCCATTCGCAATGAGCTTTTTTTTCTTTCTTTCAGGCCTTTAAAGAGATCCAACACCTTCTCACCAAAACGCAAGGCAAGACTGTGGGAGATTTGATGACTCCCTCGCCGCTGGTGGTTCGAGTGGACATGAACATTGAAGACGCAGCCAGGTAGCTTCAAACGTTTCTCCTATACTTGATAGAAATTTCGCTAAAACTTCTCGGTTTTCCTTTGGATCCAAGGATATTACTTGACACCAAGTACCGGAGGCTTCCTGTTGTGGACGAGTGTGGAAAACTGGTAACGAAGAATTAGATTTGCTTGATTGTGAGAATTCTTACATAAACCTCCAGGTCGGTTTGATCACGAGAGGCAACGTTGTTCGAGCAGCGTTGCAAGTCAAGCGTGCTGCCGAGGAAAATACTTCCAGCTCGTGACAAAGAAAAATATTTATTCTCGGAATCGTCCCAGAAGACTCACATTCATTTGTTCTCTCTGCGGCCAATTCTTTGTATTTCTATTTGGTTAACAAAGGATCACATCTTAAACGAGAAAATGTCGTTTTATGAGTTCCTAGAATTTGGATTTAAAAGTCGTTTTTATCTCTTTGTACAATGTGATTCAACTCCCACCACCACCGCCACCGCCACCGCAACCACCACCACCACCGCCTCCGCCTCCGCCACACCCACCACCACCGCCTCCGCCACATCCACCACCGCCTCCGCCACCTCCTCCACAACCTCCTCCTCCACCTCCTGCTCCACCACATCCCCCACCTCCACTGATGCCACACCCGCCTCCGCCACCACCTCCGCCACAATACGAACCACCTCCATCATACCAGCACTGGCCTTCACCACCAAAACCATCACCACCAGTGTGACCGCCAAAGTCGCCACCAGTGTCACCGCCAAAGTCACCATCGTGGCCCCCGCCAAAGTCACCACCGTGGCCCCCGCCCTCTCGCCTACCACCTTCAATCTCCTTGCGGCGACGGCGATCAATCATCACAGCACCTGGTCAGGCAGCAATGTTCTTAGTATTTGGGTGCAAAATACTCGTTTCTCACCCCAATGATCTTGTTCTTCTTCTGAGACGATCACTCGTTTACTCGTCGTCATCCACGAAGGAATGGATTTGCCGAGCATATCGGACACGGACATGCTTATGGTTGCCGACAAAAGAAGCACAAGCAGCACATCCTCGTTGGGATCAATCTGGAAGTAAGCTTTCACTTACGGTTTCTTAGAATGAGATAGATCGAACTTTACCTGCATGCCTCCAGACCGCCAGTTGAAAAGAGCTGTCGCCTTGCCTTGAGGAGCGTCTCTTGTGAATCTCACCATTGTCACAAACCACGCTTCCTGTCGGTCTGACGCACCAGGAACAGCAAATTCCAGGTGACGACCCGAGAAGAGCATGACCTACAATCAAGTTTTCCAGAGAATCAGCCATCTGTACCACTGTATAATCTCACTAACTCACCGGACAGTCGTGGGATTTCATTTCAACGTGGAGCTGTGGTCTCATGTTCCAGCGCTTATCCTTCACATTTCTGTCCACAGTTAAAATAGCCTTCCCGTTCTGCAGAGACCATCTCCTAGACTCCCAAGATGGTTTCTCCAGTTGCCACGCAGATCCCAGAATTTCACCTGAGAAAGAAAAAACATTCTGTCGATCTAAAAGATTTTTTGCTTTTGCCATACCGTTTACAGAGCCAGTGTTATAAGAACCTTTGTATGTCCACCCTCCTTTGTGAACGTGCACAACTTTATCAGTGTCTGGAATGCTTCTTAGCCAAAACCCTCCACGCTTGTATCTACAAGAAAAGCTACCGCATCAGCTCTGGAAAAAAGTGGAAGGCGTGACCACAGCGTACAAACCTGCAACGCACGACGAAGGATTCGACTCTGGCGTGGTCGAAAACGTTCCTTGTTACCCACATGCCTTCGCGGTTACTGTCGTGAGTGGCACAGTCGTCTCCCGTGTCTCTCACTCTCACGCTTCTAAAGAGATAAGGCGCAGTGACTGGAGGAGTAACGGAGATGTAAACCAGCACCGACACTTGTCGGTCCTCCTGCAATGGAAACCAGCCGCCGAGTGATTGTGTTTCCGAACGGATGACATTTATCCATGGAATCACGAGCCGGCCCACAGTTCTGGATGTCAAAAACCGCTTCCGTCGAACTGCTAGCACCAGTCCTTCGGTGGAGAGTTCAGCCGTCATGACTGACACTACGTTCTGCTGAGAGCCAGCCTGCAGTCGTTGGCTTTCGAGCTTCAGAAACTTTTGATGGTTTAACGAGCTGACCACATAGGAGATGGTCTTGTCGTCTGGCAAACCTCTAGTGCCTCGCACGGAGAGATGAACCTACAGAAATCGATCGGATCAGGCGAGATTGACAACAAATCTGCAAACTCAAATACCTGAATGGTCTTTCGCTCAGCCAAGTGATCATCGTTTTTACTAGCAAGCCTAGCGAGCTTGGTTGGATCATAAGCAGGTGTTCCAGGAATGGATACTGGTGGCTCCCCTCTATACATGCAGCCTGCTTTCTCGTATGGAAGGCCATACGTGTCTTCCCACATAGATCGAGTTTTTGTGAATCCATTGTCCAGTTTCCCTCCGGAACCTCGGTTGCTATCTGTGTCGTCATGCTCGAAGATCCTTCCCAGTACCTGTGTGAGATCGTTGTGGTAGCTCACAGTGTGAAGCTGATGAGTGTGCCATATCAAATCGATGTCGTAAGTGGGAACGAAAAACGTTGATGTCCCAGACGTGCGTATGAGATGGAGAAATGCCTTGTAACGTGCAGCTGCAGCTAGCAAGAAGCTCTCATCCAGGTAATGCGGCTCAGAAACCTGCATACTTAAAGTTGAGTTTGCTTTCCAGAAAAGATCACCACTTGCCTGATAGTAGAAACTTTTCTGCCTGAGAGCCGCTTCTGCCAAGTCATAAGAGATATTGGTTGCTCTTTCGGTATATCTTCTTGTCACGTCTCCACCGTAAATGTCTAGAGTGTATGGTTCGTCCGGGAAATTCGAAGCCCAGGTATTGGCGCTTTGTTGGAGATCGCTTTCGTGTCTCGCCAAAGATGGTCCGGCCACAATCTTACCGAACAATCTCTTACAGTCCTCAGCATATTGAACCTAGTCAGAGAGGTCACTTCAGCAAACAGAAAATGAATGGGTACACTTACAGGATTCAAGCGATGGCAATGCCATATCCAATTGCAGTCGAGCGGTGGGACAAAAGTTCCAGAAGAATTTGCTAGCAGCGGAAGGC
This sequence comes from Selaginella moellendorffii, assembly GCF_000143415.4. NCBI lineage: Eukaryota > Viridiplantae > Streptophyta > Lycopodiopsida > Selaginellales > Selaginellaceae > Selaginella > Selaginella moellendorffii. Next base: position 332,565 of record NW_003314388.1, read on the forward strand.
AGCAGTACTGGTATCTAGAATCCAAGAAGAAATAAGAAAACTGGATCTAGTAATTAATATCTCACCTCTCGATTGCCCTTTCTAAAACAGGGCTCTCAAATAGTCTGAAGTTGGCATGTACCAGCGAAAGAAACTCCAACTGTGATTTTGCAGCTGCTACCACATCCAGAGACACCGCAATTTCTTGAGCTTTGCGCCATTCATTCAGTTGATTCTCGGAAAGGGAAGCCATTCTTGTTGTCTGTGAGTCGAGCACATCCTTAAATTCTTGGGAAGGAGCTGCCTGTTTTGACTCTTTCGTGTTCAAAAATTCGATGTGTCTTGAAGCTTTTGGGTACTTCAGACTAGATCTCGGCATTCACGCGAGCCGCGTGGAAAGCTTCAAGATCCAGTTGACTAGCGAGGCAGGATCGTCGAACTTGCTTTTGTCGTCAAGCCGTTTTTACCAAGACTTGAGAGAAAAAAACATTATCGTCCGTCCCACAAGGACGTGCATCCACGTTGCCCTGCTAAAAACATTCAAAATCGGCTGATAGTTCAGATGCAACTGTACTCTCAAGGGAAATCCACGTCCTTTTGAGCCAAGAGAAGCTCAAAGCGAGGAACAAGAAGTACTCTTCCATGTCCACTTACACTCGCTACTTCGTGCCTAGGCAGTAAAAACACACAGAATTAGAGATTGTTTCACTGCCAGCAATTTTCGTCACCATGGAGGATGAATGCAGAGAACACATCCGACCTGTAGATCGGGAGAAAGGCTGTCGAAAAGAGCAGTGACGACTTGCAAGGACTCCAGAACCTCGCACTTTGTAGACGTGAGATGTGCCTCAGATGATGGTTTTTCGAGCACTCGTAAAGTGAGAGAACCATCTAAAACAAGGATCGCGTTAAAGAAAAAAACGATCACACCAACATACCAGCTGGTTTCAAGTTTGAGCTCAAGTGATTGTGGCACCCTCCCAGATGTGCCAAGAGCGCTTCAAACACATGGAAGAAAGAGTCACTGACTTACGCTTTGACGAGGCTTCTGCCGGAAGATCGCCCTCGTCGCTGCTAAACTCTTGAAGCTCTTGCACAGGAAGCTTGCTCAATGATACATCCTAGAAGAAATATCCAATGAGAGGAGACGAAAGAGAAGAGCCAGGCCATTACCTCAGACGTGGTGCTAGAATCAACCCTGGCAGAGAATGATGCGCAAGCAAACACGGCTAGAAGTTGAGCTACCTCGTGCTTGCGTTGCAATCAAGATCGTCGTCGTCAGCATCCGAGATTCCATCCTCCAGCTCCAGTGGCCGCCGCCTCGTCGTCGTCCTCGGGCGCTTCATAGCTTCCGCCCGCTAGGTTTAAACGAGAAAAAATGCCGTTATAGATACAATAAACACGGGGTGGGGGTTGGGGGCTTAATGTCGTGCAATGGCCTCGTTGCAATGCCGTCGGTGACACAAGCGCGCTGTCTACACATTCCGTGGTAAGTGCCTCCTCGCGGCAGCAGCCTTTGGTTCCCTGGGGCAGTGATGAGAGCAATAGACGGAATCTGGCGGAGCTATGGAAGAAGGCGGAAGAGTCCCACCGAATGGAAATCCACGAGAATTGTCCATTGCACCTTGCTGCTCAACAAGGCAGTACTGAATTAGTTCAATAGCTGCCAATGATGAGGCCACTCCAACGCAAGCCATGGCATGTTATTCTAAACCAGTACTGTGTGATATAGTGTGTTATTTGTGGATGTGGTAAAAAAGTCTAAACTACCTCTGCCATGTGGTGATATTTCATTGGCCTTTCATAATTTTATGCATTTTATGATGGAGAATATACATATTGTCACATTTATAAATATATGTATGTATATACATATATTACCCTAGCTAAGTAATACACTAATTATAATACTATAATATATAGATTATCTATTTGGGACTAAATTTAGTCCATCCATTCTTATATATAAGTAGGGGTTTAAACCCCAATTAATATATCTATTTTTATATTCTAAGCATTCACATTAGTGGAGGTGAAAGGCATTGCAATTTGTCCCTAAAGGGTAAAGCTTTTTGACAGTAGTGTGTAAGCTCCTGAGTTTGGACTTCCTGGGAGGTCACCCAGCCCAGTACTATTCAAACCCAAGGACGCTTAACTCCAACTATCCCAAGACCCTTAACCGATTGGAAAAGGGGGTGCACTCTTGTTCATGGGCCCTTTCCCTCTATATTTGAACCCCATGGATCGTCTTTCGAATCGTTCCCTTTGGTTGCTTACAATCCACCACGCTTCCTTGCAAGTTCACGCCCTCGTGAACGGAAGCTGAGAGCCGCAACTCTCCCGAGAGCCTCGCTCTCTTGACACCCTACCCCTCGGGTCGAGCCCAGTGGGAGCAAACTGGACCAGCCAGATGTCAATCAACATGTGGTGTGATTCCCCTAGCCAACCAACAGAGTCAGACCCGAGACCGCTCCGATACCAAATGTAAGCTCCTGAGTTTGGACTTCCTGGGAGGTCACCCAGCCCAGTACTATTCAAACCCAAGGACGCTTAACTCCAACTATCCCAAGACCCTTAACCGATTGGAAAAGGGGGTGCACTCTTGTTCATGGGCCCTTTCCCTCTATATTTGAACCCCATGGATCGTCTCTCGAATCGTTCCCTTTGGTTGCTTACATAGTGTTCAGGATTGTGCTTTTTTATTTTTATTTTTTCATTCTCGTCTAGATTTGTGAGTGCTTGGAATATGGAAAGGGAATACAAAAATGTGCATATTAATTAGCCCAAAAACCCTAATTTATATATAGGAGTGAGTGGTCCAGATTGAAACCAATCCGACGGCTATCAAAATCCCACTACGCTAATATTAGTATACAGCATCGTAACCGTACACTTGGCCCTCACATCATCCCCTCCTCTTGGGATAATGGAAAACCATCAGGGTTCTCTTGAAGATGGGCCGGGATCCGGAGGAACAATAGGAGGAGGCATCAGTGGATCTGTAGGTGGTATTAACTCCTCCTGATCCCTTTGTACGAAGCGTTTTAGCCGTTGCACATGCACAATCTCTGGAGGATCGGCCTGTTGAACGTCATGCTGAACTCATAAACTTGTGGTCCAATTTGTCGCAACACTTGTTATGGTCTTTTCCATTGCTCAAGAAGCCCCTTAGATAAACCACGTACCGTAAAATGGGGAAAACAGACTAACACCAAATCATCCACTTTGTACTCCGCAGGTGGACGATGATGGGAGTTGTAGCGCTGTTGTTGTCCCACTTGTACGCAGCCTAAGTGTTCGGCAAACTCTACTCGGACAAGTGGAAGAATGCTCGTCAAATACTGATCCCATGATCTAGCATCGGCAGCACGTGGCAATCGTGAAGGTAAACCCAGCTCCGTTAGTAATATTGGATCATGACCATATAGGAGTTTATATGGTGAAGCACCAACAGAACTCTGCACCCCTGTAACATATGCATACCGAAGAGACGGCAAATAACCATCCCAATCCAAATGCTGAAAGTTCACATACTTTGCAATCATCCCTTTGAATGTCCGAACAAGCCATTCCACCAGACTGTCTGATTGTGGATGATAAGCACTCGTGAAAGTGTGGCATATCCCCAACCGAGACGTCAAGACATGAAATGCCTCAGCCATAAATGCGGGACTATTATCCGAAAGAATCCGCTCTGGACAAGAATGCTAGAACACCACTCGATTGAGAAGGAAGTATCTAACAGCAGTTGCAGAGGCGCTAGCAAGAGCACCAACTTCCACCCAACGAGTCAAGTAGTCAGAAGCAATAATAACATACTCATTGCCAGCAGTCGACCATGGAAAAGGTCCCATAAGATCAAACGCCACTAACTCAAACGGATGGGAAACTACAATTGACTCCAACCGTCCTTCCGCAGCACGAGGGGGAGTATTACGAGCTTGGCACCAAATGCAGCTACGCACATACCGGATAATATCACGTCACATCTCCGGCCAATAGAAAGACCTGCGCAGCTTCTCGGTGACACAACAGTGTCCCATATGCCCACCTAGAATAGGAGAATCATGGTAGGCATGGAGAAACCGTGGAATAAACACCAAAGGCACCACCAGCCGTAAATGATCATCAGGATCTGTCCCCACAAAATAAAGAAGGCCATCGTCAAGGCGATATTGAGAATGTAAATGCCGGAGAGGCAAGTCATCAGCAAGTGATGCAGGATTCTCAAACCCATCTCGAAGCCTCCAAATCCACAGCTCAATCTTTTGAGCCTCGCGAACCTCATCAAGAGAAGGTAGATCTTGCTCTACACCTTGTGGACACTGAACGTCAAGGACAGCAACCGCCGACGGCACAGAATCCTCATCTAGAAAATCCACAGATGGTGGAACAACAGGTTCGTCAGAAACATGAGAAGTGAGTGGAGAAGGAAGAGGAGCTCGAGAAAGGGCATCAGCATCAGCCATAGAACTCCCTGGGCGATGAACAACATCGAAATCATATATCTGAAGCTTCAAAGCCCATCGAGCCATATGACCAACCAGGTTCTTCCGCTTCAATAATGAAGTAACAGCAGCATAGTCACCTTCAAGTAACGTCCGAGAACCATGTAGATAGGCATGAAGTTTCTCGAAACCCCAGATTGCTGCTAAACACTCCTTCTCCATCGTGGAGTAGTTCATCTCCGCTGGTTATAATGTACGGCTTATGTATGCAATGGGATGGTGCTGACCCAGCACACTCGAGCTCTCTTGTATCAACACACCTCCAAGACCAATGTCAAAAGCATCCACGCGCAAAATAAAAGGTCAAGTGTAGTCAGGATATGCCAAAACCGGAGGAGTCGTCAATAGTTCTTTGAGATTCACAAACGCTCGCTCACAATCTGGAGACCAGATGAAAGATGACGTTGATGACTTCAGCAACGCTCGCAATGGTGTAGTGCGATCGGAAAGATGATCCACAAAACGACCGAGATACTGCACCTTACCCAAAAAGCACTGCACATCATTCACACACTTCGGAGTAGGGAACTTTAGAACAGCCACAAGTTTGTCAGGATCAACTTGCAAACCCTCACGAGAAATACGATACCCAAGATAAGTTGTGTCCTTGGACCCAAACACGCACTTTGACCGCTTCAGCTTTAAACCAACGTCGCGTAGCCGATCCAACATTTTACAAACATCACGAACGTGCTCCTCCCACGTCCCCTCTGAGTGGATCAAGACATCATCAATGAAGTCAGCAGTCACCTCCGGCATATCGCAAAGAACCTCATCCATCATCCGCTAGAAAGTTGCTAGAGCATTGTTCAAACCAAACGGCATCACCAAGAACTCGTACAAACCAAATGGTGTACGAAAAGCAGTCTTAGGAATATCTTCTTCGGCCATTGGTACTTGCCAATACCCAGAAGCAAGATCTAGCTTGGTGAACCAACGACTTCGCCCCAGACGATCCAAGAGATCAGCAGTGTGAGGAAGAGGATACACATCTAGGATCGTCACTTCGTTTAACGGATGATAGTCGATGCAGAAACGAATACTCCCATCAGGCTTCGTCACAAGATGAGGTTCACATGCCCAAGGACTCCGCGACTTCCGAATAACACCCTTCTCCAGCATTTCCTTGACGTTTGCTCATAAAATCTTGATCTCCTTAGGTGACCAACAACAAACAGGAACCTTGATTGGACGAGCATCCCCGGTTGGAATCGGATGACATGTGGCAATCTTAGCCCCAGACGATAAGTCAAATTTAAAGAGATCAGAATACTCCTTCATGAGCCGGTCAACTGCTGCAACACAAAGATCGTCGGAGGGATCGGAAAAGGGAAAAGTAGAACAAGATGGAAACACAAAAGGAAAGAGTGGGGAACAAAAGTAATGGAAGCAGAGGTAGAAGTAGAGGGACAAAGAGGTATGGAAGTGAGAGGAATGGAAAGTAGCCTCAAAGTCACATTTGGCATGATTGCGCTGCAACCAATCCATACCAAGAATGAGGTCAAAAGCTTGACTCGGCACCACCCGCAACGGCTGCAACTCAAGCTCGAGATCGCCCACACGCACAACCAGGTCCACCTCATCCCGTGCACATGCATGTGTACGGCCGTTGCCATAAAGAATGAAAACTAGTTCCGCCGCATGACGCAAGTGTAAACGACAACGTGTGGCAACAGGTCGAGCAATAGAAGATAAACTCGAACCTGTATCAACCAATATGGAGAGAATAATAGGAGACCTCTTGTTATAAAAACGAGCTTGGAAAGTAAACACTGGATGAACCGGTGCCGAGTGAACCCCTTGATGATACTCCCAAAAGAAAGATGGAGGGGTCACTAACTTATTCGTGCAAGGTCCCTCCGTTACTCGCGCGACTCCTCGTTTCCCGGATGCATCTTGGTGTCCAGACCTTCCACTGCAGCAGCACCCATGGGACGTTGCTGACGCCAAGGTCTCCACCTAGGAAATGGAGGTTGCCAATCCGGAAAACGATGGCAATGCCGATAAGTATGACCAACTTCATCATACGCCCAGCAGCGAACATCACGGCCACGTCCTCGTGCTTGTCCTTGGACTCAAGCAGCAGCAGCATCAACCTCCATTGGAACAGGACCATCACCCATAGGAAGTGGAGCGGAAGGACGTGCAGCGAGAAGTGGAAGAGGCGACGTCTCATAATGTTGTGCCAAGCGAAGAGCATCATCAAGGGTGGCAGGAGCAAGTGCATGCACAAGTCCGACAAGATCTTGACGAAGTGTTGGCCACAACATTCCTAGCTTGATCCGCTCCGACATATTTGGCTCCGCACGAAGCAAAAGACTTCGGAAATGAACGCCAAATTGCATCATCGACTCAGATGGCCCTTGGCAAAGACGATGCAATTGTTGGAAAGCATCATCACAATCATCGGCATGTCCAAAGGCGCATTTGAAGACGTCTGGGAGAACACTCCAATCCCCACGAGTGGCTGCGCTCAAACCATTGTACCATTGCAACGCCGTCTCTTGGAGACACATGGGAAACTCATGCAACCATCGAGCATTATCCCAAGAATGATATGTGGCAATCACCGTGAAGTGATCAAACCAATGGTACACATCATCCCCAGAATTCCCACGAAAGAACTCCGGCCGAACGTGAGGATTGGCACCAAGAGCAGGAGGAGTTGGACCATGTGCCGTGAATGCCGCCATAAATTGAGTTTGGTTGTTCAATTGCAAGCGCATAGCATCAAGCAATTGGACCAACTGCTGCTCGAGAGTCAAAGGAGGAGATTGCTGATCTGCCATGGAGACGAATGAAAAAGAAAGAGCAAAAGAAGAAAAATGACAAAAAGCTAGAAGGAAATGGTAGATCTAGACAATGCAAAAAGCTAGATCTAAACCAAAATCTTGAAAGGAAAGAACAAAAAGAAAAAGCTAGATCTAGACAATGCAAAAGCCAGATCTAAACCAAAATCCCAAATCCAAGCACTCCTCAAGGACAATCAAAGGTGCCCCTCAACTCCACCAATGTGAGTGCTTGGAATATGGAAAGGGAATACAAAAATGTGCATATTAATTAGCCCAAAAACCCTAACTTATATACAGGAGTGAGTGGTCCAGATTGAAACCAATCCGACGGCTACCAAAATCCCACTACGCTAATATTAGTATACGGCATCGTAACCGTACACTTGGCCCTCACAAATCTAAATTTGTATTAGCTTTTTGCAAGATTTAAAATTCTAGCTATTATTGTGTTTAGATTTGCTCCTTTTTTTTTATCTTCATTACATTCTCTTCCTCTACTATGCCACGTCATCATCGATCAAGGAGTATGTCACTTGAGGCTACTAATGTTGCTCTGTTGGATCGAATTTTTGGTGTTATTGTATGTGATCATATTGGTGTTGCACCCATTCTTGGTGTATTACTGTTTCCAACTTTCATGGGATATGATTATCCTATTTTCAGTGTTCTGTTATCTCCTGTTGATATGAAATGTGATTGTGATATTAATTGGTGAGTTATGGATAATGTAGTCTAGTTCTTGGAAAATGTTCGAGAATCAAGTTTATGGGAAGACAATGTGTACAAGCTCGAGTGGCCATCTGATCCTTTTTCTTTCCTTTCTGCTTTTTCCCAACTTTTTCTTATTTCTTGGCTTAAGCCACCTTCTTATGTTTTTAGTATTTTTTCCTCATCTACAATGTTTTTTTCTTCTGGCACATTGATCATTTGTGACTCTCATGATTCTCATTCTCAATCTAGTGTTGAGTTGAGTGTTTTCTGTCCTCCTCATATTAATTTAGATGTTGAGTGTGTCTATGAAGTTGAGAATCTTGTTTTTATTTCGTTGGTAGAGTCTTTGATCAGTTCTAGTGTTGAGTATTCCTCTATTCCAAGGGTTGAGTCACTTTGGCCAATGTTTCGAGTTGAATGTATGTCCCTATTTGTGAGTGCCATTAAGAGCCTTTGATTTATTGTTGCTGTTAAGAAGTTTATATATTCCCTTAAAAGTGTGGATGTTGTTATTGATTTTTCTATTTCAAATGTTGAGTTGTGTGTTGAAGAGATTGAATAGTGTGAATCTTTTGCTTATATTGTGATGGCTGAAGTATTTTATAGTAGAAAATCCTTTATTTTCCAAGCTTTAAGCACACATTCTTTTGATTTCCCCATTTCTACATTGTCAATTGCTACAAATTCCTCTTCCGATACTTCTTTATCCACTTTTTCTTCTTCCATAATTGTTTTTCCTCAATTTTTCTTGTTTTCTCCTTTTTGCCTTAACACTTCAAATTTTTTTTCTTCGGAGGAGGGGGTAGAAGGGATGGACGGGAGTCCAGCCCTAACAATGGAATGAGGACAAACGAATATAGTAGTCGAGTAAGGACAAATGACATGGATTGTGGAATGAGGATGAGCATAACAAGTCCAAATGGAATATCTAACCCCGACATAGTGAAGCCGAACAAATGCGATAGTGAAGTGAAGTCTAACATAGGTGGCGGAGTGAGGACAAGCACAACAAGTCCAAATGGAGCTAATGCTTTAAAATGTTTTTTCCTTCGAGGAGGGAATAAGGAGAATGTGGAAGACAAATAGAGTGAGTCCAATCTCCCTAGTTCAAAGTTATAATTGTGTGGTTGGTTTGAGTATTTAAGAGTTGGTATACAGAGTTGTAATTGATTCATCAAGGTTCCATAAATAGTTGATGCTTATGCCATGGCTTTGGGTTTTATTTTAGTCATGGTTATCAACAAATTTATTAGTGGTTTTGTGGGAGTTTTAGATTCGTGTGGTAGTTTATAATCACCTAACAGAAACTCTAGATGTTCCACTTGACTTATTATCATCACTTTTTCATCTCCGGAGGAAAGGATGGTGTAAAATATATATATATATATATATATATTATTCTAGCTAGGTAATACACTAATTATAGTACTATAGTATATAGACCATCTATTTAGGATTGAGTTTGGTTCATCCATTCTTGTATATAAGTAGGGGTCTAAACCTCAATTAATATATCTATTCCTATATCCCGAACACTCGCAATGCCTATTATATACATCCCATAATAACATATAATTAGGTCTTATTGACCATGGTATCATAAAAATATAATAGAAATCTAGGAAATTTTGGAATTCCTATAATCAAATGCTTAAGAATTTACTCTCAATAAGAAATTATATGTTTGTGTATTGTTCCTCATTATCATTCTTAGCTAAAGCCATTATTTATAGTAAAGGTTTGAATTTGACAATACATACTTACTCATATTTCTTAGACTTGATTGTGTATATTATATATCAAAACCTCCTAACTAATCTTGTGATAAATAATAAGACTATTTAACTATTTTATTGTGAATCATTCTGCTATTACCCTTGATTTTTCAATATCAAAGACTCCACTTGAATATTTGTGAGACCAAGACAATGGATTACTTGGCATCTTATCTATAGATTTCAAAGTTAATATTCTACAAATATATAAAGATTTTAGAGGGACTAATGTACAAAAAAGGTTATACCTATGTGGTGGATGATGATATAGATACTAGAGAGTCCATGGCTAAAATGAATATAGATGGATAAATGAAATGATTTGATAAAGTGTTTAAAAGCTAATTCTAACTTCTTTAGGAGATAAAATGGCCAATGTTCCTAATTTAAGTGCAAGTAGCACTACTTACTTAAATACTGTGGTCCTCTTGCTTGGTAATTAAAGGTATAATTATATGTTGAGGAAGTCTAGGATATTTTACACCCTAACCTAATGGTAGTATTGGCAAGTATAATTGTGAAATGAGAGGGATTTGGTGAGGATAAAAAAAGGGATATTAAGGATGTTGTTCCTCCATGCTTTAAGGCATCTTAAGGATGCTAAAGTGTAATTATAGAATGACTACTCATGGATAGATAGTCTAGTCTTAAGAGATGGGACTATAGTATTGATGGTTTTAAATTACCAATGAAACAGTGAGAATGAACATTATTTTAACATAAAAGATTAATATGCCAATGACACCTATAGGTGTTTAAATGGGACTAGATACGTAAAACATTTAGACTAAATATAAAGTTAGTATGACTCTAGGATCACCTCTAATGTCTAGCAAGTACTCCAAATTAAGTTAGGACATATTGAGGTGGTGAGTGAGACTCTTCCAAGTAGTCAAAGATGTAGTTAAGTAAAATAGAAAATTTAATTATTTAGAAAATTTAGTTGCTTACATGGATGCCCTACAAGATGAGGACATAATCATAAATACCCAATTCATACAATTTTAATTTTAGGGCTGAAAATATACTTTAGTCAAAAAGACATATTATAGATTAAGTAGCCACTAATAAATAATTCATGCCATTTGCTTCAATACTATATATAACGCTTTCTTCCATTCAGCCAATTAGAAAAGGGGTAATTATTTGATAAGAAAGGCTTTAATGATTATTTTATCCTCATTTATCCCCTACAGTTCCAAGAATTTATAATAACAGTATCTAAATCTTATCCTATAATCATATGCATTACAGATGTTATGCACGCTTGGACGACACACAATTACATATTAACATTGCTGCATATATCGATAAAGGAGTCTATCCCAAATTGAAGAAATTGATAATCACCATATTAGGCTGGCACTAAAAACCTGTAAAAACCATAATAAACAATATATACTACTTTTTAATATAGTTCATCAAATGTAATATAGTTTGTTATTCATTATAATAGTCATGATACAATATCTATTCTCTATATAGTCTATGAGATAGTTCTCTAGAAACAGTTTATACTTAGTTTCAAAAAACTGATATAAAAAAACATCTTTCCAAACTTTATTAGGCATAAAGAGCCCTAAGTGTTTTATGTATCTAAATCGTTTTAATTGATTTTGAAAATTTGATAGATTATTCTTCATGAGTGATTCTAGCTTACCATTGTTGGGGTTTTAAATCTATGTGAGAAAGAGTAATATTCCTTCTAAAATTTGGTAAGCACTAGTTTCATATTTTATATAAAAGCAACACTTAAACTAAAACTTGAGATTATATTTTTTCATATAGAGTTTGCTGCTCATATAATTTGTTGTTGTTGTTTTGTTGTTAAACTGTTAATAGATGGCTTAGATTTGAGCAAGATTTTCTAGAATATTCCACTGTCAGAATATTCTAGGGGCATGAGGGGCACAGGGGTATATTCCCCTTTCTTCCCTATTTTCTAAGGCCGGGAGTTCACACAAGAAAGAGTTTTGAGTTGGATGCTGCTGCATGTGTTCCAAATGAATTCTCAATTGCCTTACCATGCAAATGTGTATGAGGCATGGCTTTGAGGCCAAGATTGTTGAATCTGCCACTCCCAAACATGGCATCTTCCATGAAGCTAGAACCATAAACCCTAAGATAAGAAAAAGAAAAGGGGTTAGAATTGAACTTAGAACCTCTTGCACCCTAAACAAGAATCATACCACTAGACTAAATGCCCATGATTTACAAGTTAAGCTAAACACTCTCTAATTTATAGACTAATGAACACCCATTAACCCCTTATTCGAGGATGAAGATCGAGGAGGAGTTCGAGATAGATGAGGCTCTTGAGCCCAAGGTTCCTCTAGACTCCAAGGTTTGTGCCATTTTTCTTAGTGATGATAAGGACTTTCCATGCTGCCATATCTCTTTCAGGTTCTCTTTGCAAACTTAGCATTCGTCAATAAGTTGGTATATGATGAGTTGTGCATCTCTAATGAAAGTGGCTTGCATAAACTTGAGATCTACTACCAACTTCATGGCATTGATAATTGCCAAGTACTTTACTTCATTAGCTGATGTTGCTGGAAAAGTGATAGAGAGGTTGGCTACTTTGTTCTTAGCAGAATCAATCATCTAAACACCAATGTCGGCAAGATGGTTTTTGGGGCAAAAAGTGTTATCGAAATAAGCTGTAATCATAAGAGTGTCTTCATCCTTAAATAAAGATGTTAAGGACACCATATATAGCAAGCTTGTCTCTGGCAAGTCAAGCAAGAATATTTCTTTTGAATCCAAGGCCTTTATCCCTTGCTTTCTCTGCTTCTAATGCTTTGAGTGTGCAATCTCCAATGTAAGGACTGAAGTTAAATATTTTGCTAGTGAAGGAAGATCTTCCATTGAAGTCAAGTCCAAGTCTAGGGTGGAATTTTCAATGCACCAAACTAGGATTTGTACTAAGGGCTCCATTGTGGAAAACTCTAAATTCTAACAGCTATAACTCACACATAGCATGTCTTATTGGCTTAGGTCTTTTTGCCAACTGTTTGCCTAGATATTACTCTTCATCTCCAAAACCGGCATGATAAAATTCATTTAGCTAAGCATACTTGGCCTGGCTTTTTAGTTTTCTTTTGCTTTGTCTTCCACTAGCTTGACAAGAACCCATACACTCAGAATCGTTAGCTATAGTGATTTCCATAGGAAGATGTTGGCTGTGTGACACCTTAAACAATTGCTAAAGAGAACTGAATGCATCTTGTGGAAGATGGACTTAGTCTGGAATGACTTTATCATCAAGCTCCATAAGAAAAAGTTGGTCCTAAGCAAAAAAGAAGTCAAGAAGCCCATCCTTAATCAGATAACACTCCAAAAAGCTAGATATGGAAGTTGGCACCATATAAGCCCCACCATCAAATAAAGAGGGTATGGCTAGAGGCTTAGCCTTACTTTCAAATAAAGAGAGTAAGGTTGAAAGATGTCCAAAGCTATTTAACTCACCTCCAACAATGTTGACTACATTGCATGAGAAAGCATCCATCACATAAATTTTAGGCATGTTGAGAAAGAGCTCTACTATGATTGTTGAGAAAGGTGGCGCTATAGATTCCATTGTTAATTTCCATCTTGCCTTTTGCACTATTGATGGTGCAATGGTGTCACGAATATGACTTTGGGTATCGAAAGATACTTGTCGGCTAGTCCTTACGAACACTCTTTCCTTACTGCCATGACGGTAAGAGGTTGGTACAGTTGGATCCCTTTGGTAGCCCCTTTTGTGCTAGTGGAGTTAATTGGGCATTTCGAATGTACTTAGACCAGATGAGTATAAGGATGGAATTCCTATGTACTATTAGCTAAGCATACTTAGCCCAGTAAGGAGTTCCCTTCTCGTTGTGTCTTGCACTAGCTAGTGACAAGAACCCTCGTGTATTGAGATTAGTCCCTTAATATCGCTAAATGATAGCTTATTGTGTTTGCCAAACACCCTCGCTATCATACCCTTTGTGTTAGTCTCATTTTGGTCCCAAATGCTATTTATGGAAAGTGTCAGAATTGCTCATTTGGCATATCTACGGAACGTAGTGATTGGCCTAAACACAATGGTGTTTGTCTCATGTCCAAATTCGCAATCTAGGGACATACTATATTTAGTAAGTTTCGAGCTTGTCCTAAAGACTAACTCCTAGTAATAAAGGAGGCTTGGGGTGAAAGCCCAAAGCGTGTGTTCCTCAAGAGGGGGAGGGGGGCTATGGGGGGTTCCAAATGTATAGTAAGGATAGTGGTTGGAATGCATGTCCGACCACCTAAGGCATTAGTTTGGCTTCCACTGGGCTGTGTCGCTCCTTGTTTTGTGTCTGACTTGGGTCTAAGCCGAAGCTCCATATTGCTCTAGTTGGTGGGGTACCCTCCTCCTCGCATTAGGCTACAGGTATGCCAAAATTGTGTCAGACACCATCTAACACCATTTTGCATGCAGGTGCTTGATACGGGGAGTTGGTGCTCGTAGGATTGTACCGGACCCTCATTTCGTAGCACAACGGGCTTGGAATTCAGCTCCAAATTCAGGTGTGCTACAAATGGGCTAGAACTTGCCATAAACAGCTAAGGATAATAGAGTGCTTCAAGGAGGATGTTCCAAGACACTCGTAGTCGACCATAAGGAAATCTACTTAAAAAATAACACCTTGTATCGAGATGTTAATGCCACATTAGCATTGGAGGAATAGTGTGATTGGCAAAGGTCTTGAACACAATGGAGGAGCACTCAATGATCTCTAGCTATGCTGAAAAGGTATCTTCAAGAGAGATAATATTACTTATAGAACTAGAGTCAACCAAAACATCCATTGCAAGAGGAAGTGCCAATTTGCACTAGGACGAAGAATGGACCAAGATCTCCACCATATTTTGTCATGTTGATGATGTGCACCTCTTGAGGAGTCCTACTGAAAGTGCTCTGTGGTGTTCCTGACCTTGGAAACTCCTCTAAATGCTAGTAGAATTCAAGGACAAAGCACAATATTTCTCGGAGCAAAAAGAGTGTCAACTAGTTATTGAAGAACTAGCTCCAAAACATGAATAGCTGTTGATGAGATCCCAGGAGGAGAGGAGAGTAGTGACTTGAAGGGGAGCTTAAAAGCCACTCACTATATCACTAGATTTAGTGCAAATAGAGATTGTGGTTTGGTGTTTCTATTTGTAAAGTTCCTCAGTTACCAAAATTGTGTTGATTGATGAAGTTGGTGCTTTGCCTTTGTTTGATGAAAAGGCTGCCTTGATCACTCATTGCTCCAACTACTCTTAGTATGTCTCTAGACCATGAGATGGTGTGGAGTTGTTAGTGAAGGGATATTGTTGGACACGTTGAAAAGGTGGAGGTTGAAGCACTAGGTGAAGTTTGAAGTGGCACTATATGCTATGTGTGTTTGTCTCGTAGTGAGTGCACTAATAGGACTTGAATGAATTAGCATTCCCAAGCTGTAGTAGCCTCTTTTCTAGACTTCATAAACTCTTAGAGCAGCTTGTCATGGTGTGACTATTGCTAAAGAATGATCACCTTCAACTATTGCATCATGTTGGCAAAGTGTAAACAACCAAAGAGAACAACTTGAGAAATGGTCCATAGGGTTCAAATATAAAGGGAAAGGGCCCATGAACAAAAGTGCACTTTCTTTTCCAATCGGTTAAGGGTCTTGGGATAGTTGGAGTTAAGTGTCCTTGGGTTTGAATAATACTGGGTTGGGTGACCTCTCAGGAAGTCCAAACTCAGGAGCTTACATTTCTCAATAGTTAGAGGTGTGTGTTCAACGGCAATAGGCTTTAGTGGTGATGGGTGAATAGTTGCACAAGGCGTTAAAATCAACTTTAACAATCCCCAAGTTGACAAATAATTCTCTTTCCAGCTTTATGGCAAATGAAAATGCCTCATAGCAAAACCTGAATGTTTTTTTGAGAAGTTTCCATTGCAAGTTCTCATGCAAACCTACTATAAATGCTATGATCCCATGCTGCTTGTCTTGGACCACTCTATGATCCCAACATTGCTTCTAGTACACTTGAAACTAGTGATATAGTCAAGGACAAACTCATGAGCACCCTACTGGAATAAAACAAAATCGACAAATAGCCGATTTGTGGGTTTTTCTTTGATGAAATGTTCCTTGAACAAAGCAAGTAGTGTCTGGAAGTCCATTTAGTCCTCTAGGAGAAGAGAATCTACCCAAGTTGCTAATTTTCCTTCATAAGATTGCAAGAAGTTATAGCATATACAATCATTATCAACAATCATGTTTGTGGTGTAGTAGTACTCAAAGCAATTGATATGCAATGTTGGAGAAACTATTCCAACACTTAAGAAGGTTGGTAAATCACTCCTCTTTTGCAAAACATGGAGTTGATGTTGAGCTAAATATGGCTGTGCCATAGCTCATAGATCAGAGTTGCTAGAATCTATTGAGGATGAAGAAAACTCAACTTGAGAAGGTGCTATGTTGTACCTAAGTTGCCTCTGGATGCTAAAAACTTTACTCCGTACCTTAGGGCCTTGAGGTATAGTAAAAGGGCACTAGTTTGCCATATTCCTAATCTATACTGGCATTAAATACTTTGAATACTGCAAATGTTTAGTCAAAGCAACTTAATTGACAGGAGTAATAAGGCTGTAAACTTCTCTAAAGCATAGAAAGAAGAGTCCTCGGCCATAATAAATGGCCTAGAATCCTTTGCCTTGTTCACAAGTTGCTCAAAATTGCCCAAAATGCCCGTGATAAAAAGAAATACATTTAAAAATGGAAGGAGATATAGGCTGATTGGTAAAAATTGCTTTAGTGTAGCTCTTTTAACATTCCAAGACACACCTTAAAGCATATATAGGAAAGATTACTTATTTCCTAGAAAACCCTCACCAAAGTTTAGCCTAAAATTGAAAAATGAATACCTTGATCTTGATCCTTCATTATTTTGATTGTAAGTAGGATTGTTGAAAAGAGTTCAACCCCATCTACCATATTATTCCAAGAATTTGTGATGAAAACACCTCAATATCCTGTGAGATTTAAGAAAAGATAAAGAAAATCATTTTGCATGCCACAAATTCTCTCAAATCTAGCACCAAGAATCAACCTTGCTGAAAAAAGGAGCTTTAGACCTATCCAATATGCCTAAGATCAAGCAAATCTGCTGTTAGAAAAACAAAAAATTTCTCCTCAAAGTTTACGGCCAAAAGGAAAAGATAGAAATGACACCTTTGAAAGCTATACTCATCATTTCAGGTTCACTATTTGTTAGGGGAATGAGAAGGTGCTCTTCTAACACTTGCTCAAACATGAGAAATACTTCAATGCTTTCCATAAATACCCCTCTGGGGCAAAGGTTTCATGCAAAGAAGATGAGGAATAATCTAGGAATATAGCCATGCTTGACAATTTAATAACATAGTTCCTTCAAATTTTTAAGTGTTCTCACTTGACAAAATCAATTTATAATCATGCATGCCCCATGTTTTGCCCCATGGGCCCCTCTTGAAGTTAACATCTTCAACTAAAGTTTTTACTCCTCTAATCCCACTTAATAAGTCACATAATTAATGTAACATAGTTTTTTGTATAAGTTTGAAAGTCCTCAAACATTAACTTTCATTCAAAGCCATTTTTTTTAACATAAGGGAACTAGTTAACATATGCTCTAGATTAAAATGAAAGATCAAAGATTGCATCATAGGGCTTTCTCTTTTTGGCACGCCATACACATGTAGAAGAAGCACAATTATTACACAATTTGCAATTTCATAATGCCAAAGAAGGATCTCTTTTGTGTTCAACAACAGTGGATGATGGTTAGTGTTTTCTTTTCTTCTTCTCTTCCAGACTGACTTTGTGGCTTTCGAAAATGATAGCTTTGAAATTGCTCGTGGACAATCGCATTACTGGGCTTCCAGTTACAGACAAGGACAGAAAGCTGGTCAGTCTCGCCATCTCTTTCTTGAAGCTCATAGATCTGAAAGCCAAATCTCTCGCAGGTTGGAGTTGTATCAGACTACAATTTACTAGCTCTTGATTCTATCTTGGGTAAGCCAGAGCTCCAAGGTTTTTCTTATGAATTTCTCAATCTCAGGGAAGAGGCCATCAAGCAACAGTTTGTTCCCCGAGGCAGGAAGTACATGGAAGGTGAGCAAAACTTTCTAGAGTTAGCTTTTTTCTTTCTTTCAGGCCTTCAAAGAGATCCAACACCTTCTCACCAAAATCCAAGGCAAGACTGTGGGAGATTTGATGACTCCCTTGCCGCTGGTGGTTCGAGTGGACATGAACATTTAAGACGCAGCCAGGTAGCTTCAAACGTTTCTGCCATACTCGATAGAAATTTCGCTAAAACTTCTTGGTTTTCCTTTGGATCCAAGGATATTGCTTGACACCAAGTACCAGAGGCTTCCTGTTGTGGACGAGTCTGGAAACCTGGTAACGAAGAATTAGATTTGCTTGATTGTGAGAATTCTTTCGTAAACTTCCAGGTCGGTTTGATCACGAGAGGCAACGTTGTTCGAGCAGCATTACAAGTCAAGTGTGCTGCCGAGGAAAATACTTCCAGCTCGTGACGAAGAAAAAAATTTATTCTCGGAATCATCCAAGAAGATTCACATTCATTTGTTCTCTCTACGGCCAATTCTTTGTATTTCTATTTGGTAACATCTTAAACGAAGTTCCTAGAATTTGGATTTAAAAGTTGTTTTTATCTCTTTGTACAATGTGATTCAACTCCCACCACCACAGCCACCGCACCCGCAGCCACCACCGCCTCCACCACCTCCTCCACAACCTCCTCCTCCACCTCCTGCTCCACCACATCGCCACAATACGAACCTCCTCCCCTCCTGCTCCACCACATCGCCACAATACGAACCACCTCCATCATACCAGCACTGGCCTGAACCACCAAAACCATGACCACCGTCGCCTCCGCCCTCTCCCCTGCCCTCTCCGCCACCACCTTCAATCACCTTGCTGCAACGGCGATCAATCGTCACAGCACCTGGTCAGGCAGCAATGTTCTTAGTATTTGGGTGCAAAATATTCGTTTCTCACTCCAATGATCTTGTTCTTCTTCTGAGACGATCACTCGTTTACTCCTCATCGTCCACGAAGGAATGGCTTTGCCGAGCATATCGGACACGGACATGCTTATGGTTGCCGACAAAAGAAGCACAAGCAGCACATCCTCGTTGGGATCAATCTGGAAGTAAGCTTTCATTTACGGTTTCTTAGAATGAGATAGATCGAGCTTTACCTGCATGCCTCCAGACCGCCAGTTGAAAAGAGCTGTCGCCTTGCCTTGAGGAGCGTCTCTTGTGAATCTCACCATTGTCACAAACCACGCTTCCTGTCGGTCAGATGCACCAGGAACAGCAAAGTCCAGGTGACGACCCGAGAAGAGCATGATCTACAATCAAGTTTTCCAGAGAATCAGCCATCTGTACCACTGTATAATCTCACTAACTCACCGGACAGTTGTGGGATTTCATTTCAACGTGGAGCTGTGGTCTCATGTTCCAGTGCTTATCCTTCACATTTCTGTCCACAGTTAAAATAGCCTTCCCGTTCTGCAGAGACCATCTCCTAGATTCCAAAGATGGTTTCTCCAGTTGCCACGCAGATCCCAGAATTTCACCTGAGAAAGAAAAAACATTTTGTCGATCCAAAAGATTTGTTGCTTTTGCCATACCGTTTACAGAGCCAGTGTTATAAGAACCTTTGTATGTCCACCCTCCTTTGTGAGCGTGCACAACTTTATCAGTGTCTGGAATGCTTCTTAGCCAAAACCCTCCACGCTTGTATCTACAAGAAAAGTTACTGCATCAGCCTGAAAAAAAGTGGAAGGCTTGATCACAGCGTACAAACCTGCAAACGCACAACGAAGGATTCGACTCTGGCATGGTCGAAAACGTTCCTTGTTATCCACATGCTTTCGCGGTTACTGTCGTGAGTGGCACTGTCGTCTCCCGTGTCTCTCACTCTCACGCTTCTAAAGAGATAAGGCGCAGTGACTGGAGAAGTAACGGAGATGTAAACCAGCACCGACACTTGTCGGTCCTCCTGGAATGGAAACCAGCCGCCGAGTGATTGTGTTTCCGAACGGATGACATTTATCCATGGAATCACGAGCCGGCCCACAGTTCTGGATATCAAAACCCGCCTCCGTCGAACTGCTAGCACCAGTCCTTCGGTGGAGAGTTCAGCCGTCATGACTGACACTACGTTCTGCTGAGAGGCAGCCTTCACTCGTTGGCTTTCGAGCTTCAGAAACTTTTGATGGTTTAACGAGCTGACCACATAGGAGATGGTCTTGTCGTCTGGCAAACCTCTAGTACCTCGCACGGAGAGATGAACCTACAGAAATCGATCGGATCCGGCGAGATTGACAACAAATCTGCAAACTCAAATACCTGAATGGTCTTTCGCTCAGCCAAGTGATCGTCGTTTTTACTAGCAAGCCTAGCGAGCTTGGTTGGATCATAAGCAGGTGTTCCTGGAATGGATACTGGTGGCTCCCCTCTATACATGCAGCCTGCTTTCTCGTATGGAAGGCCATACGTGTCTTCCCACATAGATCGAGTTTTTGTGAATCCATTGTCCAGTTTCCCTCCAGAACCTCGGTTGCTATCTGTGTCGTCATGCTCGAAGATGCTTCCCAGTACCTGTGTGAGATCGTTGTGGTAGCTCACAGTGTGAAGCTGATGAGTATGCCATATCAAATCAATGTCGTAAGTGGGAACGAAAAACGTTGATGTGCCAGACGTGCGTATGAGATGGAGAAATGCCTTGTAACGTGCAGCTGCAGCTAGCAAGAAGCTCTCATCCAGGTAATGCGGATCAGAAACCTGCATACTTAAAGTTGAGTTTGCTTTCAAGAAAAGATCACCACTTGCCTGATAGTAGAAACTTTTCTGCCTGAGAGCCGCTTCTGCCAAGTCATAAGAGATATTGGTTGCTCTTTCGGTATATCTTCTTGTCACGTCTCCACCGTAAATGTCTAGAGTGTATGGTTCGTCCCGGAAATTCGAAGCCCAGGTATTGGCGCTTTGCTGGAGATCGCTTTCGTGTCTCGCCAAAGATGGTCCGGCCACAATCTTACCGAACAATCTCTTACAGTCCTCAGCATATTGAACCTAGTCAGAGAGGTTACTTCAGCAAACAGAAAATGAATGGTTACACTTACAGGATTCAAGCGATGGCAATGGAAGAATTTGCTAGCAGCGGAAGGCAGCAGTACTGGTATCTAGAATCCAAGAAGAAATCAGAAAACTAGATGAAGCAAGTAATTAATATCTCACCTCTCGATTGCCCTTCCTAAAACAGGCCCCTCAAACAGTCTGAAGTTGCCATGTACCAGGAAAAGAAACTCCAACTGTGATTTTGCAGCTCATACCACATCGAGAGACACCGCAACTTCTGCAGCTTTGGACCATTCATTCAGTTGATTCTCGGCTTTGTGCCATTCATTCAGTTGATTCTCGGAAAGGGAAGCCCTTGTTGTTGTCCGTGAGTCGAGCACAAGGTTTGGTCTCCTTAAATTCTCGGGAAGAAACTGACTCTTCCAAGGACGTAGAGTGTGTTGTATTATGAAACGGTGTTTTGTTATATTATGACGGTTGATACATGGTTAAATGTATGGGTTTATCGTGACGATCCGTGGCGGCGTCTGGATCGCTCACGGGGCTGTGTGCTGACGTGGTCCACAGAGTGTTAAAAAATTCGATGTGTCTTGAAGAATTCACGCGAGCCGCGTCTAGAAAGTCTCAAGATCCAGCAGACTAGCGAGGCAGGATCGTCGAACTTGCTTTTGTCGTCAAGCCGTTTTTACCAAGACTTCAGAAAAAAAAATTATCGTCCGCCCCACGGGGATGTGCATCCACGTTGCCCTGCTAAAAACATTCAAAATCAGCAGATAGTTCAGATGCAACTGTACTCTCAAGGGAAATCCACGTCCTTTAGAGCCAAGAGAAGCTCAAAGAGAGGAACAAGAAGTACTCTTCCATGTCCACTTACACTCGCTACTTCGTGCCTAGGCAGTAAAAACACACAGAACTAGAGATTGTTTCACAGCCAGCAATTTTCGTCACCATGGAGGATGAATGCAGAGAACACATCCGACCTGTAGATCGGGAGAAAGGCTGTCGAAAATAGCAGTGACGACTTGCAAGGACTCCAGAACCTCGCACTTTGTGGACGTGAGATGTGCCTCAAATGATGGCATGACCAGTGCTGTGTGATATGGTGTGTTATTTGTAAACTGGTGGTGCTGTGTGATATGGTAAAAAGGTCTATACTACACAATATTGCATCTGCCATGTGGTTATATTTCATTGACCTGCCATAATTATGTTGCTCAAGAATGGTCACATGCCTATCATAGTATGGCCAATGACACATATTGAGTTTGTTGTTGGGCTAAAAAAAATGGCAAAACCTCTAAAATCTAGGAAATTTTGGAATTTTTACAATCAAATGCTTACTCTTAACAAGAAATTACACCTTTCTTAGAGGAAATCTAAGAGGTTAATAAAATTTAGTGGACAAGTCTTTACACCTAACTTAGTGGTAGTATTGGCAAGTATGATTGTAAAATGAGAGGGATTTAGTAGGGATCAAAAAAGGGATATTAAGGGATGTCATTCCTTTATATATTAAAGCATTTTAAAGATGCTAAAGTGTAGTTATAAGATGACTATTCATAGATAGATAATCAAATACAAGACCATAGTATTGGTGGAATTGGACCAATAAGAATGAATATTGCTTTAGTGTAAAAGGTTGATATGTCAATGATATTTATAAGTGTTTAAAATAAGATTAGACATATAGAACACATACACCAAGTTCACCACTAATGTCTAGCAAGTACCTCAAATTAATTTAGGATATATTGAGGTGGTGAGTGGAACTCTTCCAAGTGGTCATAGTTAAGTAAAATGAAAAATTTAATTTCTTAAAAAATTTAGTTGTTTTAATGGTAACATCTGAAAGATGATAGAGCAAGATGAAGAATATAATCATAAATGCTCAATACAATTTCAATTTTAAGGGTAAAAATATACTTTATTCAAAAGGATATATTATAGTCTAAGTAGCTACTAATAAATAAAAATTTATATGTAATGCTTTCTCCCTTTCAGCCAATTGGAAAAAGAGGCAATTATTTAATAAAAGAGGTTTAATAGTTATTTTATCCCCATTTATCACCAAAAGTTCTAAGAATGTATGATGATAGTATCTAAATCTCATCTCATGATCATATGCATTACATATATTATACACGCTTGGATGATATACAATTACATCTCACCATTTCTGATGTTGATGAAGGAGCCTATGAAGAAATTGATAATCACCATATTAGGCTAGCACTAAAAACCCCTAAAAAAATACTGTATGAATAAAATATATTAATATATAATATTTACTACTTTTTAATATAGTTCATGAAATGTAATATAGTTTATTATTTGTTATAACAGTTATGATAAAATTTTTATTCTCTATAGAGTCTATAAGGTAGTTTTCTAGAAACAAGTTTAGAAAAACTGATATAAAAAAATATCTTTTCAAACTTTATTACATTAATATTTTATGCTGAATAAAGAATATTTTTAATTATATAAATTTAAAATTTAGCACTTATAAGTTTTATAAATAATTAATTTGGAAAAGGTATAAAGAGCTCCAAGTGTTTTATATATCTAAATCTTCTATTTCAATTTTAAGAGATTTTGAAAATTTGATAGATTATTCTTCATAAATGATTCTAGCTTACCATTGTTGAGGTTTTAAATCTATATGAGAAAGAGTAATATATGTTCTAAAATCCCAAAATTTAATAGGTATTGATTTCATATTTCATATATAAGTGACACTTAAACTAAAACTTAAGCTTACATTTTCTCTTATAGGATTTGTTTCTCTTATAATTTGTTGTTTGTTGTTTAAACTCAAAGTCTCTTTATATATATAGACTTTGAGGGGGGCTGTAGAGGGTTCAAAAGTATAGTAGGGAGAATGTGAGGGTTGGACCCTAGTGGAGTTAGTTTGGCTAAGAAAGGCTAGTTTGGCCCACTCAGGTGTTAGGTGATGAGATATTGTCGCGCATGTGACTTTGGGTATCGAAAGTTACCTGTCGACCAGTCCTTATGGACACTCTTACCTTACTGCCAGGATGGCAGGAGATCGGTATTGCTGGTTCCCTTTATCAGCCCCTCTTGTTCAAGTGTTAGTTTACTGGGCTTAGCATCTGTACTTAGCCAGATGGACATAAGGTAGGAACTCCTATGTGTTTCTAGCTGAGCATACTCGACCTGGCTCTTAGTTGTCTTTTGCTCTGTCTTGCACTGGCTTGACAAGAACCCTCGCATATTGAGATTGGTCCCTCAATATCGCCGAATGATAGCTTACTGTGTCTGCCAAACACCCTCGCTATCATGCCCTTTGTGTTGGTCTCATTTCGGTCCCAAATACTATTTATGGAAAGTGTCTAGATTTGCTCATTTGGCATATCTACGGAATGTAGAGATCGTCCTGAACACAATGGTGTTCATCTCGTGTCCAAATTCGCAATTTAGGGACACTCCATATTTAGTAAGTTTTGAGCTTGTCCCAGAGACTAACTCCTGATACTAAGGGAGGCTTGGGGTGAAAGCCTAAAGCATGTGTTCCTCAAGGGGGGGGGGGGGCTGTGGGGGGTTCTAAATGTATAGTAGGGATAGTGGGTAGGTCGGGCATGGCCGACCAACCTGAGGCATAGTCTAGCTCCCGCTTGTGTGCCTGTCCTTGTTCTGCGTCCGGCTTGGGTCTAAGCCCAAGTTCCATTCCATGCTAGCTGGTGGAGTACCCATATCCTCACGTTAGGCCACCGGTATGCCGAAATAGCACCAGACTCCGTTTGGCTCCGTTTTGCGTGCTGGTCCTGGCATTGGGATGCTGGTTGCTCTAGGACTATTCCAAGTCACTCCGGGCCCCTGTCCCTTCGCTCCTTCGGCTGTACGCTCGGGAGTTGCTCCGTGGTTCGGTTCCGTCACTCCTTGGCTCCATGCTTGGGAGTTTGGCACCGTTCCTTCGTTCAGTGGCCAAGGCCCTGAACCTCGGGTTCCACACCACGGTCCTTTAGACACATGGCATGTGACATGTGGCATCTGTCATGTGGCACAAAGGGTTTAGGTTCCGCTTCGTGGTGTTATCCTATGGTAAATCACCATAGGATAAAGGGTAAAAACCACGTGCGCTACATTTGGTATCAGAGGATGAGTCTCAGCGAGTACTATTCAATGAGATTGGGCAACTAGTCTCGTTGCATACGCAGAGATGAAAATGATGATCCGAGTGGGTACACGTTTTGGTGCAAAGACTTCGCAATCGTTCCTTGGGTATGGATTTGGTTGCCTTCTTGTACCGTAATTATGTGAGCTTGCTCTTGGGCTCATAAGATGGATTTGAGTTGTTCCAGTAGCACGAGTTTGCGCTTGGGCTCGTGAGTGAGGCACATTAGCAACTCAAGGTTGCACTTTGAGTTGGCAGGATTAATGTTAGCCTATTGGTGGTTCCATGAGTGGTTCCAGTGGTTCCATGAGTTATTCCTTGTACCATGGGTGAAAGCAAACCTACTTGGGTTTGCTATGAGTGGCAAATAGGCTGGTCCGTAGTTGTTTAGTGCGGCACTAGTGGATCCTTCCTAGGCATGATTATAAGTGGATCAATCAAGACTATAGGGATTAGTCTATTGGTTCAAGTAGTCATGGCCGTGCTCTCTCATAAACTTTTCTTCGATTGAACTGAAGGCAGTGTGAAAGCAAGCTTGAGGTTTGGTCAAAGATGAGACCGAAAAGAGAGTCATCGGGGACAGAAGGATCAAATACATAAATCATTTTCTCTTCTTGGAGAGATGATTTGCAACGAGGTGTTAACTCATTGCTTGTGTTCACATCATGCAATCAAGAGTCCCTATCTTGATGCATGTTGAAGATGGTGGTCTTACAATGGTGAGTTGTGGGATGGATAGCGGTGAAGCGCTAAACCATTTTGTTTAAGCTTGCTATTGGAAGACTTGGGTTGCAATGCTCGATTCTTTTCTAGGGAACCTTGCTATTGCTCTTTGAATAGCTTGGTGTTGGATTAGTTTTGAGATTGGTTGGATAGAGAGTGGCATGTGCTTGTCCGTGTTGTGAACAAAAGTTAGCAATGTTGGGTGTTGTAAATCTTTATTGGTGGAGTGTGGCATTTATGTTGCATTTTGTCGAATTGAGTTGGCACTTGATACTCACATAAACCTTTGAAGTAATGACATTGGCATTTCTCGTGGTGTTGCTCAATCGATGATCAAGTCATTGTGATTTCTATATCATATCCATGTGATAATGAGCAATGTGTTTACGAAGTTGCTTGGTTAAATGATGATCAACCCCAAAGTGGTTGATGGAGAAGCTAGTCTACTTGCACGAAGTAGCATTGTAGTAGCTTTGACTGAATTCTCGGAGATGGTCCATTATGCTAAACTTAAGTTGGTACCTTGTTTCCTTGAGTTTGCCCATTAGGTGTTGGAAAAGGGTTATAGCATTCACTTGCTATGACTTGTCGGTTGATCCGTTAGCATTTGGAGTAGATTGTTGGATGGAGAAGATGTATAGTTGGGACATTGACATCACTAACACTTGTGTTAGTGGAAGTGGCATTGTTATTTCAAGTGATGAGGAATTTTCCTTGGACCTTGATTTTCCGTGTCATTTTTCTTGTTAGTGTTTCGGCTTCACATTAGATCTTGAAGGTGATTGAAGAAGAATGTTAGTGTAATGTGGATATCCAAAGATGTGGTCTTCGTGATCAAGCCTTGGATGTTCATTTTGCACTTTGCGAATGTCAGTGTTGGATGTCGGTTATATGGGCAAAGATGTTCGATGCTTAAACATGTTGTTCGATCATGAGAATTTGTGTTGAGGTGAGCCTATATGAAGTTGTTGGTAGAAGGAAGTTGGTTGAGTCTTGAAAGTTTGCAATCCTGGACTGAGAGTCATTCTTTCTCTAGGATGGGAAATTTTCCACAAATTTTCTTAGACTTTTCCAATGGCTGATCTATTGATCATTTTGTCCGAAAACCATTCCGTTTTCGAAGGCCAGTACAAACTAGTGAAGGGGTTGGAGTTGACTTCGGTTAACTTAGACCTTGGTAGGTAGTTTGTATGATTTAACCCGAAAAGGATGCTGACTTTTGGGGCTAAGGCAATTGAGTTGGATAGAGTCTAGAGTTGGTGTAGAAAAGTGGCCGTTACACTTTTCTAAGAAGGGTGACTCTTGTGCCTTTCTTTTGTAGCATTATGCTCGGTGACAGGTTGCACCTTGCATTTTGTTAAGATTCTATGAGAGTAGTGAGCTTTCACTGATCTTGACTTGGTCTTGGTGGCCCTGCGCCTTGGCTAAGGATGGTGATGTCCAACTTAGTTGTTTGAGGTTGAGATGTTGGTACCCATACTATAGCTTTGTCTATGAGGAGGTTGTGTACCGATATGAGTCCATCTTATGGTCTTCACTTTAGTTTTGACTGAGTGTTGATTGTATAGCTAGCCTCTTCAAAGGCATGCTCAGAGCTAGTGGCTAAATGTTTTAGTGAGCTTATTGCGGTTGAGTTGGATTTGAGTGGTCATTTAGTTTGTGCTTGTCTATGAACTTTTATCTCGTACATGGGGTATCACGTTCATATTGGGCAAGTATATAAC
Source organism: Selaginella moellendorffii (assembly GCF_000143415.4). Taxonomy (NCBI): domain Eukaryota; kingdom Viridiplantae; phylum Streptophyta; class Lycopodiopsida; order Selaginellales; family Selaginellaceae; genus Selaginella; species Selaginella moellendorffii. The sequence continues at coordinate 360,046 of NW_003314388.1, forward strand.
TTGATGACAAGAGTTGGTGTTTGGGTCTTGTGAAGGGAAGTTGAGGAGTGATTGTTAGTTTCTTTGCGACTAGTGATTACTTGTAGACTTCGTCAAGGACTTTTGACACTTGCTTTGCTCGATGATGATTTAGCGGTGATGGGCTTGCTTTACCAGATGGTGTTGCGGAGGATCGTGTCATTAGGCTGCATGGGTTTTTCCATGTTGGCATATCAATTCCTTTGTCGATATCATTTGGTTACGTTTGGTCTATAGTGTTGGATTTCATTGAGTCTTGGATGTGGTGATTCACTCCTTGATGATGTGTTATCTGTCACTGAGTTTTGCTAAAGGATTGGTCTCGGATACTAAGTATAGTATCTTCGACTTTGGTTAGCTTGGTTGCTAGAAAGCTCCAAGTGGTGATTCACTCTTGCTTTCTTCTAGCTTTGTCCTGGTGTTGATGGCATTGAAGTGATGCCTTGTCATTGATATTGTTGATATTGAGACTTGAGTGAAATGAAATGTCTTTCCTTAGGATTGATATTGAGTTTCATTAGTCTTGATGAAAAGTGTTGATGATTTGGCTTTAGCTTTGTGTTGTTGGCATTCATGCATTTGCTAGTTAGCAACTGTGTTAACGTTCAAATAAACTGAGTGGCAAGTTGAGTTAGTTATGTTCTCGATGAGTTTGTTTAGTAAGGGTTGAGCTTTAAGCTTGTCCTTGAAAAGTGATTCAGTCGTGGACTATGCTAACTCTACAAGCGAAAGAGTTAGTGATCAATATTGGAAAGTTTGAATCCTTATTGGGTTTGAATTAAAATATAATGATCATTGATAATTCCCCTTGTGCTTGTTACGATGTGAGCTATGTCTTGCTATAGATGGATTCATGGAGGATCGATTAGATGATCACTTGTTGAGCATAACTTCATTATGCTTGGCTTTTGGATTGATGCAGACATGCTCTTCATTAGCTTTCACATTATGAAGTTTAGCTTATGGATGTATTGAAGGGGATATTGTGGTTCTACCATGATTTCTTCTTTAACATTGAAGTTAGTTCGTGCGAGACTTGTGATCATTGTTAGACAAGACTTGGCTATAGGCTTCTTTGAACTTTTGGTCATTTGAGTTTATTATGCTCATTGTTCCATTTGTTAGAAGTTGTTGGGGGGGAAGGCATTTTTGGCTCTTTAGCTTCGATGTACAAGTTAGTATTTGCATTTAGCAATCATTGGTGATGATTGACTATCATCTAGGATAATTGATTATCCTTGTACGAGGTTTTGCTTGATTATCGTTGATCTAGATTGATTTGCTATTCTTCGGGATGGTGGATTCCTTCCAAGACGATGATTCTGCATATCTCTTATTGATGGGATGATTAATGATCTTTCATGATGGTTAGTTGTTATTTTTGATAGCTTATGGCTTTTTGCAATACCACAAGTTGTTTGTGGTTTGCTCTGGATTGGTCTCTTGGGTTTGAGATATTAGTAGAATGTTGCTGACACTTGCTTAGGCAACTTGAATTCCTTAGTGTTGTTTGCTGGGATCTATTCAGATTGGCTTTTGTGATTGTTGGCAGGCATGAGTGTTTGTTGGTCTTACCACATTCATTCTCTTCTGTTGATTGTTGCTCGAGTTAGTTTTGATAGATTTGGATGTTATTTCCTTTGGGTGATACATTTGCGAGCATTGTGCTTGTTAGTCAATGATACTTTGTGTTCTTTGAGTTCTCTCTAGTAAGTTGTTGGTTTACTGTCTACTATCTTCGGTAGTTAAGTTTCATCATTGAGTTTCCTTGATGATATACTAGCTATTGAATGTTGTTGGATGGTGATTCCTATGTTTACCAATTATAGTGATCTTGGTGGTTCCTATCTACAATACTACTGGTTTATCGGATGATAACTTACTTAGAATACTTTTGTGTTCTACTCTAAGATATAATCACTAGTAATTAAGCTTCTCAGATATCATTGTCTCTGACTTTGATATTGTCCATCTATTGATCTTTGAGTTTGGGCCAGTCTAGGCAGACTGGCTTTGGCACTTCGTGTGCATGTTGAAGTCTCTAGTCATGGGGTAGCTACTGTCGACTGGTCACATAACCCGCCTCTCTGTCGATGTTCTTTATTCCGTTAAAAGGGCGTGACCGTGTAAACAACTCTAACTGCCTGTTTACAGTAGTCTATCTAAACCTTACCGACGGGTTTGGTTTCTTTGCTTAGGAGGGTTGGGGCCTCTGGCTTCTCTCTCTATGTCTCTGCGGGCAGGGGCATATCACACTTTTGTAAGCTGGGTGACTCTCAGAGCAGCAAGGGTGGCTGACTCCGTTGGTCATTTCTTTGTTGGCGACGGCCGAAAGGTGTCTGAGTTGGTAGCGCATCCGCGTTAGACAAAGAGGTCGTTCCATAACTCATTTAAGTCGGTGTGTTTCCCACATAGTGTGCTTTCCGTTAACTTTCGGAGTTGTTTCCTTGACGGTTTGCTAGACTCGGGTATGCATCGACGAGGATGTCGATCTTCCTTAGGGGGGGAGAGTGTCACGCATGTGACTTCGGGTATCGAAAGTTATCTGTCGACCAGTCCTTACGGACACTCTTACCTTACTGCCACGATGGCAGGAGATTAGTATTGCTGGTTCCCTTTATCAGCCCCTCTTGTTCAAGTGTTAGTTTACTGGGCTTAGCATCTATACTTAGCCAGATGGACATAAGGTAGGAACTCCTATGTGTTTCTAGCTGAGCATACTCGGCCTGGCTCTTAGTTGTCTTTTGCTCTGTCTTGCACTGGCTTGACAAGAACCCTCGCATATTGAGATTGGTCCCTCAATATCGCCGAATGATAGCTTACCGTGTCTGCCAAACACCCTCGCTATCATGCCCTTTGTGTTGGTCTCATTTCGGTCCCAAATGCTATTTATGGAAAGTGTCCAGATTTGCTCATTTGGCATATCTACGGAATGTAGAGATCGTCCTGAACACAATGGTGTTCGTCCCGTGTCCAAATTCGCAATCTAGGGACATTCCATATTTAGTAAGTTTCGAGCTTGTCCCAGAGACTAACTCCTGATACTAAGGGAGGTTTGGGGTGAAAGCCCAAAGCGTGTGTTCCTCAAGGGGGGGGGGGGGCTGTGGGGGGTTCCAAATGTATAGTAGGGATAGTGGGTAGGTCGGGTATGGCCGACCAACCTGAGGCATAGTCTAGCTCCCGCTTGCGTGCTTGTCCTTGTTCTGCGTTCGGCTTGGGTCTAAGCCCAAGTTCCATTCCATGCTAGCTGGTGGAGTACCCATATCCTCACGTTAGGCCACCAGTATGCCGAAATAGCGCCAGACTCCGTTTGGCTCCGTTTTGCGTGCTGGTCCTGGCATTGGGATGCTGGTTGCTCTAGGACTATTCCAAGTCGCTCCAGGCCCCTGTCCCTTCGCTCCTTGGGCTGTACGCTCGGGAGTTGCTCTGTGGTTCGGTTCCGTCACTCCTTAGCTCCATGCTTGGGAGTTTGGCACCGTTCCTTCGTTCAGTGGCCAAGGCCTTGAACCTCGGGTTTCACACCACGGTCCTTTGGACACGTGGCATGTGACATGTGGCATCTGTCATGTGGCACAAAGGGTTTAGGTTCCGCTTTGTGGTGTTATCCTATGGTAAATCACCATAGGATAAAGGGTAAAAACCACGTGCGCTACAGATATCCACTAGGAAGTCCAAAACTATAGTGAATACAGACAAACAAATGAGATAGCTTGGTAAAGTGTTCAAAAGCCGACTTTAGTTCCCCCGGGAGATCGAATGGTCGATACTCCTAATCCAAGCATGGGTGGCACTACCTACTTGGATATTTAGCGTGGTTTAATGGAACTTTGCTCTAAGCCCATGGCTAAAGCACCCAAAGGCAGAAGGTGGGGAGAGTACCTATGAGGTTATATAAGGCCATGATGTTCCAAAATGTTGTTCCAAAGTCCTAGACAATGGAAAGGAAGAGGAGTAATCCTCTAGTGTAGTGACTAAAAATACAGTCTCATGGTGAGAAAGTCTCAAAGGACAATGGGATTTAATGGTTGGGCATATGAGCTTTGATCTAGTGGCAGTGTTGGCAAACATGACTATAGACAGAAAGGGACGTGGTGGGGACTGAAAAAGGGATATTGAGGAAGGCTATTCTTCATGTCTGTAGGCATCCTAAGGATGCTAAGGATTGGATCTGGAAGGACCACTCATGGATGGATGACCCAGTCCTAGAAAGACAAAACTGAGATGCAAAAAATATTGGACCACCAGTGTGGCAAAGGTGAATGGGCATGGCTTTAGTGTAACAGGTTGATATATTAGTGGTACCTTTGGGTGTCGGTCATGGGATTAGACACATGAAGCACTTGAACCAAGTGCAAAAGTTGAGTGGCAGGGATGACATTTTTAGGGCTAGCAAGCCCCATGGACTTATGGAAGTTGTGGATGAGACTCCTCCAAGTGGTCAGAGATATGGTTAAATGATTAAAGTAGAATGGAAAAATTGTCACTTACACTTTGATTATTCTTAAAGAGTGCTTAATTTTGGGATTTTGGTTTAGATTTAACTTTTGTAACATTTTAAATTTCTTCTCTTTTGATTGTTTTTTCATTTTTATTCATCTTTATAGTAGAGTAGTAGTTTCTTCCTTCTATGACTCTTGAGTAGCAATTAGTGCAATTGCTCAATATTATGCAATTGTAGTTAAACAATCATCTTGCTCTTACTGCCAATCTTTGTGTTTGCCCAGAGTTCTTTTGTAGGAATCCTAGGGTTGATGTGTACCATTAATTTGATCATTTTATTGTGATTGCTACCTATCATTTTTGGATGATGCTCCATATTTGTATGAATATCCCAATTGTCTCTAAAGGATGGCATGGCAGTGGTGTAATGGTTTCAATGCAACCACTCATGTAGATTGGAGTATTCTTTTAGACATCTTTAAATGCGCATTTGGACATGTTACAATTGTGATGATGCTTTTTAACAATTGCATTATTTTCATCAAGGGCTATTTAAGTTAATTTTATTTTCATTTTTGGAGCCTCTTTCTTTATGCAAAGCTAAATATGTTAGAACAGATCAAATTAATTTCATCAAAGCATTGTGGGACTTGTGTATGCACTTGCTTTAGCCACCCTTGACAATGCTCTTCGATAGGCATAATATTATAAAATATTGCCTCTTCCACTTCTCATTATACGTCTTTCAGCTCCACTTTATGTGGGAGATGATCCTTTTCTGATAAAGGTTGATGTTGCTACTGCTTTTATTTAAGAATAAGGGTGAGAACTTGGTCAAGGCCATGATTTCTACTACTAAGCGTATGATGAGATTAGTCACATATTTCAGTGTTATCAATGTTTTCTAGACTAGTGTCCCCCATTTCCTTCGTGGAGGCTTTGGTGTCAATTTCTTGTTAATGTTGTTATGGTGGAATGTCTTAACATAGTGATTTTTCTAGGAAGCAAGAAGTCAAGCAAGTAGTGGAGGGTTTTGCATAAATAAGTTCGTGGCCTTTCCATCCTTTTTTTGAGAGTACTATCAAAAGGTTCATTTAGCACTAATTCGTTAAATGTTTAATTTCCAAGCTTGTTTTTATAACAAAAGTCTCCTATTATTCTCTTTATGTTAATTGATATAAGTTTGAGTTTATCTTTTATTGCTCAGTTTATTCACATGTTACTATTTACAATTGTATTGTGTGGTAAAGCTAACCTTCATTTTCTATAATAATAGCCGTACATATGCATATGCACGGGATGAGATGAACCTACTTGACGTGATGAATTTTGATTTCATCTTGAGTATAAATTAGTTGTAATGCAATCATGCCAAATGTGATTTTGAGGCTTCTCCCTCTTCTTTCATACTTTCTCATATTTTTTCTATTCCTATCACTTCTATTCCCTTTTGTCTTTTCAATTTTACCTCTACTTTCTATTATGTTTCCATCATGCTCTTTTATTCCCCTTTTAGATCCCTTCAATGGTGTTTATGTTGTAGAGGTGGATTGACTCAAGAAAGAGTATTTTAATTTTTTCAATATTGATTTGTCATTTGAGGCTAAGATTGCAACATGTCATTTTATTCTAACTAGGGATGCTCATCCAATCAAAGTTTCTATTTTAGTATTGGTCACTAAAGGAGATTATTATATGTGAATGTCAAGGAGATGTTAGATAATGGTGTTATCTAAAAATCTTGGAGTTTATGAGTGTGTAAACCTTATCTTGTGATAAAGTTTAATAGGAGTATTCACTTTTTTATTGACCATTATCTATTAAATGATGTGACTATCCTAGATATATACCCTCTTCTTCATATGGTTGATCTTTTAAATTGTTTAGGGGGAAGGCATTAGTTCACTAAATTAGATCTTGCTTTTAGATATTAACAAGTGTTGACGGCCAAAGAAGATGTTTCTAAAACTATTTTTTATATACCATTTAATTTGTATAAGTTTTTAGTGATGTCGTTCATTTTGAATAATGCTTTAATAATTTTCTAGTGGACGATGGATAAGGTTTTTTGCGATATGTTGGAGGTGACTATTGACTTCATTGATCCACTTGGAGGAGACATTTGAGGAGCATGTTCGTGATATTTATAAAGTGTTAAATCAATTGTTGGAAGTTAATTTAAAGCTAAAGTGATTGAAATGCATGTTTGGGTTCAAAGACATAATTTATCTTGGATGTTATATGTTTCATGAAGGTTTGCAAGTTGATCATAATAAACTTGTGGCTATTCTAAAGTTCTCTATTCCAAAGTGTTTGAATGATATCTAGCAGTTCTTAAGCAAGGTGCAATATCTCAGTTGTTTCATTGATTATCTTTTTGATCGTACTGTATCGTTGCTAACATTGTTGAAGTTATCAACATATCTTTTAGAGTGAAAACCACTCTTGACCTCATAAGCTGAAAAGTTGAGCTCAATTTTCAATTGCCGTTTAATACAAATATTATAAATTTTAAAAAATTAAGGTTATAGAAAACCTAAATTTATATTATATTTTCATAACTCTCTACATTTTATAAGGATATTTTAGAAGAGGCTTTTCATCCAAGAAGTTAAATATTTACTGTATGTTATTTTATTTAAGTTTTTTAAAACATAAAATAAAATTGTTAATGTTGGTAGTTTCAACTCTTGAAATCTTTCTTCTCAGGGTAGTAATTTAAAGACTAGGAGCTGCAATATTCATCCTATTGCATAACACATCCAAACCATACAAAAGGTAAGAAAAGAGGATAATGAGAATAATGATTATATATTAAAGATAAAAGCAATGATAAATTGTGCAATAATTTAGGCGAAAATGAATTCCCTCCTATTTGTTTTAAAAAATTGTAATTTCATGATTTTCAAGAAATGCCCCATCTATTTTCTAGCTTTTTGTGGAAACAGTGGCGACAATCAGTACAACAACTTATACACGCTTACAACATATTGCAATATCATAGCCCCAAACTTCTATAAAATATGTTTTGAGATGGTAAAGACAAAAATAGATAGTATTATAACAAGAAAACTTGGAAGTATATGAAATGAAATGAATATTTTAATATTAATTATATAAAGTATAAACGGTATATATTACCGATAAAGAATAAATATTAATAGTCTTGGAGAATATTATTAACTCCAAAAGTTTTACAACTTAGCAGTAGTAAAGTTTGTTTAGTGTATATGAATGTCCACTTTAGGATCTTAGTGTAAAGTGTTGATGAAAATATAGTACATATATACCTTCCTATATTTCTTGTGCTTAGTAAAGTTTGGTTATGTGTAAGGAAAGTATTGAATAACAATTGTGTATTCTCCATTTTCTATTATGACAATGTGCAATATTTTGGAGCAAAATAGTATTCAATATCAAGTCTGTGAAAGCTTTTTGTTCTAAGATCTATACTGATATCTTTACCAATAAAGAAAAATAACACTTTGAGTGAATAGTTTTTATGTTAGTAATAGAAGCTTGGGAATTGTACTCCATAAATATGCCACGAACTATTTCCTCAGCTACAATTGCTACTTCTTGAGCTAGTGGAGTCACCTTCCTCTTTATCCTATTGTGTAACATCTCAACAAAAAGCCTTGTTCCTAGTATCTTCTTTTCTCGAATGCTAATGTTTTTTAAGATTGCTTTATAGCATATATCAAATCCAATAAACATGTTTTATATAAACTTATCTTCCTTTTCCTTGCCTCAAAATATACTAGCTCTAATATTTATTCTTAGAAAGATTCATAGTTCAAGTGGTTGGTTCTAATAAAAAAGGCAACATTAAAAGGCAAAAAAAAGAAAGAAGAAATAAGAAATTTCATCTCTTCTAACCACTCTATCCCATAGAAGGAAGTAGTATATTTTGGCCTTGTAAATGGCATAACATAAAGGAAAAATCTTGCAAAACTAACACTTAAATCCAATAATAATGGTGTCAGAGATAAGAGGATTGATTGTAAACCTTTCAAAAAATATAAAATTTCTATAACTATTTTGATTACATGCTTCATCCATGCAATCTAAATGCTTACCATAGTGAATTATAGACACTGTTCCTTCAAAATGCTGGAAGTGTGTGGTTTTGATCTTACACCAGTTTTAGACATCTTACTTAGTTTCCATCCCTTTTCGTTTAGAATTAGTGTTATTGATAAAAGGTTTTAGATAAAAAAATATATTACTATTGTAGCAAAATGGAAGCTAACTCATGGGTTTATATAAAAATAAATGTACGTTGACTGGGAAATGGGAAAAGTGGAAAGCATTATTAATAGCTTTGAATATTACTGAAGATGGAGCTTGTGAATTTGGGGCTAACTTTTCCACTTGAACTGGAAGAGGAGGAGAGGATGATGACTAACTCTTTCTTCACATTCACTTTGGCTTAAACATTTTGATTGGAGATCCAAAAATTTGAATCTCCTTGGACTTTGAATTTTGCAAATCTTATTATTATCCACCCTTGCCCACACTAGAAAGAGAAAATACCAAGTAGCAACTATATTAATGTTGTTGCAGATCACAACCTCTAACAAAATAGAGCCAAGACGAAGATTAAAATGGCAATATAAATTTTTTTTAGAAAATGACTTTGAAACAACAAAAGCAGTGGGTGATCTCAAAAATGTAGAAAAACCTCTTCATCCTTTTTTATAGGTTTTGGAGTTCTCTATCTCCCTTATGCTACTTATAAAAATCTATAGTGAAACATAAATTGAGATTTAAGGAGAGCAATAAAAAGAATAATAACAATGTACAAATGAATTTAAATACTATAGCATATCTAATATGTGTAACTGTGATAGTATTATCATGTGTTTTGTTGTCTATTGCATGCACACAAATCCTAGAAAAGGTTTTCAGCATGTGAAGTTTCATTGTTAGTGATGATAGTAATGACATTCTGCTTTGGTATGGAAATCCAAAATATCTGATCATGTGTAAAATATCAGTAGTTTGTCAAATCTTTAGTGTTAGGTGATGTTAGTAATGATAATTCTTCATTCACATAGTTTTGATTCCTAATATGAGTTGAATTTTAGCCATATATGCAAATACTACTCAATGACATTTAGAGTATGTGCCAATAATTTAGATTCATACACAATACAAAACAAATTTATGGATGAGGATTCATCCATTCATAGATTGAAATAGTATAATATATTTAATATAAAAATGCAACATACAAAATTTATACTCTTTAAAGTTCTGTCATGAATCCAAAATTTGTGTGAAATCTTGTTGAGAATCCATCCTTTCTATATAATTGGGAAAACTAATATTAATTCTCCAATAACTTAAACATTGAAAGGTGCTATATATACCATCATTTATAAATTTTAAAACAATTTACATACAATATCAATGTAACTTATGTTATTGACAAAATAAAATAGGGTTTAGGCTAAGTAGTTTTTGGCCTCGGAGCCCGAGGTTATTCAAATAACCTTGGGCCCCCGGACACCAAAATTGCCTAAGCTTGAACTTGGGATCGCCACCTCAGGCAGTTTCTGGCCTCGAGAGCCCAAAGTTATTCAAATAACTTTGGGACCCTAGACCCCAAAACTACCCAAGATCAAGCTCAAGCTTGCCATCTTGGGCAGTTTCTAGCCTCGATAGCTTGAGGTTATTCAAATAACCTTGGGCCCCTGGACCCCAAAACTACCTAAGGTGGGCAGTTTCTGGCCTTGAGGGCCCCAAGTTATTCAAAGAACCTCGGGCCCCTGGACCCCGAAACTACCTAGATCGAGCTCAGGCTCACCACCTCGGGTAGTTTCAAGGTCCAGGGACCCAAGGTGATTTGAATAACCTTAGGCCCTCGAGGCCAGAAACTGCCTAAGGTGGCAAGCCCGAGCTTGAGCTCAACTTCGGGCAGTTTCGGGGTCTAGGGGCCCGAGGTTATTTGAATAACCTTGGGCCCTCGAGGCTAGAAACTACCCGAGGTCAAGCTCGAGCTTGCCACCTGTCGCAGTTTCTAGCCTCAAGGGCTCGAGGTTATTCAAATAATCTCGGGCCCTTGGACCCCGAAACTGCCCGAGGTCGAGCTCGGGCTTGCCACTTCCAGCAGTTTCTAGCCTTGAGGGCCCGAGGTTATTCAAATAACCTCAGGGCCTCGGACACCAAAACTGCCTGAGGTTGAGCTCGGGCTTGCCATCTCAGGCAGTTTTTGGCCTCGAGGGCCCGAGGTTATTCAAATAACCTCAAGCCCCTGGACATCAAAACTGCCCGAGGTCCAGCTCAGGCTCGCCACCTCGGGCAATTTCTGGCCTCGAGGGCCCAAGGTTATTCAAATAACCTCGAGCCCCTGGACCCCAAAACTGCTTGAGGTCGAGCTTGGGCTCGCCACCTCGGGTAGTTTCTGGCCTCGACGGCCCGAAGTTATTTGAATAACCTCAGGCCCTCGAGGCCAGAAACTGCCCGAGGTAGCTATAAGTGAGTAAATTTTCCATTCTACTTTAATCACTTAATCACACCTCCGACCACTTGGAGGAGTCTCATTCACAACCTCTATAAGTCCTATTCTGAACTTGGGGCTTGCTAGCCTTGAGAATGTCATCCCTGTCACTTAACCTTTGCACTTGGTCTAAATGCTTCCCATGACCGACACTCAAAGGTACCACTGACATATTAGCCCGTTACATTAAGGCCATGCCCAATCACCTTTGCTGCACTGGTGGTCTAATACCCCTTGGATCACAGTCATGTCTCTCCAAGGTTGGGCCATCTGTCCATAACTGGTCATTTCAGATCCACTCATTAGCATCCTTAAGATGTTTGCAGACATGGGGAACAACTTTCCCTAATATCCTTTTTCAGTCCCCACTAAGTCCCTTTCTGTCCATGGCCGTGTTCGCCAACACTGCCCCTGGAACAAGGCACGTAGGCCTGACTTTTAAGTCCCACTATCCTTTGGGACTTCCTCACCATGTGACCATATTTTTAGTCACTGCACTAGAGGATTGTTCCTCTTCCTTTTCACAGTCTAAGACTTTGGGACAACATTTCAAAACACTATGGCCTTACATAAGCCTCATAAGTACTCTCCCCACCTTTTGCCTTTTGGTGCTCTAGTCGTGGGATTAGAGTGAGGTTCTATTGAGCCATACCAGGTATCCAAGAAGGTAGTGCCACCCACACTTAGACTGGGAGCATCAACCATTCGATCTTCCGAGGAAACTACAGCCGGCTCTTGAACACTTCACCAAATTACCCCACTTGTCAGTCTGTATTCACTCTAGCTTTGGACTTCCCAATGGTTATCCCATCACCCAACACCTGGGTATAGCCTTCCTGGGAAAAACTAGCCTTTCCTGGTTAAACTAGCTCCACTAAAGTCTTCCCCTTACTATACTTTTGTAGCTCACCAAACCCCTCAGGGTCTGAGAGACGAACACTTTGGGCTTTCACCCTCGGACTCAAATTTAGACTTGGAATCAGGCTTGGCCTCGGTCTTGGGCTCAGCCTTGGTCTCGATTTCAGTTGCAGTCCCGGTCCCGATCTCGGTCTCAGTCCTAGTCCTAGTCCCAGTCTTAGTCTTGGTCCCAGTCCCGGTCCCGGTCTCGGTCTTGGTCCTAGTCCCGGTCCTGGTCTTGGTCCCAGTCCTGGTCTTGGTCTCAGTCTCGGTCTTGGTCTCAACCTCAGATTCCATCTTGGGCCCTTCTCGGACTCCATCTTGGACTTTATCTCGGACTCCATCTCGAACTCCATCTTGGTCCATCTCAGGTCCATCTCGGACTCCTTCTCAGACTCCACCTTGGGCACTTCCATGTATCACATGTTGGTCTTTTTGTGTCCCTTTTTTAGAGACTCACTTATTGCTCGTTTCGTGCTCATTCTTCAAACACTTTATTGGGAGTTCCACTCCCACTCTAGACTTTTCGAGTTAGAGCTTTTAGTCCAAACGTGTTATGCTTATTTGGCTTTTGCTTCGGCCACTACCAGATGGCACCCTTTCGGCTCCACTTTGGGGCATAGGGGTTTGTGTCTCACAACTCCACCTCCCATAGATGAAGTTTAATATCCTCATTGAATAGTAAATATTTTTATAACCCCATTATGGGTTACCACTTCTTGTCCTTGGCACCTAATCAACCTCTGTCAATGGTTTGACATCGAAGGCTCACTATGCTTTGTCTATCCTCTAAGGAGCATAATCTCTCTAACATAGAGACTCATTCGATCACTTGTGCTAGTTGTTTCCCTTTTATTGGCTTAGTTTTTACTAAACCCATTAGAGGAACTATCTCCATCCCATTACTCATTCTCGAGTAGACTCAACTTCTATTGATGTAACCATTGCACTTTGGAACTTTTAATTTTGATTGCTCCTAATCAATTTCCTAGGTGTCTTCAACACCTTGCATTGCACATTTATTGCAAGCTCCACTCCCCCATCCTAGGAAGTTTTGTATTTGAGGACACCATCATCCTCTTTTCTATTTTATGCCACTCTAGGCACTAAGTTCCATTTACCCATAATTTGTGCTAGGGTTGTCCATGACCCTATCATTTAGCTACCTTGCCACTCCCTCCTTTGGAGCTTTTTCCTTTGCCAAATTTGAGCATTTGGGAACCCATCCTTGAAAACATATTTCCTTTCCCATGATTCGTTAGCATCCAACACATAAGTGTTCCTTGCTCAACTTTATTGTTTGGATCTCTTTCAATAAATCCTATAGTTCAAACTTGGCCTCTAGTCTTTTGCTCCTATTTTTTGATTGTTACACTAAACACAAGATCACTACCTCCATCCTTGAGGTATCCTTTTGGTTACATAGCAAAGGCTCTGTTTTGCCAAATTTAAAGGGTATTCACCCCTAGTAAGTCTCCCCAATGTTTTCTACTCTAGGCTCTCTCTATGGCCCAACTTTGCAACCCACCCAAGGGTTTTCCTTGGAGACAATTTTTTTGAACTCATAATACCATTGTATCATTATAGTTCATTTCCATTAGATGTTCTTCCCACATAGTCACATTGACTAAGCCACACCATTATCAATAGTTCAAATCAACACTTTGAACAAGGAACTTTACTCCTCAACCTCATAAGCACCTCGTCCTTGCTTAGTCAGAAGATCACCTAGTGATCTAATCTTAACACCTCAACAGGTTTGCTAATAAGTATTAGGTCTTCCAAAACTTTTAGGTTGTTAACTATGACCCCAGGGTCATCTCCCACACTTGGCAGTGCACCTAAGCCAGCCCTTCTGGCTAAGGATCAAAATTGGGTGTCCTCATCTCATTCACCACGTCTTTGATGCTATTTGCACCAAAGTGTTCAAATTAGATATGCCGAGCTTTTACACTAAAAAATCTAACCGTGCATCACAACTTTGGGGCATCCTCCGCTTGGCGGTGTGCCCAAGCCAATCTCTTCATTGAGAGTCCATGACCACTGAAATATGAGCGTCCTTATATTACTATACCCTACTGATTTGGGACTCGAACCCAAGCATTAGAGGATTGGGACTCAAACCCAACTTCCGTATATGCATTTACGGACGGCATCAGCTAGGATGCCTGGCGTGACTCCCCACGCCAGTGCACCAACTTATACTTAAAGCGTGCTATAGATCACAACTTAAGAACTTAATTCTTTTACACTACCAAGTCCTTTCATTTGACAAATTTGTGATCATGCATGGTCTCCTCCATGCTTGGCCTCATGGGCCACCCCTTTTGAAGTTAGCACATTTAACTAAGATATTTGTTCCCTTGACTTGTCAATCTCACATAGTAAATCATCTAACCACTGTAACATAGTTCATGCACAAGCATGAAAGTCCTTAACCATTGACTTTCATTTAAAGCTTTCTCTTTGAACACTTGGGAACTACTTCCCTAACCTTGATAGCCTTGCGTTATGGTAAGTTTCAAGACCACTCTTCTATTGCGCCACTCTGATTTCGTGTGTTCTTTGAACCATTTACACTTGGCTTTTTAAGTTTAGAATTATCTTTGGGAACCTTAAAGGAATTATGTCCTCTAACTTGCTAAGGCCTCTCCTTTCGCAAGCTTTTTAATTGCTATATGGTCTAACATGGATAATTCTATATTTTAGACTCTAACAATATGCTCGAGCACTCTCTTAATTCTCCACTTCTAATTTGCACAACCACCCTTGAAGCTCTATTTCGTTAAAGTGGGATTTATTCAGTAAAATGGGACTAGGTACAAATTTTCAAGTATTTGAAAATGACGTGAAATTATATGTTTTTTGTCCAGGGGCTAGACATATCTGGGGCATGGTGACTAGCGCGGTGACTTTGTGTCCAGACTGAGTCCATCTGGTTGTATAATAAATCTCATTGTCAAGGTGAACAAGCCGAATCTGAAGCTAAAGAAGAGCGATGGCATGCGCGCACACGCTATTTGTTTGTTCATTGAGTGTGTGGTGAGCTTTCCAAGATGAACGTCATTCCTATTAGCCAGACATATAACTTAATGGTGAGAACATTTAGATATTATTCAATGTTATCTTTTTCTAACGAATCTAATTGTGAAGGTGTAGCAAGAGGCATTGCTAGTCTGGAGAAGTCATTTAACTCATTTGACCCTTAGTGTATTTTCATGAAACTAAATAACATTCATATTATTAAGGAATTTCTCTAGTACCTTTTTTTTACGACATAGAGGCTTGCATTTCTTTCAAAGGTGATTTAGTAAAAGGCCTGAGGGCACATGCCATTCTATTTCTCAGACCGGTATTAAGATATACTAGTGCAAAGGGCCACATGCCATCACGCCTCCTCTGATTCAGATTCGGATTGTTCACCTTGAAATAAAATACATTAGAAACTTAGTAAAGGAATATTAATGAATCTCACCTTGAACCCGGGTTATGAATGCTCTTGCTGCATCTCTTGCATGGTCTGGCAAGGTGATGGTGGCACTCTGCTTCCGCATCCAACCATGCACAACATTATCCACTGATATGCTCATGCTGGGATCCCTTGGATTCAGCACCCATCTCTTTTCTAGGCAATCCTTCGTATATCCGGAACTTGGCTTGAACCACTCCACAGTTACATTGAAGGAGTTAGTTTCCGCGTCCTCCTCTGCATCAGTGATGCAGCGCCCCACCCATATCATTTGTTTTTTATTACTGGGTCTGACAAGCACGACCATTCCTTTGCAGACCTGTACTGGATTGAATGCTGAATCCGGCTTCTTGTTCCTCGGCCCACAATAGTGATCCTCAACATCGTTATCTGTCACTGCATTTCCAGAGGACATTGTTCCGGTACTATCTGGTGCTCTGGGTTCTGGCCAAAAGGACTCTTCCAATTCTTCATATACAACCGGCCCATTTTGGATAGCAGATATAATCTTCTCCCAGTATTCGAGCAAAGGCTTGCACCTCTTAAAATAGGATTCTCCACCAAACACCAACCCCCTCTTCTAGAAGGCAATATGCTGTCTAATCCCGGCCACTATACTTTCCTGATCTTTGAGTCCATCCGGGTGCATCGGCCGTGGGGAACCCTGAGGAATCATAGGTTCCCCAGTTATGGGATCTCTCTTGAAGAGTTCAATGCCGTCCACTGGCAGCCACACTGTGTCCCATTCTCTCATCTTGTACCTCATCACTGGAGCACCGTCACGCATGCTGAAATGAAACTGAAGAGGCTTGGAGTGGCCAATCAGCGTTTCGGATCCGTCCCTGATGTAGCCTCTAACAAACCCCTTAAAGTCTGGAACCTCTATCACAAGTGCAGCTTCAACAGTGCCTTTGATGCAATTTTGGAATTCATCGTAGAGTTGTGGGAGGGTGAGGACATTGGATCGCCGGAGGGACTCTGCCAGGTGACTGAACATGGCATCGACGTCTTCATGAGTGTGCCCAACCATGAGAAAGCCAAGTGTAACCGTTTCAAATATGCCTTTGGCAACAAGCATCGCCAAGTACGCGAAGACGTACATGTTTTTGTTCTCACTGCCAGCATTGTCTGTTTGGAGAAGAAGATGGGGTGGAAGGCCACATTGGCTGCAAGAACTTCCTTGAGATTCTGCTTCGTTTGGATGAGGCTGTGCATTCACCGGGCGACCAGCCTCGTCGGAATGGCATGAGGCCTCACGTGATAACCCTACAATCTGACAACCAACATATTCACTGGGATGGCATGGGGCCCCACGCGATACTGCAAGCCTTTGCTCCTCCTCCAGCTGAACCCTGTATGGGGTTCGATCGACAAGGGCCTTATGCAAGGGTTGGCCGTTCAGCTCAGTCTGTGCACTTTGCAAAGACCTTAAGTGTTTTGCTAGGGACACAATCATCATGTTTGCACCCCCGCCACCCCATAGAGGTACAAAGAAGTTCCCATAGTTCTGGGCACCATGCCCATGAGCGATTATGCCAAACAGAGACACAGGCAGCTGCATGGATGAAGAGATTGCCTTGGGGGCAGGATTGAGTCGAGGTAAGCACGTCTTTTTCTGGTCCATTTCGTCGTGGATGATGCAGAGGTAAGAGTCAGGTCTCTCCATGGAGAGAATCCTATTATGATAATATGCAGTCCTGCAGCTTCTCTGCTCGATGTTGTGGTCGAGCCGCCTTCTAACCAACGTCTCTCGCTCTTGAGCGCTGCAAGAATTCTTCGACAAAGCCATTTTGATAGCAGTGCACTCGTCACACTTTGAAAAGCTGGAGTACTTTCCTATACTCACATCCCTGAACCTGTTGCTCCACAATCTACTAAATCTAGATTGGCTCAGCTTCCTGTAGCCATTACTCTGGAGTTCCCGATTCACATCTTCCAATATGGCCCCTTTGGTATACATGGAAGGGAGAACTCGTTGGGTGTCTCGTGTTCCATCTTCCAAGAGGCGGGTTTTATGTGGTTGCTGCTTGCTACATGTCTCGACAAACCTCTTGAAGATTGCCTCTCCATATACAACATGACCCCTGGTTTTGTGCGTACCGTCGTTCCTATAGACTGCCTGTTGAACCCTTTGTTCCTCGAACTCAGTTTTGATTCTGTAGAATGTGCTTCGAGGGACTCCATAAATGATTCTCCATGCCTTCATGCAGACCAAACCCCTCTGGAAGACCATGCCCCCCACCTGATGTTCTGAAGCATCAACAGATGACCATAATGCCTCATACACAAAATTGCGAGCTGCCTTCCAGGACAATGTCTTGTATCTTGCTCTCTCCTCTTCAATAGCATCCCAATCAGCATGTTGACAGCACCTCCTCTTGCAACAAGCAACTGTCGAGACTATTCGAACCTCCATCGCCATTTTCTACCTTTTCGGTTCGTTGCTCAGATCCCTTTGGCTGCGCTGTAGGAAGGTGTACTTTCTTTTCCCATGAAGAGATGTTCTGTCATCAGTTGTAGTGGTGTTTGATTGTGAATCCTTCACATTCTCAAACACTAAATGCCTCAATTTCCAATGCTTCCAATAGTCAGACTGTTTTCTTCTGTGTCAACAACCTCTAAAATCGCAACTCCAATATCATCCCAGCCCAATTCTTGATTAGCAACCGCATCTCTTGGATCGACAACTGTGGCTAAGCCCTCAGCTACCACCTCCCCCTCGGGGTTGTTTAGAAACACCTTTGCTTGAATCCATGTAGCACGGTTCTTAAGATCCACGGAGGGAACATGCGTCGCACTTGCGCTGTCCCCAACATCTGCTTTCTTCTGCAGATTTTTCAAGGCAACAACAACATTTACCCCGACGACCATCTCTCCTCGTTCAATAGCGACCACATTCCCATCGAAGACAGTCTCTACTGATACAGCAGCATTGCCTTCCCCAAGCCTTTGACAGTGTATAACAAAGTTCCGATCCATAGACACAAGGGTCCCTTTTGCAACTCTCTTCCCACCATTCAAAATGTAAACCTTTTCCCCAACCCTGAAGGCCATTCTGAAAGTGCAGAAAAGAAGTTAAGACCATACAAAAAATGATTGGAGAATGGCCTAAATCATAACATACCAAATAGCATGAGGCCACATGCCATTATTCAAACATGCTATTGACACCCACGTGAAATTTCGCATTCACAAAATTGGCATGAGCCCTCATGCCATTAGTGGTACCACTAATGGCATGAGGCCTCACGCTATCTTTGGCCCCTGCTAGCCTGTTGCTATATTCCTTTTGCCTTGTTGCAACTGTATATATTTTTATGTGCGTGACTAGTCACCCATACAAAAATATATACAGTTGCAGCAAGGCAAAAGGAATATGGCAATAGGCTAGCAGGGGCCAAAGATGGTATGAGGCCTCATGCCATCTTGATATACACACAGCTGCAGGCAAGTAAAAACATACATGACAATACGCTAGCCATGAAATTGCAAGGGCCCAAGATGGCATGTGGCCTCATGCCATTTCTAAATGTGGTCCTAAACCATTCCATGGTGAACATACCAGGAAGCACAAGTGCCGAATATCAAGAGGAAGCGGTAGCCACACCAAAGACAGTGCCGCTCGCAACACCGCAACTACTCGTAGCGCCGCTCGCAACACCGCAACTGCTCGTAGCGCCGCTCGCACAAACTGCCACTCGCATAAACTGCCACTCGCAATGGCGCTCGCAATGCCGCAACCACTTGTAGACGCATAAACCACAGCTCACAACGCCGCTTACACAAGCAGCGCTCACTGCGCTCAGCGGAACCAAGAACACGGCGCACAAAAATGATAGACCTAGGAATGAGTTCGAGAATTCAAAAATAACACACGCTTGAACGTCACATCAAATCCTCTGACAAACCAGATCTTATGATTCCTCTGACAAATTTCAAACTGAGTAGCTTCTAGACTTTGCTGTCGGAGGTTGAACTTTGTCACATCATGTCCTTGCCTCGATCCAGCTGTGCCATGTCAGTGATTCGAACTTTGCCATGCCATGTCAGCGATCCGCGCCAAGATTATTCGCCATGTAAAGGAATAATTATGCTGTGTGTGTACGTCCATTTATGGCAATATAAGGCCACACGCCATTCAAAGAATAATGCTAGTCGAGCATTTTTTGGTGCATTTTTGGGTTCAAAATTGCATGAGCCCACACACTATAAAGTTTACCTGTACCAAAAATAGAAACAGCTTTATTTACTTGGGAATTTAAGTGGTTGAGGCATTTTTAAACTTACAAACACATGCCCTACTTACATTCATTTGGTTGCTTAAAATTCAAAAATATTATAAACCTTTCTTTTTGCATTTTCAATGTTTTCAATTATGGTTTTTGATTTTCGTAGGACCAGCCTAGTAATCTATTTGCATCCCGTCATGTTTATAGCTAGCTTTCGTTTGTCCCCTTCGCTGGCCTGAGATACATCTGCTCGGAATCTGCCTCTTACAGCATTTGCCCAGAAAGGGCATCTTTCTTCACACAGCATTTGCCACATGTTTAGGGTTAGGGTTTAGGGTTTAGGGTTTAGGGTTTAGCAATTCAGTAGCTTGATAAACATGCAAATACAGAACTTGATGCAAAATCCTTTGATATGTCACAATGCCCCTAGGACCATAAACACATTTCAATAGAGAGGGTCCTTTCATTTCATAACTCCTTACGTAGATCTTGGTGAAACCAGAGTTAGTGAAGTTGGTTTCTTGTGATCCCGCATCTGATTGTGATGTCCCTTTGCAGTGTCGATGGAAAGGTCAATGCACACCAAACTGTAGAATCTTGGAGCAAAATAACAGTCGGATCTATGGCAAATGCCCCTGAAACATTGTAAGGCTCGTGTGGTCTCATGTGGTGTCCGATCGAGATGCTTCTTTGCAGGGTCATCAAGAAGGACATTGTATACCATTCTGTAAAATCTAGTTGCGATCTAACGGTTGGATCTCCAGGAAACTAAAAACAATCTCGTGCGTGTCAGAATATTCTAGGAATATACTCCTATGTGCTCCTGAAAATGGCATGCGGCCCCACGCCATTCAAGAGATAACGCCAGATGACGCCGAGCATTTTTTGGTGCATTTTTTGGGATCAAAATTGCATGAGCCCACACGCTTGAACGTCACATCAAATCCTCTGACAATTTATTTAGCTGAACATCTGGCATTTTTGGAAATACAAGATGCTTTGGAATATCCAATCATGCATGGTATAAATATAGCGAGGGTATTAAATGATATCCCAATCATGATCTTTCTTTTGGATTTCGCGTGCATGCAGTCTGAGGAATGATGACGTTGCGGATTTCTTTTGGATTTCACGCATGCGCGCGCCGATCCAAAAATTAATGGTGGCGCCCAAGTCCGAGGAATGATGACGTGGCAGGATTACCAACCGTCGTGACATTTCACGCGTGTGAGGTTAGGTTTTGCATTTTGCTTCGTACTCGCGCTCGCATCGCGCTCCCACTCGCGCTCGCATCGCGCTCCCACTCGCGCTCCCACTTCTCTACAGGTTTCTTGTGTGCATCGGCGTCCACTCGCGCTTGCATCACACTCGCGCTCGCATCGCGCTCGTGTGCATCGGCGTCAACTTCAAGACACACCCAGTTTGTAACTTCGCCGCCAACTCCGCTGCCCACTCCGCCACCCACACGCAGCCCACTTGGCGTCCCGGGAGATTTCAGCGCCACTCTCCAACTGTAAGTGGCAGAGTAGCCTTGCTGCTACGATCCGCTGCACACACAGTGCACATTCGCCAGCGAGTCCGGTTGTCACGCCTCCATTCGGCTTCAAATGGTAAGTCTTTTAGGCCAAGTAGAAAATGGCATGAGGCCACATGCCATTCAGTAGCAACATTGGCATGCACCGATTGGGCTCTTGAGTGCAGTCCGGTTACAGATGGCGTGTAGCCTCACGCCATCTTAGGATGCAGCCTCAAGACATCTGATGCAGTGGTGAATGGCGTGTGGCCTCACGTTATTTCCAGCTACTAGCTTTTCATCTGTCAGCTCTAATTGTTGTGCATTTCTAAACAGGCGAGGAATTGCATTCTTCTTCCAGCCACTGTCAATGTGGATGCAGAGAAGGGGGAGGAGCTCACCAGTTGGACTTTCGGGATGGAAGGCGAGGATCTGAGGCTGTACAATATAGATGGTGGGAGAAAAGAATGCATGGGGATCCTTATCCAAGTGACAGACACTCCATGCAGTTCCATGCAAGAATATGGACTGGCACTTGTGGTAGAGACAGCGTCTACCTTCAAGATCCACCTTGCACATCCTAGCGGCTTCCCGGAGGGGGGCAGCGGCTATGAGGAATTCCTAGAGGGAGCTAGGGAGAGGTTGTCCAGGAGGCCCACAATTTCAAAGACACTGTGGGTCTATGAAGATCACATGGAATCCACGGACCTCACCTACGGCGATGTTCAAAAACTATATTCCAACATTGAGCCGTTGAGAGTGACTCCAGTTCGCGAAGCAAAGGGGAAGGGGGTCGATCTGGAAACTACCTCGAAGCAGAAAAGGGTGGTCAAGCTCAAGCCGACGTCCGACTCTCCTGCTCCAAAAAAGAAGCTACTCAGTGATGCCATTGCCTCGGGTTCGAACACTACACCCACCAAAAAGAAGAGCCGCAAAGAGCAGAAAGAACAAGAAGAGGCAGCAAAAATCATCACAGATAATAGTACTTGTTACTATTCCAACAAAGTATATACAATCGACGTGAGCCGTATCGACATCCAAAGCAAATACAACCACAGGCTAGTATCTGATGAGTGGGTGGAGAAACTGAAGCAGAAGATGCTGGCAAGTCTAGTAACACCCGACATCGCAGACGTGATCCCCTACTACCGAACAATGAAGGGCGAGACGAGGTTTCCAGACTTGATCAATAGGAAGGTGTTGGACGATCAGAACATCTGGTTCTATGCCGTCTCCGGGCAGCATTCTAGCTTGGCGATGCAAGAGATAGTTGTGGATATTATGGTGGGCGAGGAGGTGAAGAAAGCTTTCAAGACAAGAGTTGTCCGCCTGATAAAAGGCAACTCGCCCCTCCGATCTATCATATACATCTCCCACGCGCTGAATGTCAAGCAAGAAACGTGCTACAAATCGGGTCTGCACGAGACATTGGCACGAACACGGAAGCTCTGGGTTCAACTGAAAAAGCCACAAAAACCAGGACAAGGACGTGCACTAGCAACTAGCGCCTGGCAGGTAAGCCTCGTTGCATGTGGCATAGCATGTGGCCTCACGCCATTTCCATTGCAGGAATTCTCGAGTCTTCTCTCGAAAACACTGGGGGTCAATGACACACTCAGCATCCATAACATTCTACTCGCGACAAAAGTTGTTTTTGACAAATGGGTAGATGTGCTGAGGAGGTACCATGACGGGGAGTTGCCAAACTCAATGGGTGTGGAGGACGGCCGGAAGCCCAATGATTTGAAGCTCAACGCCTTGCGTTTCTCGCGGTCTCTAGACGACGACGACCTTCTGACAGTGGCTAATGCTCTTCTACGTGGTGAGGTAGTCTTCAACAAGACCAAAATGACTCCCGGCCATATTGTGACATACGAGGACTTGTGCACGACTCTGAGAGCTCGTGCGCTATTGAAGGATTGGATCTTCGAGCAAGTGGCCGTGGAGAGGGTGAGCATCGACACCACGCAAGAGATGATGGAAGCGCTGGAGTTGTCAAATGAAGACATCGACGAGTACGTGAAGGGGGCCCCCAAGTTCATCGATCTGCTGCGGGATGCCACGAAAAGTAAAGCTGAGAAGTTGGATCAGTATCCAAATTTCATTAAGATTGATGTCGACCGCCGGCTTCAGAAACAGCTCGACCCCGCAGCAGAGGCCTATCGAGAACCTTACCGGGTATACTTGAATTCGGATGAGGATCAAAGGTGGAGGAGCATCGTTTCCCACGGAGATGAGCAGGTCAAGAACATCTTTTGTGTGATGGACTTCACAAACGAGGAGATCACTCATGCAAACGAAGTCAGCTCCATCATTGACTTAATGGTAGGACTTGCGGAGGTGGAATCTTCAGTCCACTATATGATCTACGACTCCGAATCCTATCATAAGTTCTGGAAGGCCTTGAACGAGGTGAAGGCTCGGTTGAAAGGCAAGGAGATGCGGGGGATCCATGGGATAATGGCTTAGAAGAAGATACCGATGAATGTCCGCATCTTCACACTCGCCCTTGTTATTGGTCCTGCAGCAGAGTGGGACTGGAGTGACTTCCCAGCTTCGTTCGACAAGGCCAATCGAATTGATCTGAGGGAGGTCAATTTACCCGTGTCTAAGGAACTGAAGATGGCTATGGAGCTTTTGAATCCAAAGAAAGCTCCAGGTGCAGCATGGGAAATGCTCAGCTGGGTCTTCAACGCAATAGCGGGTGGGTCACCTGCTTCCGACTCCAAGGGCAAATGCGTTGTCGAGTACAACTGTGGCGGACTATTCTTTCGAGCCGCACTACTCAAGGGTGTCCCGTGTGTTGCGGTGACAAACTCCATTGAAGAGGTGACTTCAATGGAGCATATAATTACAGTTGCCAAAGAAAAACAGTATCTTCTCTGCGAACCTGGTGAGTACACACTTTAAGTTTAAATGTTATCTCACAAGCTCTGTATGCAGGAGCGTGGCCACCCCCAGATGCTGAAACGGCGTTAACAGCTACTGTTGAAGATACCCATGTTGGGCCGAGCTCACAACTTGCACAAGGTAAGGTCACGTGAGGCCTCACGCCATTTTGATTATAGATCGTTGTGAATATTCAGACACGAGGACTGAAAAGCGCACTGGTGGCGCATCGAAGAAGGACAAACAGACAAGCAATAGGAAAAAAGGAGGTACAAATTATATTTGCAATGGCGTGTGGTCTCATGCCATTCCTTGCAGGAGAAACTTCTTCAAAGGCAAAACAGGCAAGCACCAGCCAAGCTCAAACTGACAGTGGTCATAAAAAGCGAAAGCACGTTGGACAGTCGTCGAGATCAGAGGCGTTTGATTCGAAAAGGAAGAAGGGCAACGAAAAGATGATAGGTAATGCCTCGCGGTTATGGCGTGTGTGCTCATGCCATTCATTGCAGATCAAGGGCTGAGTGAAAGCAGGCAGTCACCACCTCATGACTCAGATTCCTATGGCGGACTCCCCTTCCCCAATCTCAATGGAGAGGTACAATGGATGAGGGAAGCTTTTCAAGTCAGGGCCACGTTTTTCTCATCTCGTCGTCTTCGAAGGGTGCAAGAACGTGCAGAAACCATGTTAAGACAGTCGGGTGAGGATACGGTCCTAGGTCACGCACTAAAACACGCTATGGATGTCTTGTATTTTGAGATGGAGACTCGGCCAGATGATTTTCCCAAGATGGTCCTGGAAGAACAAGTCATCCAGCCTGAGCAGCCTATGGAAGAAATGCAGGAGGGGGATGAGGAGCCAGAGAAAGATAATGAGCAGGAAGAGCAGAAGGACGAAGAGGAGGACAAAGAAGAGGAGGACGAAGAAGAGGAGGACGAAGAGGACTTGGATGGTCCTCACAATGGTGACGATCACAATAACGACGACGACGATGATGACGACGATGGCCAGCCTGAGGTGGCCAAAGAGCAGCGGAGGAAGGTCATACAAGACAAACTATCAGGTAAATAATAGTACATCCATTCCTAACCTTTTACCATTTCTAACATTGTCCATGTAGGTCGCAGAGCAAATGGTAAGTAGAGATTATTCAGTTGAATTTACAAACTCTAGCCTTTAGTGTCGAGGAAGGATAGTGCCAAGCAAGGGTCGAAACGTATGTCCAATCCTTCAGAATCAGCAGTGCGCCCAAGTGATATCGGTCCTAGTTCCTCAATAGCAGTTGATGGTAAATACAGTATAGTCGATTCAATGTGCTAATGAGTTTGTTTTTAGTAGCACGGGAGGATACCATCTCAATCGAAGGGAGATATTTGGACATGCATATGGATCCGCCAGTGGACTCTACTTGGCTGCAAGAGTCATCAGAGCTGGTGGAGGCTACTATCCATATCAACGCCAAGCAAGCTGACCACGCTCCACTTGATGCTGCCCATACCATTGAGTCAATCTTGTCCACGTATCCAACTGACGGTGACCAGGCGCCATTGGACCCACATGAGGCCGCCCCAGCCGCCGAGCCGGTCGTATCCTCATTTCCAACGGACTCAACGTGTGCCCAATCGTCTGACTACGCGCCGTTGGAACCTCCCTACACCGCCCCTGCTGCCTGTTCGGTCATGTCCACTTTACCAACGGAGGCACCAGCTGAAATGGCGTGTGATCACACGCCATCGGAACCACCCCATGCCACTGTTGAGCCAGTTGTACCAGAGTCTACAGCTGAAATGGCATGTGTCCACATGCCATCGGATGCGATTGACCCCACATTGCAGAGGAGAGTATTTCCGCCCTTCACGTTTCCTCGACCAAAACCCTCTCAACGACCATCGGGAGCAACATTCGCTAATATTGTAGATGGTAAAATTGACTTGTACCATTTTTTATGCTGACGCATTTCATTTCAGAGTCACGGCGAAGGTACTGTATCGTTTTTGATCTGAACGGTGTCCTTTTCTCCCATGAGCGTGGCTCGTCCTCGAATGTCATTGCACCCTCCAAAGCCTGCGGTCGCAAGTTGGTCAAAAGAGACAGATTCACATTAATCACACGGGAGAAACTGCGGGATCTAATAATGACCATGCGACACTTAAAACAGAGGGCCGGGTTCAATTTGCAATTGGGAGTTTGGACATCCATGATGCGCCACAATGCATTAACGTTGCTACAGATGATGCACGATCAGACGCGAGTAATATTACCATTTGACTTTCTCCTAACGCAGGAGGATTGCTTGACTATGGTCCATGTGAGGGGTAGCAAGCCCATCTTCGTCAAGCCAGAGGCTGTAGTGATGAACCAGATTGCTAGCTCAAGTGAAATCCTCATCATCGATGACTCGCCGATTAAAACTGCAGCGAACACGCACACATATGCAGTGCACCCCATCTCTTGCAGTATGGAAACTAGGGAGAAGAAACCGTATGTTCTGGGGGACCTTGCAAAACGGCTTGGAGCGATGGTGATAGAGAACCGGCCAGTCCAGGAGGTGGCTGCAGAAATCAACCAAATGGCAGATGGAACGGTATATCAGAAGCCATTTGATCGGACAGACACCAGTCATCATTTATGGCATGTATATTGTCTAGCCAAGCACTATCCGCATCTCCATAATCTGCTCAACCGGATGGGTTCTTCGACCACTGAACATGAGCGTGGACGTATTAGAGAAGAGATGGCATTACTATTGGGTTTAAATCCTGATAGTGTGGAGAGTGATGAAATTCCAAGATTATTGTATAGGCGTTGGAGGCAAAAAATAACAGTCTGAGATGGCATGTATTTATTTAAAAATGTAACTTATTATGGCATGGGGTTCCATGCCATTGTATTAATATTAAAAGACAATTCTTTGAGAGGATTTGCATTATACTAGAAGTGTTACAGCATGTTATTGGAAGTCTACGAAGTTGTTTTATTAATAATGGGAAAGTAAAGATTGAATGGGGACTTGGGCTCCACCTAGACTCGGAGCAATTGAGCCAATATTAAAAGGATGGAAAGAAATTGGACGACGATGACAAGGAGAAGAGAGAGGTGAAGCAGTGGCAGGGGGAGGAGAAGTGATTGAGTAGACATTTCCTTGTTTAAAATAAAATGGCATGTGCCTCAATGCAGTTGAATTTTGTTATATTTGTATACTATATAAAGGTTTGGAAACCTTATTTTACAAGTGGGATAATGACAATTCCCACTTTAACGAAATAGAGCTTCTTGGTTATGCCCTTCGATTAATATGGTTCAATTCTATCCCTTTACTACTTACTTTTGCCCTCATGCATTTCCTTCAGTCATTCTCCTCTAGATTAAAAAGATAGCTTTGCGCTTTTTACCATGCCTTAGCAAGTATTCATAGGGATGAACGAATCGAATAGCTTAGGAAGTGGTTCCTCAATTTGGGTATGCTCACCTTGTATTCCCATACACCCGGATTAACGTTGCTACTTATGGGCCTTTATATGTCTATCACTAGCTTTGCCAAAATCCCTTTTTGATTTTGTCTAATTTGGGTAGACAGACTTCTCCCATCTTTGCAACCTTGGACATTTGGATACCACTTTTTATTCATCATTCGCTAGGGACTTAGTCCCTTGGGCCTTATCTAATGCCCTCATGATACCAAATACCACTTTTTGGAGTTTTAGAGTGTTTGAGTGTCCCAATGATGGCCTTATTTGACAATGAACATTCCTTTTACGACATTGACTTATTATATCACAACTTAAGTAATTTATCCCCCATAAGGGTACATTTAACTTTTTTATCCCAATAAGTAGTCTTGGGTAGTTACCTTTTACCAATTATTATTTTACATCTTTTGCTTAGTTGCCTCATAGTGGTTAAGTCTTACAACTCATTGCTAGTGGTTCCACACCTCCATCATTATCTAGGTCACCACACTCCAATCACATGCCTTCCAGCTTAGGCTATGTTATTCCCATTTCTATTAGGATTCCTTTGGGGAAGGGTTCTTAAGAACCTACCAACTTGACCTCAAGGCATCATGTCTTGGTGCATTCAGTGTTTTCACACTATTGGCTCCACAAGCCTACCTTTATAACACTTCTTACTTGTGTCTAAGTCTTTACCAAGATCAATTTCGTTGTTTCTCATGCCAACTATCCATTAGCATATACCATAGAGTTTACATACAACTTTGTGTCAAAATTGTTCTCACCTTTCCCATGACTTGAGTATGGCACTTTCTGCCATTAATAAGATACCCAATGTTTTCATACTTGGATCTTATGATCCTCCCCATCTTTCGTAGGACACAACACACCTCAGTCCAAATGCTTTTACCAGTCCCTTAAGACCATTCTTTGACTCTACTTGAGTCATCCAGCTTTTTAAACTTTGCCAATCCAATAACCCACAACGTCCCATTTTTGAGGTATCAACTTACTGGAATACAACCTATTGTATTTATATCCTACTCATAAGGACCATCTTTACAAGTGTTATTCCAACACTTGATTATTTTCCATTCCTTGTGGGCTACCTTTGCCCTTTAAGACTATCTATCCATATTATGAGAATACTAACTCATCCTTTAAACACACCCCCAACTCCTTAGGTTTGTTTCAGCATTTATAAAAGGTAGCTCCCACTACCATTTCAAGGACTTATGTCCTTATCTGTATTTAACCTCTCACAATCATTAATTTTATGAGCACTAACCTTAATTATATGAGGGTAGTCTTGTGACTCCTTTATTGTTTTAGAGTCTCTGTCTTCCCCATGGTCCCAATTATAGTTGTTTACTATAACTACCTTAGCCAGTTTGCTAAGCCAAATGCTCATCTGGATCATATCTTTAACTCTCTAAAGAAACCCTTATACTATTCTCAAGATCCCAAAGTCGTTCTATTATTGGCCCTTTTCTATCCACCACCTCACCTACAAGTTCACCTATGAACTTTAGTGGAAAGCCATGTCTTCCCGACATGTTACTCCCCAAGGATAGGTCCACTACTAGGACCTTCTTATGCTAACACCAGTGGTGATATACTTGAACACTAATAAAAGTTGGAGTAAGGAATAGCTCTGATACCAAATTATAAGTGACTACTCCATTCTACTTTAGTCACTTAACCACACCTCCAACCACTTGGAGGAGTCTCACTCACAACCTCCATAATTCCTATTCTGGACTTGAGGCTTACTAGCCACGAGAATGGCATTCCTGCCACTCAACCTTTGCACTTGGTTCAAGTGCTTCACATGTCCAATCCTATGACTGACACTCAAATGTACCATCGACATATCAACCCATTACGTTAAAACCATGCCTAATCACCTTTGCTGTACTAGTGGTTTAATATCCCCTAGATCACAATCCTGTCTCTCCAAGACTGAGCCATCCATCTATGAGTGGTCATTCTAAATCCACTCCTTAGCATCCTTAAGATGTCCACAGACATGGGAAACAACCTTCCCCAATATCCCTTTTTCAGTCCCCACTAAATCCTTTTTTGTCCATGGCCATGTTTGCCAATATTGCCCTTGGAACAAGGCTCATAGGCCCAACCTCTAAGTCCCACTATCCTTTGGGACTTCCTCACCATGTGACTGTATCCTTAATCATTGCACTAAAGGACTGCTCCTTTTCCTTTTCACAATCTAGGACTTTGGGATAACATTTCGGAACACTATGGTCTTATATAATCCTCATAGGTACTCTCCCCACCTTCTGCCTTTTAGTGCTCTAGCTGTGGGCTTAGAGTGAGGTTCTGTTGAGCCACACCATGTATCCAAATAGGTAGTGCCACCCACACTTGGACTAGGAGCATTGACCATTTGATCTCCTAGGGAAACTACAGTTGGCTCTTGAACATTTCACCAAATTACCCCGTTTTTCGGTTCGTATTCACTCTAGCCTTAGACTTCCTAGTGGTTATCCCATCACCCAACACCTAGGTGGCCAAATTAGCCTTTCCTGGCCAAATTGGTTCCACTAGAGTTCTCCCTCTACTATACTTTTGAAGCTCACCAAACCCCCTAGGGTCTAGGAGACGAACGCTTTGGGCTTTCACCCTCGAACTCGAACTCAGACTTGAACTCGGACTTGGACTCAGACTCGGATTTAGACTCAAAATCGGGCTCGGGCTTAGTCTCGGCCTTGGCCTCGGTCTTGGTCTCGACCTTGGACTCCATCTTGGGTCCTTCTTAGACTCCATCTCGGATTCCATCTTAGGTCCATCTCGAACTCCATTTCGGTCCATCTCAGACTCCATCTCAGGTCCATCTCGGACTCCATCTCAGACTCCATCTCGAACTTCGTCTCGGGTCCATCTCAGGTCCATCTCGAACTTCGTCTCAGGTCCATCTCAGGTCCATCTCGAACTCCATCTTAGACTCCTTCTCAAACTCCATCTCAGGCACTTCCACGTGTCACGTGTTGGTCCTTTTATGTCCCTTTTTTAGAGACTCACTTATTGCTCGTTTCATGCTCGTTCTTCAAACACTTCATTGAGAGTTCCACTCCCGCTCTTGACTTTTTTGAGTCAGAGCTTTTAGTCCAAATGTGTTACGCTTGTTTGGCTTTCACTTCGGCCACTACCATGTGGCACCCTTTCAGCTCCACTTTGGGGCTTAGGGGTTTGTTTCTCATAGTGGCGAGCCCGAGCTCGACCTTGGGCAGTTTCAGGGTCCGGGGGCCCGAGGTTATTCAAATAACCTCGGGCCCCCAGACCCCAAAACTGCCCGAGGTCAAACTCAAGCTTGCCACCTCAGACAGTTTTTGGCCTCGAGGGCCTGAGGTTATTTAAATAACCTCAGGCCCCCAGACCCCAAAACTGCCCAATGTTGAGCTCGGGCTTGCCACCTCGTGCAGTTTCTTGCCTTGGGTGAGCCCAATAGTGCCATTAATATCATATCGAATCTTGTGGTTGAGTAGATTTGCAATACGTTCCTAGGTATTGATTTGAAACTCCATTAGCAATGCAAGTTTTGCTTGAATTCTATTACCCACTAGATAGTATTGTGATTGATTGCACAATAAATAATGGTTCTATGGTGGAGGTAGTATATGATTTTGATAGATTAGTGTTTGCTATTGAAGAACATCTATTCAAACACTAGCTTAGAGCTACCTCTAACCTCAAGGAGGTAAATTATATTTATTAAGATTTCAGTATATATTTAATTTTGTTTTATAGATCACAGTAATCTTGAGTTTTTAGAGTTGGAGGTTTTAGAAGTTTCCCAAAGTATGCAAAAGCTATGGTTTAACAAATGCAAATTGAGCACAGTCCCAATATAGAAGGAGGCATAGAAGGAAATGATATATTGATAATAAAATAGAAGAAAGTTAAATGAATCCTTACTTGAGAAGAAAATCCTGTCATATATCAAAATGTCCATAATAATGTCAATGTTAGTATCATATTCCATAATTGCAAATTGGTATTCTCACATGCAACCATCAGTTTGTAATATTTGTGTGTTGCCATCTCATCATTCAATATCTTATCAACAATTATATATGAAGTGATAACACCATTTATGTAGCAATTATGGCAGAGCTCAAGAAAACTATAAAAGCCCATAAAAATGTCCTAACCCAAGAAAAAAAAGTCATATTAGGCATTTTAAAATCAAACTCTTAATTTGTTCACTAATTCCCACTAAATCAAGAGCGAGCTCTTCTATGGATTGGGTGTACTAAACTTCAACTTGAGGAAATTCCCTATCATTGACTTTGTCAATAGCTTAAAAAGTCTATAGTTTACACTAGCCAATGCATTATTTTCTAAAAGGATGTTGTTCCTCACCATGAAGCAATAGTGGGTATGTGTCCATAATTTATTCTTGAATTTATTATACATCCACACTTTCTAGACCCATTGTTAGGCAATTGTTATAGTGCTTAAGAAAATTTTGTAATGAAGACATTTGTCTTGTCCAAAAAAAAAGTAGCATATCAAACATTGAATATAATAGCATTTTGTGCTTTTAAGTAATCTTGCCATACCAAAAGAAAAATCTTGCAAAAACATGTGGCACTACTCTTGAAGCGTTGAAGGTAATCCCTCTCTAATAACAATATTCAAAATTTTGTATATAAGGAGCTTTAATTCGACTTCATAAAAACCCTCAATAAAAAGAAGATTGTAATGTGGTTATGGTGGAAGTGAATGTGGAATGTTGGTAAACCTTAGGGATGAAGGTGGAGACTAATATGAGATGTTAAGGACTCATATATGAGTAGCAATGACTTTCTTTTGAGCCATTTTTATATTAGAATTTTTAGGAGTGTAAGGATAATAAAAATACTATAATAACTAACTTTTCTTGGCATTTATATATTAATTTTTAGTCTTGGGAATGAGGTTTATTTATTATGACACTAATAATACTTAGATTTGTGAATTGTCAATCTCATAAATGAGATTTCACAATGATAGTCTACTTATGAATTGAAGAGCTTCTAGAATTCTAGATACACATGCTAGAATATTTGTCATTCTAATGCTACACTTGTGTCAACTTTCTAAAAAAATACACAATAAGGAAATATAAACTATATTATGGTAGCAGAGTATGCAAGCACACAAGCCCACATGTATTCTCTTATGTGAGATTACCTTTTAATCTTGGAAATGTAGATAAACTTGATTCTTTGATGTGATATCATTTTTGAGTCTTTTAAAAGATTTTGATTTCTATTATTATTATTCACAAATGACTCTCGAAAAAATGCTAGTGGGGATTCATCCCAAAAATATACCTTGGTCTTCAGGATTGCATTATAGGTAGACAAGTAGAGTTACTTTATATAAATTAATATATAAATTACTTTATAGAAAGCTCTATAGAGTAGATTTTATATGAATTAATATATAAATTACTCTATAAAATGCTCTATAGAGTAGATTTGTTAGTTTTTTTTTTTTTTTGCTATATTCATTTCTTCATTTCTTTTGTTCTAGACTGTTGTTTTGGAACATGAAAAGTGATAATAGTCTTTACATTCCCGGATGGGTAATAAGGACTAAGAGTTTAATATAAATATTGTGATAGTGAAAGGAAATTAATATTCTCACATTGATTTGCCCTACAACTCTTACTTACAGATTTTTCTATTTTACTTAAAAACTCTAAAATGAATGAATAATATGTAAATATATATTGCCTTGACCAATATACACTATTAATGGCTATCCTTCAAAAAACTTTATCTTGATTCATATTTAGGCTTTTTTAACAAATTGCAAGAAAATCAAAATATGATAGTTGTAAAGATAATCTTTAGTAAGAAAATAGATAAGTTCTCATGAACTTTGTATTTTCTAAATAACTCAATCTAGTAGAAACTTTTGACCTAGATCTTTATATATTTTAATATTTTAAAGTTTTTCAGAGCCTTAATTTTTTTAATATAGATTTTCTTTGTAAAAGTTATAGTTGACTGCATTGACTTACATGGACTTGTGTTGAGTTGAGCTCAACTCAATTTTGGACCATCCCCATCTTTTATGTGGTTTGTAGACTGTGAGTGGGTGTTTATGAATCTTAAGGAATTATTGACCACTCCTCCAATTTTAACATACCTTGACTTAAACTTTCATTTTACACATGGATGCTTTTGATATCAATGTTGCAAGTGTATTGATGCAAAAGAGTCCAAATATGCTTGGTCAACATTATCCTATTACAACCAGCAAAGATGAACTACTCCATAATAGATAAAGAGTGTTTAGCAATAGTTTGGGGTCTTGAGAAGCTTCATGTATATTTGCATGGTTTTCAGACATTACTATAAAGTGATTATGTTGTAATTACTTTATTATTGAAGTGTAAAAACTTAGTTTATCGTACTACTTGATGGGCCTTGAAGATTTAGATATATGATTTAAAGGTTGTTCATTGCTTAAGGAGTTTTATAATTGATGTTAATACCCTTTCCCGAAATCTTCTCCCTTTTATACTCTCTTGATGAGCTTGTTATTTCTGCATTATTGGATTTTTTAGATAAAGATTCTATGCCATTGGTGATTGTTGTATATAATGTTTAATATTCATAAAGTATAAAGCAAAATTTACTTTCTTTTGACAAAGTTCGTGAGGCTCAAAACGTTGAATTATTGATCTAAAATTTTTGTGAGGGGGTTGAAAATCCTGTATCACTTGTTAATGACTTGCCATTTTGGCATTTACATTCTCAATATTGCCTTAAGGATGATCTTCTTTATTTTGTTGAGACTAAGTATGTTAATCATTTATGATTGGTGGTGGTTTTGATATTAATTCCACGCTTTCTTTATTTATCATGACTCTCCTATTCTAGGTATATATATAGAACATTAGTGTGTGACTAAAAGCTATGTAAATCTTTTTAGGCCAGAAATGCAATGTGATATTATCTAGTATGTGCATAGTTATGTTTGGTGCCAAGCTTGTAATACTCCCTCTTATATTATAAAACAGTTAAAGTCAACTACAATTTCTTATTCATTTAAATTAGTGGTATTTCATTTGATAAGACCTTTTCTACAATCAACTATTGGCAATGAATACGTCATTATTGCCTCTAACTACTTGATGCTAGGTGGAAGTTAGTGCTTTTGCTGATGTGTCAAAAACTATTATTAGGTACTTCTTCCTTAATTGAGTGGTATTTGAACATTCTTATCTAGAGTGGATTCTCTCATGGTCTTGCATTTATGGCAACATCATGAATGGGGATATATATCACTTTCACAAGTGTTTATCATCCACAGATAAATGGCTTGGTGGAATTATTTGTTAGGATATTTAAAGGGATGATCACGAAATATGTGAATTTTCAATATTCAAATTACATCACAGGGGTATAGAGTTTTATTAGTGTTTCACCATATAAACTTTTTTATAGTCATAATCCAATACTGCCAATAAAGTTCACAATTACTATGAGTTATCAATGCTAGGTCCTAAGATTAAAATTTAATAACTATTCTTCCACTTGTGAATGACTATTCTTCCACAAGGGGGACAACAATAATATTATAACTATCATCATCATTTACTTAAAAAGTATAAAGTGGCTCTCTCTCTCTCTCTCTCTCTCTCTCTCTCTCCCCCCTAATAGGGTTATTATCACAATTCTCTAAATGACTAAACATAAATAAGTAAAGCTATGACTACTTTTGCAATAGCTTAGACTATTTGCCAATTGATACAATAATGTATCATTATTGCTAGGAATTCCTTTTGCCAAAAGAGGAAGTTGCATAGAAGAAAAAACATTATTGATGAAATTTTTGTAGCTTTACTTGTTGAATTTTTATATAGATTCTTCAAATATTCATATTGTAGTAATTTTTCTAGATAATTAAATTATTGTACATAAATAGTTTTCATTTAATATCCACCAAATAGTATTAGGATATTTTGCTAAATAAATTTTTAAATTACAATTATTTTGAATAGTTAAGTATGAAGAAATTATACAATTAGGTTTCTTAGAACAATATTTACCTGATGACCATATGACATCTTGGCCACTATATAACACAAGATTGCCATCATTTTGAAGTTTTAATACACAAACATTAATATAGATTAGAGATATTTCTGATTCCCATATTTTATTATTTTTAAAGAAAATAGTAACTTGACACTTTAATGTTACCATTAAGATAACTTTACCATTTGGAGAAATTAAATATTGATCTTGATGTAACTGTTGTGGATTATATAATGTATGTTGCCCAAGAGCACATAAAGGATTAAAACTTTCACCATAATTCTGTTGTAAGTTAACAGGCACATCAGTATACCACTCTTGAACCAATTTATATTGCATAAAGTATTTTGGATTTTCATTTTCAAATGATCCAGGATGATTAATCTGTAATTCATTAATATTTGCATAGAAAAGTTTTTCAAAACCAGCTACTAAAGTTTTACCTAGGAGTGTTTCTTCATT
Organism: Selaginella moellendorffii; assembly: GCF_000143415.4. Taxonomy (NCBI): domain Eukaryota; kingdom Viridiplantae; phylum Streptophyta; class Lycopodiopsida; order Selaginellales; family Selaginellaceae; genus Selaginella; species Selaginella moellendorffii. Next base: position 395,978 of record NW_003314388.1, read on the forward strand.
ATTACATTCATATTTTGTTTTGAATCTAAAATCTATAACACCTATGGAAGTAGTTATTAATTCACCATCAGCATAATTAGCAGGATATGGGTTATTATCAATTAATTTAGATATTAAATTTCTAAATACTGTAGCTATCTTTGCTATATCTTGAGGACTTAAAATTCCAAACTTTCCAAACTTTGGTTTATTCAATGGTGCTATAATACATGTTGATAAAATACATAATATAATATATATAAAGAAATAATTTAATAATTTTTCCATTTTTTGATTTAGTGTTATTCAAAAATATATATTAGATTACCACTTAAATGCTGCAATAATTTAGAAAAAATGACATAAATAATGCCTTTTATTTATAGTAATATTTAGAACTATAATAAGTTGTCACATAGTGGTCATACGTCCCAAAAGAGCCAATGTTCCATGTGTTTCTATCTAGATAAATTGCTTTAATGAAAAATAAGGCTAAATACCCATTAATTTAGAGTGATTTAAAGCTCTAACACAGGTGATGGATACTCAACAAGATAAAAATTATTCTTAATGGAAGGTAGAAATATATATATATATATATATATATATATATGAGGTCCAAGTGTACAGCTATAATGCCATATACTAATAATAGTTGTTGGATTGGTTTCAATCTAGACCACTCACTCTTGTATATAAGTTAGAATTTTTAGGCTAATGGATATATACATTTCTATCTTCTAAATAGCTATTACACTATTGATCATATTACACTAGCAATTACACTAATAATAATATATAACATCATAGTTGTATATATAAACTTTATATCATCCCCGCCTTTTGAAAAGTTAGAAGGCAATTAAGGTTCTCTAATTGATGGTTAAAATTTGGAGAAACATAAGAAGGAGGCATTGAAGGATTTCTAGATGGTGTCAATTTTCATAATCCCTTTATATAAAGTGTTTCATCTATTGTATATGCATAATTTTTGGAGGATCAACCTATTAAATATCATGTTAAACTTATGGTCCAAGTTGCTACAATACTCAATACATTCCCTTCCATTGAGTAAAAAGCCCCTTAAATAAATAATATACTATAAAATTCAGAAAAAAAACTAACACCAAGTTATCCACTTTATACTTTATAGGTGGATGATGAAATTATAGCATTATTTTTGTCCCACTTGTATGCGGCTTAAGTGTTTAGTAAACTATTAGAACCAGTGAAAGAATGCTTATTAAATACTAATTCTAGGACTTAGCATCAGTAGCTCGTAGCAATTGTAAAGGTAAACTTAACAATACAATTGTTGTCTTGTAATCACTCGGTCTTAAAGCATATAAAAATAGGAACACTTCTATGGTTTATGTTAGCAATATTGGATCATGACCATATAAAAGTTTATATTATACTCTTGTGATGTATGCATACTGAAGAGATAATAAATAACCATCTTAATCTAAATATGGAAAATTTATATACTTCATGATCATCTTTTTGAAGGTCCGAAGAAGCTATTTAACCAACCTATTAGTCTATAGATAATTAACACTTCTGAAAGTGTGGTGTATCTTTAGTTAAGATGTTAAAACATGAAATAACTCAACCATAAATGTAGGATCATTATCTGAGAAAATCTTCTTTAGATAAAATGTTAAAATACCACTCGATTGAGGAAGAAGTATCCAACATCAATCACAAATTAGTAAGAGTATTGACTTCCACCCAACAAGTCAAATAGTTAGAAGTAATAATGATGTACTCATTACTAATAGTCAACTATAGAAAATATCCTATCAAATCAAACATCACTAACCTAAATAAATGGAAAATTACAATTGACTCCACCCATCCTTTTATGTTACAAGGGGGAGTATTACAAGTTTGTGTCGCAAATGTGATTTCGGGTATTGAAAGTTACCTGTCGGTCAGTCCTTATGGACACTCTTTCCTTACTACCATAATGGCAAGAGGTCAGTATTGCTGGTTTCTTTTATCAGCCCCTCTTGTTCAAGTGTTAGTAAACTGGGCTTAGCACATGTACTTAGTCAAATGAACATAAAGTAGGAACTTCTATGTGTTTCTAGTTGAGCATACTCAGCTTGGCTCTTAGTTCTTTTTTGCTCTATCTTGCACTAACTTGACAAGAACCCTCACATATTGAGATTAGTCCCTCAATATCGCTAGATGATAGTTTACCATGTCTGCCAAACACCTTCGCTATCATGCCCTTTGTGTTGATCCCAAATACTATTTATGGAAAGTGTCCAGATTTGCTCATTTGGCATATCTACGAAATGTAGAGATTGGCCAGACCGAGTATGCGCAGTTAGAAACACATAGGAGTTCCTACCTTATGTCCATCTGGCTAAGTACATGTGCTAAGCCTAGTTTACTAACACTTGAACAAGAGGGGCTGATAAAGGGAACCAGCAATACCGACCTCCTGCCATCATGGTAGTAAGGAAAAAGTATCTGTAAGGACTGGCCGATAGGTAACTTTTGATACCCAAAGTCACATTCATGATAGTTTGGCACTAAATATAGTTACATATATATTAGATAATATCATAACACATTATTTAGTCAATAGACTCAATAACATAATGATGTTATATATGCTAGTTTGTAGTGCATGTGGTTTTTACCCTTTATCTTATGGTGATTTACTATAGGATAACGGGTTAAAACCACATGCACTACATTTAAGCTCTATTTCGTTAAAGTGGGATTTATTCAGTAAAATGGGACTAGGTACAAATTTTCAAGTATTTGAAAATGACGTGAAATTATATGTTTTTTGTCCAGGGGCTAGACATATCTGGGGCATGGTGACTAGCGCGGTGACTTTGTGTCCAGACTGAGTCCATCTGGTTGTATAATAAATCTCATTGTCAAGGTGAACAAGCCGAATCTGAAGCTAAAGAAGAGTGATGGCATGCGCGCACACGCTATTTGTTTGTTCATTGAGTGTGTGGTGAGCTTTCCAAGATGAACATCATTCCTATTAGCCAGACATATAACTTAATGGTGAGAACATTTAGATATTATTCAATGTTATCTTTTTCTAACGAATCTAATTGTGAAGGTGTAGCAAGAGGCATTGCTAGTCTGGAGAAGTCATTTAACTCATTTGACCCTTAGTGTATTTTCATGAAACTAAATAACATTCATATTATTAAGGAATTTCTCTAGTACCTTTTTTTTACGACATAGAGGCTTGCATTTCTTTCAAAGGTGATTTAGTAAAAGGCCTGAGGGCACATGCCATTCTATTTCTCAGACCGGTATTAAGATATACTAGTGCAAAGGGCCACATGCCATCACGCCTCCTCTGATTCAGATTCGGATTGTTCACCTTGAAATAAAATACATTAGAAACTTAGTAAAGGAATATTAATGAATCTCACCTTGAACCCGGGTTATGAATGCTCTTGCTGCATCTCTTGCATGGTCTGGCAAGGTGATGGTGGCACTCTGCTTCCGCATCCAACCATGCACAACATTATCCACTGATATGCTCATGCTGGGATCCCTTGGATTCAGCACCCATCTCTTTTCTAGGCAATCCTTCGTATATCCGGAACTTGGCTTGAACCACTCCACAGTTACATTGAAGGAGTTAGTTTCCGCGTCCTCCTCTGCATCAGTGATGCAGCGCCCCACCCATATCATTTGTTTTTTATTACTGGGTCTGACAAGCACGACCATTCCTTTGCAGACCTGTACTGGATTGAATGCTGAATCCGGCTTCTTGTTCCTCGGCCCACAATAGTGATCCTCAACATCGTTATCTGTCACTGCATTTCCAGAGGACATTGTTTCGGTACTATCTGGTGCTCTGGGTTCTGGCCAAAAGGACTCTTCCAATTCTTCATATACAACCGGCCCATTTTGGATAGCAGATATAATCTTCTCCCAGTATTCGAGCAAAGGCTTGCACCTCTTAAAATAGGATTCTCCACCAAACACCAACCCCCTCTTCTAGAAGGCAATATGCTGTCTAATCCCGGCCACTATACTTTCCTGGTCTTTGAGTCCATCCGGGTGCATTGGCCGTGGGGAACCCTGAGGAATCATAGGTTCCCCAGTTATGGGATCTCTCTTGAAGAGTTCAATGCCGTCCACTGGCAGCCACACTGTGTCCCATTCTCTCATCTTGTACCTCATCACTGGAGCACCGTCACGCATGCTGAAATGAAACTGAAGAGGCTTGGAGTGGCCAATCAGCGTTTCGGATCCGTCCCTGATGTAGCCTCTAACAAACCCCTTAAAGTCTGGAACCTTTGTCACAAGTGCAGCTTCAACAGTGCCTTTGATGCAATTTTGGAATTCATCGTAGAGTTGTGAGAGGGTGAGGACATTGGATCGCCGGAGGGACTCTGCCAGGTGACTGAACATGGCATCGACGTCTTCATGAGTGTGCCCAACCATGAGAAAGCCAAGTGTAACCGTTTCAAATATGCCTTTGGCAACAAGCATCGCCAAGTACGCGAAGACGTACATGTTTTTGTTCTCACTGCCAGCATTGTCTGTTTGGAGCAGAAGATGGGGTGGAAGGCCACATTGGCTGCAAGAACTTCCTTGAGATTTTGCTTCGTTTGGATGAGGCTGTGCATTCACCGGGCGACCAGCCTCGTCGGAATGGCATGAGGCCTCACGTGATAACCCTACAATCTGACGGCCAACATATTCACTGGGATGGCATGGGGCCCCACACGATACTGCAAGCCTTTGCTCCTCCTCCAGCTGAACCCTGTATGGGGTTCGATCGACAAGGGCCTTATGCAAGGGTTGGCCGTTCAGCTCAGTCTGCGCACTTTGCAGAGACCTTAAGTGTTTTGCTAGGGACGCAATCATCATGTTTGCACCCCCGCCACCCCATAGAGGTACAAAGAAGTTCCCATAGTTCTGGGCACCATGCCCATGAGCGATTATGCCAAACAGAGACACAGGCAGCTGCATGGATGAAGAGATTGCCTTGGGGGCAGGATTGAGTCGAGGTAAGCACGTCTTTTTTTGGTCCATTTTGTCGTGGATGATGCAGAGGTAAGAGTCAGGTCTCTCCATGGAGAGAATCCTATTATGATAATATGCAGTCCTGCAGCTTCTCTGCTCGATGTTGTGGTCGAGCCGCCTTCTAACCAACGTCTCTCGCTCTTGAGCGCTGCAAGAATTCTTCGACAAAGCCATTTTGATAGCAGTGCACTCGTCACACTTTAAAAAGCTGGAGTACTTTCCTATACTCACATCCTTGAACCTGTTGCTCCACAATCTACTAAATCTAGATTGGCTCAGCTTTCTGTAGCCATTACTCTGGAGTTCCCGATTCACATCTTCCAATATGGCCCCTTTGGTATACATGGAAGGGAGAACTCGTTGGGTGTCTCGTGTTCCATCTTCCAAGAGGCGGGTTTTATGTGGTTGCTGCTCGCTACATGTGTCGACAAACCTCTTGAAGATTGCCTCTCCATATACAACATGACCCCTGGTTTTGTGCGTACCGTCATTCCCATGGACTGTCTGTTGAACCCTTTGTTCCTCGAACTCAGTTTTGATTATGTAGAATGTGCTTCGAGGGACTCCATAAATGATTCTCCATGCCTTCATGCAGACCAAACCCCTCTGGAAGACCATGCCCCCCACCTGATGTTCTGAAGCATCAACAGATGACCGTAATGCCTCATACACAAAATTGCGAGCTGCCTTCCAGGACAATGTCTTGTATCTTGCTCTCTCCTCTTCAATAGCATCCCAATCAGCATGTTGACAGCACCTCCTCTTGCAACAAGCAACTGTCGAGACCATTCGAACCTCCATCGCTATTTTCTGCCTTTTCGGTTTGTTGCTCAGATCCCTTTGGCTGCGCTGTATGAAGGTGTACTTTCTTTTCCCATGAAGAGATGTTCTGTCATCAGTTGTAGTGGTGTTTGATTGTGAATCCTTCACATTCTCAAACACTAAATGCCTCAATTTCCACCGCACAATGCTTCCAATAGTCAGACTGTTTTCTTCTGTGTCAACAACCTCTAAAATCGCAACTCCAATATCATCCCAGCCCAATTCTTGATTAGCAACCGCATCTCTTGGATCGACAACTGTGGCTAAGCCCTCAGCTACCACCTCCCCCTCGGGGTTGTTTAGAAACACCTTTGCCTGAATCCATGTAGCACGGTTCTTAAGATCCACGGAGGGAACATGCGTCGCACTTGTGCTGTCCCCAACATCTGCTTTCTTCTGCAGATTTTTCAAGGCAACAACAACATTTACCCCGACGACCATCTTTCCTCGTTCAATAGCGACCACATTCCCATCGAAGACAGTCTCTACTGATACAGCAGCATTGCCTTCCCCAAGCCTTTGACAGTGTATAACAAAGTTCCGATCCATAGACACAAGGGTCCCTTTTGCAACTCTCTTCCCACCATTCAAAATGTAAACCTTTTCCCCAACCCTGAAGGCCATTCTGAAAGTGCAGAAAAGAAGTTAAGACCATACAAAAAATGATGGAGAATGGCCTAAATCATAACATACCAAACAACCTCAATAGCATGAGGCCACATACAAAAATATATACAGTTGCAGCAAGGACAAAGGAATATGGCAAAAGGCTAGCAGGGGCCAAAGATGGTATGAGGCCTCATGCCATCTTGATATACACACAGCTGCAGGCAAGTAAAAACATACATGACAATACGCTAGCCATGAAATTGCAAGGGCCCAAGATGGCATGTGGCCTCATGCCATTTCTAAATGTGGTCCTAAACCATTCCATGGTGAACATACCAGGAAGCACAAGTGCCGAATATCAAGAGGAAGCGGTAGCCACACCAAAGACAGTGCCGCTCGCAACACCGCAACTACTCGTAGCGCCGCTCGCAACACCGCAACTGCTCGTAGCGCCGCTCGCACAAACTGCCACTCGCATAAACTGCCGCTCGCAATGGTGCTCGCAATGCCGCAACCGCTTGTAGACGCATAAACCACAGCTCACAACGCCGCTTACACAAGCAGCGCTCACTGCGCTCAGCGGAACCAAGAACACGGCGGGAATGAGTTCGAGAATTCAAAAATAACACACGCTTGAACGTCACATCAAATCCTCTGACAAACCAAATCTTATGATTCCTCTGACAAATTTCAAACTGAGTAGCTTCTAGACTTTGCTATCGGAGGTTGAACTTTGTCACATCATGTCCTTGCCTCGATCCAGCTGTGCCATGTCAGTGATTCGAACTTTGCCATGCCATGTCAGCGATCCGTGCCAAGATTATTCGCCGTGTAAAGGAATAATTATGCTATGTGTGTACGTCCATTTATGGCAATATAAGGCCACACGCCATTCAAAGAATAATGCTAGTCGAGCATTTTTTGGTGCATTTTTGGGTTCAAAATTGCATGAGCCCACACACTATAAAGTTTACCTGTACCAAAAATAGAAACAGCTTTATTTACTTGGGAATTTAAGTGGTTGAGGCATTTTTAAACTTACAAACACATGCCCTACTTACATTCATTTGGTTGCTTAAAATTCAAAAATATTATAAACCTTTCTTTTTGCATTTTCAATGTTTTCAATTATGGTTTTTGATTTTCGTAGGACCAGCCTAGTAATCTATTTGCATCCCGTCATGTTTATAGCTAGCTTTCGTTTGTCCCCTTCGCTGGCCTGAGATACATCTGCTCGGAATCTGCTTCTTACAGCATTTGCCAAGAAAGGGCATCTTTCTTCACGCAGCATTTGCCACATGTTTAGGGTTAGGGTTTAGGGTTTAGGGTTTAGCAATTCAGTAGCTTGATAAACATGCAAATACAGAATTTGATGCAAAATCCTTTGATATGTCACAATGCCCCTAGGACCATAAACACATTTCAATAGAGAGGGTCCTTTCATTTCATAACTCCTTACGTAGATCTTGGTGAAACCAGAGTTAGTGAAGTTGGTTTCTTGTGATCCCGCATCTGATTGTGATGTCCCTTTGCAGTGTCGATGGAAAGGTCAATGCACACCAAACTGTAGAATCTTGGAGCAAAATAACAGTCGGATCTATGGCAAATGCCCCTGAAACATTGTAAGGCTCGTGTGGTCTCATGTGGTGTCCGATCGAGATGCTTCTTTGCAGGGTCATCAAGAAGGACATTGTATACCATTCTGTAAAATCTAGTTGCGATCTAACGGTTGGATCTCCAGGAAACTCAAAACAATCTCGCACGTGTCAGAATATTCTAGGAATATACTCCTATGTGCTCCTGAAAATGGCATGCGGCCCCACGCCATTCAAGAGATAACGCCAGATGACGCCGAGCATTTTTTGGTGCATTTTTTGGGATCAAAATTGCATGAGCCCACACGCTTGAACGTCACATCAAATCCTCTGACAATTTATTTAGCTGAATATCTGGCATTTTTGGAAATACAAGATGCTTTGGAATATCCAATCATGCATGGTATAAATATAGCGAGGGTATTAAATGATATCCCAATCATGATCTTTCTTTTGGATTTCGCGTGCATGCAGTCCGAGGAATGATGACGTTGCGGATTTCTTTTGGATTTCACGCATGCGCGCGCCGATCCAGAAATTAATGGTGGCGCCCAAGTCCGAGGAATGATGACGTGGCGGGATTACCAACCGTCGTGACATTTCGCGCGTGTGAGGTTAGGTTTTGCATTTTGCTTCGTACTCGCGCTCGCACACTCGCGCTCGCATCGCACTCCCACTCGCGCTCCCACTTCTCTACAGGTTTCTTGTGTGCATTGGCGTCCACTCGCACTTGCATCACACTCGCGCTCGCATCGCGCTCGTGTGCATCGGCGTCCACTTCAAGACACACCCAGTTTGTAACTTCGCCGCCAACTCCGCTGCCCACTCCGCCACCCACACGCAGCCCACTTGGCGTCCCGGGAGATTTCAGCACCACTCTCCAACTGTAAGTGGCAGAGTAGCCTTGCTACTACGATCCGCTGCACACACAGTGCACATTCGCTAGCGAGTCCGGTTGTCACGCCTCCATTCGGCTTCAAATGGTAAGTCTTTTAGGCCAAGTAGAAAATGGCATGAGGCCACATGCCATTCAGTAGCAACATTGGCATGCACCGATTGGGCTCTCGAGTGCAGTCCGGTTATAGATGGCGTGTAGCCTCACGCCATCTTAGGATGCAGCCTCAAGACATCTGATGCAGTGGTGAATGGCGTGTGGCCTCACGTTATTTCCAGCTACTAGCTTTTCATCTGTCAGCTCTAATTGTTGTGCATTTCTAAACAGGCGAGGAATTGCATTCTTCTTCCAGCCACTGTCAATGTGGATGCAGAGAAGGGGGAGGAGCTCACCAGTTGGACTTTCGGGATGGAAGGCGAGGATCTGAGGCTGTACAATATAGATGGTGGGAGAAAAGAATGCATGGGGATCCTCATCCAAGTGACAGACACTCCATGCAGTTCCATGCAAGAATATGGACTGGCACTTGTGGTAGAGACAGCGTCTGCCTTCAAGATCCACCTTGCACATCCTAGCGGCTTCCCGGAGGGGGGCAGCGGCTATGAGGAATTCCTAGAGGGAGCTAGGGAGAGGTTGTCCAGGAGGCCCACAATTTCAAAGACGCTGCGGGTCTATGAAGATCACATGGAATCCACGGACCTCACCTACGGCGATGTTCAAAAACTATATTCCAACATTGAGCCGTTGAGAGTGACTCCAGTTTGCGAAGCAAAGGGGAAGGGGGTCGATCTGGAAACTACCTCGAAGCAGAAAAGGGTGGTCAAGCTCAAGCCGACGTCTGACTCTCCTGCTCCAAAAAAGAAGCTACTCAGTGATGCCATTGCCTCGGGTTCGAACACTACACCCACCAAAAAGAAGAGTCGCAAAGAGCAGAAAGAACAAGAAGAGGCAGCAAAAATCATCACAGATAATAGTACTTGTTACTATTCCAACAAAGTATATACAATCGACGTGAGCCGTATCGACATCCAAAGCAAATACAACCACAGGCTAGTATCTGATGAGTGGG